>NC_134138.1:131566145-131869175 GCF_033958435.1 Carettochelys insculpta | reverse complement strand
TTTTACACTTTCCAGTGCGTCAGGCTGTTGTAATCCAAAACAGAGATTCCACTATGCAGCAGAGATTGCTTTAGATTCCCTTTGACCATTTAAATGCTAATTTTGCAAGCCCTGACTTGCAACCCAAGTTTATTATGGCCATCAGTGAGATGTCCTGGAAGAGAAGGAAGCAGCAGCCTAATTCGAAGCTCATTCAGCTCAGTTTTGCTCAGTCCAGCTGCACTTTACCACCCCTAACAAAAAGTGTGTGTGTTGCCTGGGAAGTAATTTGCTGGGTGCTTGGGAAGGGACAGAGAAAAGGGAGGGACAGAGAAAAGGGAGAAAAGGTGGAGGTGCTAGAATTAACTCTGCTGGCTTGCAGACTGGTAGTCATGTGAATACTTTAGTGAAGGTGCAACATTATTTAGGGAGCTAGAGAGAGCTCTCAATAAGCTTAAAGGTTGTGATTAAATTTTTCTAAAGGACTAGAACATACCAGTATTGTTTGTAATGAGGGTCAATGCAATGTTATGCTTCAGGTCACAGGCTGACAGCTCCCAGGTCTCAGGTAGGAATTCTACTTACTCTTGTCGCCACACACAGGCCAGGTTCACAGTGGCTGGTTCACTTTCCTGTGTCAGAAACTGGCCTCTGCCAGAGGAACAACAACAAATAAATTCCTGGTCCTGGCATGAGAATGGCTCTTGTAGATGCCTTTTCCCCTTCCTAGGGTTCTGCATGTGTCTACATTAGCAGATCTCATTACAGAATTAGCACTTAGAGAAAATCTTGTGCACAATGGGCAAAATTGCAGATTAACCCCATGCATTCAAAAAACAGGAGCTTTGATTTTCAAATCAGGAGATTTGCAGAAAAATAAAACTTGGGTTCTGTTTGCTTTCTAGGTTCTGGTCCCTCAGGGTTCCCATGTTCAAGTTCTTTTCTCTATAACCATAAAGGCTAATCTTTTTTTTTAAAAAATTATTGGTTAACAGTGCAATTAATCTCTATTCTTTTTTTTAATTGCTTGACAGCCCTAACATTAATGTTATTTGCAACAGATGGGACTCTATTAGAGTTTACGATCACCTTTTTGTAAGAAAGGACTGTGTTGTTTTTGTTACTTCTATCAATATATTTCACAACTAGTGGCAAGACAAAGCTCCTTGTATACCATGCAGTGATTATTCCAAGCTATTGTATGCATGTGAAACATGGACAACATACAAGTGTTATTTGAAAGCATTCGAACAATATCATTAATGTTGCCTCGGTAGAATCCTAAATATCTCCGGGGCGGGGAGCGGGGCAGGGAGAATAGGTGCATGAACACTAGCATTGTGGAAGAGCTGAACACGACCAGCACTGAAGTCATTATCATTCATCAACAACTTTGTTGGACTGCTCACATGGTTCAGATGTGTGATTGGCGCCTCTCAAAACAGATTGTTTTCCAAGTCAAAGGAAGGATGAAGTAGCGTTGGAGGACAGAGGAAGCAATACAAGGACATGCTGAAGGCACACATGAAAAGGTGCAGCATCGGTGTTGACACTTGGGAGAACCTTGCCCAGGAGCCAGTGGAGAGTGGTAATATGTGAGGCAGTGGCACAATCTGAGAGGTTCCACCACAGTGCAGATGACAAGAGAAGAAGAAGAAAAGAGCAGCAAAAACTGCCCCCTGCCCTTCCAACAGCTACCAACACATGACCCTTCTGTAATAAGATCTGTGACTCCAGAATTGGGCTCGTCAGCCATCAACAGACTAACAAACAGGAGGGTGACATGAAGATGTTATCAGGAAATCGCCAAGAGAGAGTTCTAACTGTATGCTACTTGTGGATGAAATATAAAGGGTAGTTATTTTGGTACCTAAAAGTCTGAACACTCATTGATCATTTGTTTTGCCTCATTAGAGATGTATTTGCATGCCAAGTTCACGGCTCAGGGTTATTCATACATTTGTGTAAGTGAATAAAAGATTGCAAATATCACACTGAGTTCACAAAAGAGGTAACAAAACAAAGAGCCAGGTCAAGTTTTGTGCCTCCACAATTTCTTCAAACCTGTCAGTCACTAGCTTACAATGAATTTTAACTCTGGAGTGTGTGAAGGATAAGAATGCAGCCATTTGTAATTAAGAAGGCCCAGAAAGAGCTAATACACAAGGCAAGTGTAAGTTGTATACTAAGTACTAGACTGATGGGAAAATTCCCAAAATATTCAGTGTTTATCCTTAAGTTACAGGGTGGTTGCTAAAGAGCTTGAAAGATATCATATGTGGTGGTGCTGGACAGAGATGACACTTGCTGAAGAAGGCTGGCGGACTGAGGAGAGCGCCTCTGGAAGAGAGTATGTCTACTTGGCTTCACCAACAAGCCAGGTGACACAGGAGCTGGCTTTGCAATGAGAAAGAATCTTACCTCACATGTTGACAGCCTATGCAGCAGTATGATGACAGACTGGTCATGCGCCAACTGCTCCTGAGAAGTCAACAATATGCTTTGCTGGTCAGTGTTAATGCACAGACAATCACTAACTCTGATGAGAGTAAAGAGCAATTTTATTCCAAGCTAAATGACCTGATCTGACTGATGCTCCATTGAAGACAAATGAATTATCTTAGATGGCTTTAAATGCTTATGTTGGACACAATCGTTCTAAGTGGCCTGGCATACTTGGCAAACAGGGTATCAGCAAGATGAACAACAATGGCCTACTTCTGCTGATAAAGTGTGTCAAACACCCATGTACCTAGTTATTACAAATACTGACTTCTGATCCCTGAAAAATACAAAATTACCTGGATGCACCTTTGCTCACATCCTTGGTACAGGTTTGACTATGTTTTGCAGTGCAACCTAGTAGATGTGCACATAACTCTGGTATTACACAGAACTGATTGTTGGACTACCTACCATCCTGTTTGAACAAAACTTTGCTGTCTTTTCAGCTGAAAATGCTTAAAACCCAGTCAGTTAAGTCTGTAACTATGGCCAGCCAGTTAAGTCTGTAACTATGGCCAGCCCGAAAGAGCTGTCAATCACCAATATACCTAAATGCTTTAGAAAAACTCCTCCAATGATGTGAACTGGAGCATCTACTCAATGGAGTTTCCCTGTATGACATAACAACACTGTTGTTGATTGTGTTGGGTATATGAAACACTGTTTTGCAGACTGGTCCAACAACAGTGATCCTGAAATACTAAATCTCCTCGATGTCAAGTGATAACTGCATAACAGGCTCTTGGGTGACCCACTCTCTGAGTTGGAAAAAGTTAGCTATATGGCAGATTTCAGCATGCTCCAAAGTAAAGTCTTGCCCAATGCAAAATGTTTGGTTTGACCATGAAGCACAGGCTCCTGCTGATAAACAAGACTCTAAAGGTCTCTATCATGCAGTTAAAGCTGTATATAGACCTAGCTTATTTGCCCTGACAACACGACCAAGTCCTCATGGTGAATCTCTTATCAGACTGCACTGCCATATATCAAGAAAAGAAAACCAGTGCCAGACAGGATTTCCTCCATCACTGAATCTGGAAGCAACATGGAATCTATCTGCACGTGAAAAAAAAATCAACTTCTGTAATGCAGTTGTCCTTACGACATTGCTCTATGGGTGTGAAACATGGTGCAGTTAATATCAGCACATTAAAAAGCTTGACAGTTTCTATGTGCAAGAAGTACGATGATTACTGGGCACCAACTGGCAGGACAGGACATCCAGCACAGAATCTTTGCAAAAGCTTTTTCTTTCAGCCTTAAGGCTCATTAGGGCTGTGTCTACACGTGCCCCAAACTTCGAAATGGCCATGCAAATGGCCATTTCGAAGTTTACTAATGAAGCGCTGACATGCATATTCAGCGCTTCATTAGCATGCGGGCGGCAGCGGCGCTTCGAAATTGACGAGCCTTGCCGCCGCGCGGCACGTCCAGACGGGGCTCCTTTTCGAAAGGACGCCACCTTCTTCGAAGTCCCCTTATTCCCATGAGCTCACGGGAATAAGGGTACTTCGAAGTAGGTGGCGTGCTTTCGAAAAGGAGCCCCATCTGGACGCGCCGCGCGGCGGCAAGGCTCGTCAATTTCGAAGCGCCGCTGCCGCCCGCATGCTAATGAAGCGCTGAATATGCATGTCAGCGCTTCATTAGTAAACTTCGAAATGGCCATTTGCATGGCCATTTCGAAGTTTGGGGCACGTGTAGACGTAGCCTAGATCTGCGCTCAGATGAGATAACCTGAGACCTGTTTATCAAAACAACTCATATCCCAAAAAAGCTCCAGCAATCATAAACATGCGGGGGAGGTGAAATGCTTCAAAGACACTCAAACAAAATCTGCACAAAATGAAAATTTGTGATTTGAATTTAAGCTACTGGCAGCTGACTGTGGCGCATGACACCACACCATAAAGGTAAGTGCCCAGGAGTTTTAGAAGTACAGCATTGAGCAACATGTATCAATACAGCATCAGGCACAAAAACAAGTCACGTCTCAAAGTGGACAGGTAGGCAAATGGCTCTGTGGCAAATGCTGTTTTTCCTGAATTTGTATACGGACCCATTAGTACAAATTATGATTATCAACGGTCTCTGCAAAAGTGTGGTGATGAAGCTCATCACTAATTGTAGAATAAGGTATTTCTCAGCATGAATAAGGGCACCCAAATCTGCCCCATAAGATGGAAATAATACATTTTATTTTAAACAGAACTGAGTTTTTCATTACTGTAATAGAAATCATGCCAGTAAAAACTGTCCCAGAGAAAAAGCACCTAAAAAGAAATATCACTTTAGTCTATGTTTTAAGGTAGGCTGAAAACCCTTTTAATTCACTGCTAACACCTGAGACCAGGGAACTGACTCTCTCTTGCAATGGATGAGGGAGTCTAACATCTAGAGTCTTCTAGACAATGCTAGTAGCTGCCCATTTCTTACAATGCTTTAGTTATGGTGATTTTTGTAACCGAGTCTCTGTCTACACTAGGATATAAAGTTGACTGTATTAAAGTCGACTTTATACCACTAGATTTTATGCAGTCAATGGTGAGTGTCCACATGTTTAGGAAGTCGACAGAGGCTGCTTTTACATAGGTGGCATGGCAATGCAGCAGTTCAAAGCAGGCTAATGAGGCACTAATGTGCATATTCAGCACCTCATTAGCATAATGCAGCTGCACAAATTTCAAAGTGCAGCCTTTGAATTGCAGATTGACAGTGTAGATGGGGGCAGCTTCGAAATAAGTGCCCCACTTTGACATTCCCTTACTCTGATATAGTTTTGTGGGAGTAAGGGAATGTCGAAGTGGGGTGCTTATTTCTAAGCTGCCCCCATCTACACTGTCAATCTGCAATTCCAAGTCTGCATTTCAAAATTCATGCAGCTGCCATTATGTTAATGAGGCATTGAATATGCACATTGGCACCTCATTAGCCTGCTTCAAATTGCCTCATTACCATGCCACCTCTGCTAGGAGGTGGCATGTATAAAAGAAGCCATAGTGTGTCCCCATTACCTTTGCTAAGTTTGACTGTGTCAGCAGTGCATTGTGAGTACCTATCGTTCAGTTCATGCACCCCCGTTGCATTCAGCGCTTCTGTGCAGTGTGTTATGGGAAAAAAATGTGCCAAAAGTGGTTGGGGGTGTCTGATATCATCATCCTAGAGTGCATTGCCCTCACACTCTGATTCCACTGAAATAAAACTGCCAAATGCATTTTCACACCACTTTTCCAAAGCCTGCCCCTGGAACATGCTGTTACAAGGCTAACGGGCCAGTCCTGAGAAACCTAAAATGCAGAAATGAAAATCTGAAAAGTGTCAACTTGGAGCTATTGAAAAGTCGTTTTTTGGTATTGTTGAAATGCTTCATTTGGATAGTTGTATTTTGATTCATTTCATTTTGACCCAGCAGCCGCAGGGTGCCGGGGAGGCGGAGGGGCAGCTGTGTGGTGCAGGAGGCATCCGGAGAGCCCAGGCTGATTCCCACTTCCTGTTTCCTACTTCCTGCTCACCTGAACAGCAGCAGAGGTGAAAGTGATGGTCAGAATGGACACATTGGGGGCACTGTGGGATACTTCCACAATAAACAGCCAATAAAATTCAATTAAATAACACTGTCTCTACACTAGCATTATGTCAGCTTTGTAAATTTGAAGTTGGCATTACTCCTCGTGAAAAAGCTTGAGTAGAAAAGTCGACGTTAGGACCCCTTAAAATTGATCTAATGATATTTGTAGTGAAGACAGGTACATTACAAAATTGACCTAACTCCCTTCAAGTTGACTTTATGCTCTAATAGAGACATAGCCTTACAAGAAGAAATTCGGGCCTCCGCTAGGCCAAATTTAGTCACAGCATTACCCTAAGCAAACTGGCAAGAAACTAACCCCTAACAAGTCACAGCTGTCAATTAGCAATCATTTCATTCCCCTAAGCAATTTGAGTCTCTCTAGTCATGTACGGGCAGGCACATAAAGCAGGATACAACTTTCTAAGGTATTGCTTAAAACTTGAATTATTTAAAAAAATCCATATATATTTGTTGCTGATGATTGGTGCCATCAAAACACCTTTCTGTATTTAGCCTACACAAGTATTGCCAATTCACTTTTCAGAATAAAGCATTCTTAAATTCCAATCCTAAACATCGGCTAAGCATCATTAAATCTGTAGAAAAATGTAATCAAAGCACCACGTGGCAGTCAGTAAAACAGCCCTTGACCCAGCTCCCAGTCCTGCAGGACATCACTGGGCTAACTGGAAGAACAAGGAATTCTTATCACCAAAAAACAATTGAGTAGTGAGGTATGAGTCATCCATGTGAGAGCAAATCCTTAGGTACGAAATGTGGAAGACAGATGTTAAATAAATATCCTGTCAATGGTATCAAAAACTGCTAATAAATCAGAAGTAGAAAATCTGCTAGAAGTACCGTAAGGACCAAAGGATAAATTCTGTGCTGGCACAACGCCACTGCTGGAGTTCTGCCAACACAGAACTTGGTCCCAAATTTTTGAAGGAATCTCAATCTGGCCTCCACCTGCATACAACAAAAAAATCACTTGCACATGTGATTTTTGTACATTGACACTCTGCACACAAATAATAGCATTTTAGATACAAAAAATTCCATGTGTGTGTAAATCAAATGCAAATGAGGGAGGAAGGGACGTTGCAGGTAAAACTGTGTTTGTGTCTACAAGTGACAAGGTACATGCATGAAAGCAAGCCATGTTCTGAATTAACTCTAGAAGTAGATTGTATACAGCATAAAAAGAATATATGCCACACGTTCCAATTTAGGAAGAACAGTTCCAGCATTTTAGCATAACATTCACTGTTTGTCTACTTTGCCCCTTCATAGATCTCCCCTAGTTCAGTGGAGTTAATTAGGTACCTCCTTTCCCCCAAATGTCCCTATTCATGCTAGTGGGTATGTAGTAAATCTACATAACATGACTCCCATATGTCATATCCTTTAAAATGGGACTATTTCAAATCAGGGGATAAGTAATGGAGTGCTTAAAAATACTTTCATAATGAGCAGATGGCAGAAGGAAATAAACTTATTGAACTTATTATTACATCCATGGCAGTACAACGAGATATAAGGGTTGAATGCAAGTGCTGTATAGGATCCGTCTTCCTCCCTTCCCTTTTTTTCCTGTTTGACAGCAGCATAACTCTAAATTATTAAGCCAATTAGAGGCCAACTCATTACCAGCATACTCCCATGCAAGAGTATGCAACTCACACCTAAATTTTTCACACTGGCATGGAACAAAGCTTGTTAGCTACTTCTGCACACACACACAGCTGTTTTCCACATACGAAAAGAATATAATTGACCTAATTTTCTTTGAAGCTACATCACCCTTTCCTGTGCCCTAATTTACATTGACAATTAAAACACATATACAGCTAAATATGAATGGATCTCTCACTGCTAAGTGTGTGTTTTACTAAAACACTGGATTCATTTTAAAGGAACAGTTTCAAGTTACATCATTTTCTCCACCTGCAGACGCTCTTTCCTCCAATGGCTAATACTTTGCCAGTGACATAATGAATACTGATGAAACCTTGTACTCTGGAATACTTGCAGGATCATAGCAGCAAGCAAGACACAACACAACATAAAGTGCACTGGCTTAAGACCTGACCCAAAATTCACTGAAGTCATGGGGAGTCTTACGGAAGTGCGAACAATCCCATGACTACCACCAAGTCACTGAAGTAAAAGAAGTACTTTACAGAAGAGCAAGAGGAAGCTAGTCCCCATGGTTGGCAGCAGGTAACAGACATTGACATTTCTCGATGAGCAGCACATAGGGCCTATGCTGGCAGCCATTAAAATACTTACGTATAGTTACTGTGTATTGGAACAAAGTCTGGACACCGTGTATGAAGCAAGCAGGAGGGTTTATTTCACACAGTGCTGGTGGAGGACCACTTTGCTTGTAAGGCTCAGTGAACACTGCCAAATAGGTTACCACTGATTATATAAGATGCTGATGGGCAGAGAGTGAAGCAATGGTGGGTGGAGACGGGAGAGAGACACCCCGGAACCCCTAGATAGAGGCTAGCAGCAAGGAAAATTAGCACAATAAGCTGGTAATCTAAAAAGGTTACATAGTTTTCTCTGACGATGGCTTACAGAACGTTATATCTACAGAACATATGGTTCAACAAGTTCTTTGAACAATGCAAACATCAACTGACAATAATGTGTAAAGCAGTGATGTATATGCCGGCATCACAGTATTATCTGTGCACGAATATAACCATTTGTGTTATACCTAAAGAATGAAAATGGAAGGCAATGAAGGTATGTGACAATCACACATTTGTTCTTGCTCCCTCCTGAGACATCCTAATTCTTACCTACTGGCTCTCCTACTGGAATGTGGTTGCCAGGGTAACTATCTCTTCTGGGCCAGGATGACCTTCCCCAGATGGGCTGAGTGGGAAGTACTCATGCTAACGGGTGTAGGCCTTGTTTCCAGACACAAATTTAGAGCAGTGGGTCTTGTCAGAATACCATGGCCTGTCTAGGAATTTCTACCCTACATGGTGTTATCAATGAGAATTTCAGAGTAAGATGCTTCAGTGTATGCTTAGTACTGGATACAGTAACAACACTGATAACTTTCAAACAAACAGTAAAGGGTCAGAATTAGAATGGTGACCACTCCTGCTATGATATTCTTGCCTCCCCAAGACTGCAGCATAACTTCAGATCCCCAGCCTACTCAACTGATGTTATGAGCTCCATGTAAAGAACTGCATAGAAGCAGCCATCTGCAATGCCCAAAGCATTTTATCAGTGACACAAAATCCAAGAACTATGCTGCATGGTCTTCAGATCTGTCTACTGATGCCATATCTAAAGGCCATCTACTTACATACCTGCAACTGCCCCCTGCCAACATGTCAGTCTCCTGCTCCTTTTTCCTAAGGAGAGAAATGGAGTAACTATCATGCAGAACCTCCTGTAGCCCCATTGGTAGGGTTTCTCTTGCCTCTAGATTGGTCATCCCAATCAAGCTGTGGGGGCATATCACTGTACACTTCTATATACACTTAAAGCTTAAATCCAGACACAGGTTTGAATCAAGCTCGTATGACCAAGGTGAATCCAGCTGGAATAGAACAGGGATGTCCAATATGTGGTCGGCAGCCCACAATGTGGCCCGCACAGCCTTTTCATCCAGCCCATGGAGCTGGCAGTAGTGCCCTTTTAAAAGGTGGCTGAGTGACTCCAAGATGCACGTGGCTCTTTAAGGAGCTATTTGTGGCTCACACTGTCATTGCTGGACTCCTGCTGCCCTGATAGCATAGCACTCAATTTAATTGGTTTAATGGCCTTTAAACCAATTAAATTAGGCCTATGGTTTCAGTGTGGCAGGGCATTGAGAGCTATCCCTGCTGTATATGTGGGGAACCAGAGGGCTGGGGCAGCTGCAAGTCCATAGTTAAGACAAGAAGGCAAAGCAGCAATGGAGGGCAGCAGCACATGGAGTTTCTGTGCAAGGTAAGTGAATCCTGGGTTCGGGGGAGTGGCTTGGGGCTACAGGGAATTTTAAGGCTGGGGGGCGGGGGATAAGCCTGGGGGTGGTTTGGGGACTGTGTATATTTTTACAGTACAAAATATTAATTGAACAATGATGCTTGAAAAATGTGCATGTGGAGAAAATTAGATCCACCTATGTTTTTACAAAGTGACTTCTTTGATGTTTTATGTTGCAGTTCAGCCTGAGGGGAGGGAGGGGAGGTATGGGGCTGTGGGGTGCATTTGGAGTTGCAGGCGGTTTAAGCCTGGGGGTGAGCTTTGGGCTGAGAGGGGTTAAGTTTGGAATAGGTGGGGCAGTTTGGGGTTGAGAGGGGTTAAGCCTGAGATGGGGCAGGTTTGGGTCTATTTTGTGTTCAGCCCCGGGAACGTGTAAAAAATTGTCATGTGACCCCCCAATGAAAAAAGGTTGGACACCCCTGGATTAGGAGAACCTCAAGCAATCAAAAGAAACACTTTCATGACCTAGGATCTCCTAATATATTTGAGTGAACTTGCTCATCTTTCCATTTAAATATATTTCTGGCACCACTGAACACAGCAAATCATCTGACTCTCTTCCCTCTTCTTTATGTCTCCTCCAACCTCCTTTTCTTTGGTGCTTAAATTCTCCATAGGTTGCATCCACACAACATTCTGTTCATTTGAGGACAGCATTTGGAGAGAGAACCGCAAGCATGAGCACAGGCATACCATCTATCATGCTGTAAGAATAACAGAAGCGCTAAGTACATACAAATATACTGAACTTTCCTACAAACTCAGAACGTTAATTTGAGTCTCTATTAGAATACAAAGCACAACTTGTTTCCCAGCACACAGGCTTTCAGTAGCACTTGCTAAGTACTCTAAGTACGAAGAGAAAACTGGAAGAAAACTAGAATCTTTCATTATGTGAAGTCAATTCCAATTGATTTTAGTTCATAATTTGTATGATACTTTAGTAACAGAAAGATGCTAGCCCAGGCCATTCATTTCCTTTCATAGTGGTTATCTGACCACACAAAAGAAAGGATAAGAAGCAGAAAGCAAAAGCTCTGGCTTCTGTACACTTTTTCAGGTTATGGGGGACCATCAAAAGCTATAAAAATCCATGATGACATTATCCTTTTGGAATTGCTATTGATATTAACAAAGTTCACTTGCTGACACATTAAAAAGATCCCTTTGTCATTCAGTAAATGTCCTAAACTGTATTGGTTGGCACTCTCATTTTTTAATCTTACAATTACAAAGAATTTGATTAACATCTCAACAGTCTTAAGATGTAGACCAAACATCCTATAAAACAGAGCACAGCCTCTGTCATCTCAGTACCGTGCATCTGAACATTCAGCTGGAAATAACAGAGGTCTCTCACAGATGCTACCATGGGGACAAAGTGAAGCATAACATGGAAATACTGGCAAGACATGCAAACACTGGCAAGAAAATACTGGACACATAGTAAGTGGGTAAATTAAGGCGTCCTTAAATTAATTTAAAAAAATGTAGTAATTCTATCTTACCCTGAGAGATCACAGATACGGATAGTTAAAGCAAAAAAAAAAAACCCTACATTTCTTATTTACATTGTTATATCTTTAAAATTCAAAGGAAAAACATTATTTTAACTAGCATTCCTGAGGAGAGAAAAGTTGGCATTATAAGGCCTCTGCATAGTAAAAGCGCACTTGAGAAATTCACTGCTGTACAGAAGGCCAGCATGGGGCCTATGTAGGGCTTAAGGTTTATGTAAGCCATACTGTGAAAGCCTAAATTAAAATTAAGATGTACACAGACAATGTGCTGACTCTCTGCACAGTAGTGACTTTCACCCTCTGAAAGACTGGACTAAATGCAGAAAATAAACAGACTTTTAAGAAAGATATTCTCTCCTTGAAAACAAAGTAAAAGTAATTAAAATATGCCTGCTGTAATTTTACAATCAAACGCTCCCCTTTTTAAGAGTACTATCAAATACATAAAGTAAGTAAGTTGGGCAGAGAGGAGGACAAAGAAAAATATTTTTATCTTTTTCTACTATAATAGTTTAAGATGTTACTTATGACACCTGCAACAGAAACATTTTAGACCTGTGCTTCTCAAATGTTTCCAGACAACTGTACCCCTTTCAAGACTGTAATCTGACTTGTGTACCCAAGATTCACCACACTTAAAAACTACTTGCTTAGAAAATCAGAACTAAAAAGTGTCACAGTAAACTATTATTGAAAAACTCCTTGTCTTCTTATTTTTACCATATAATTATAAAATAAATTGGCTGGTCTATGAATAGTGTAGTTAGGCTCAGGTATCACCCTGAAATGCAATTTTCACTTATGAGCCTTGTCTGAGGCTAACGCCCTGAAGCCTGGGGATGAAGCATGTGACTTACCTTCAGGGAGCCCTGTGCAACTGCCCTGCCTGCCAACCCCCTAATGCTGGCTCTGCACTTGCAATCTGCCCACCCCACAACCCACCCGATTACCCCCACTCCATGGAAACTGCAATCCCCAAGTTGAGAAACACTCATCTAGATTAATCTGAGTAACTCCTGGAAGACCTCTGAATATCCCCATAGGTACATGTACCCTTATTTTATATTATTTATGATAATTTGAAGTTGATCATGTCTCTTTTAAAAAATACTTAAACACATATAAAGTAAAAAACAAAGTGCTTTCTGGCTAGTTTTGCATTTCACTTCCGAAATACATCCATCCTTTCAATGATATCTAACTAGTGTTCTTTTGACTGAAAACAGGATCTGGCTTATAGCCATCATGAAAGAAAAAAAGAGAGACACTTTTTTGAAAAGTCATATGAGAGGAAAATAAAGTATCTGAATTTTGCAATTTTAAATATTTATGCAGGACTAACAACCTTTTTCCTGCTGAAGTGAATTACAAATATAAACTGCCTTTAAATGGTCAGTTACAGTTGTCTTGAAAAACATAAAATGTCTGCTTTTTCTCAGTACAGCACTGATTATGTTGACAAAAGTATAAAGCACGTGGCATTGATTTTTCACTGAATCCAACTTCTAACAGGAAAAACAGTTTAAAATGCAATGACTGTTGGTCTTATAGATATAGACACAAACAACATGGTCTTGAACTTACTGCTTGCAAGTTGCACAGGGAATAGAACTTACAATTGTTTACACCAAAAAAGCCACTCATCTTTACCACTTGAAGTTGAGAGCACAATTATCATTAGCTCTCACTAGGAGAAGGGCTTTACCCTCTTGTTTTGGGTCATTTGGCATATGAGAGAGATACAGGTACATAATCTCAGTTTTTATTCCTGTCATGTACAAAAAAAAAAAAAAAAGAGTGACTTACAAAATAGGGAAAATGTGACTTGAATGTGGCTGGCATGTCAATCACTATACATCCTATTACATCCAAGGTTTTGCGGTGTCTAGTGACTTTGACACCCATTGATTTTTTGCTTGGATATAGACTGCAGAACTGGGCCCTACTATGCTACGTCAAATATTAACATGCACAATTAGATGTCTGCGTTTGTCATCCTTACTTAATTCCAATTATATCATTTACTAATGTTATCATAAACACTTAAATGAATGGGGGAAGAAAGATCAAACGCATCTTTTCTTCCTAAGCTTTATGAATTGAATGTACCCTGAATTCCATCCTGCACTTATGCAAAGATGAACAACTAATTATGAAGGTATTTTTGTTTGTTTTCTAAATCCATCTTAAAAAAAATTTTCATAAAAAATCAAATTAGTTCATAATTTGAAAATCATTACCGGTCTGACCAAAACCCTAAACAGTCAATAGAAAGTCAGGTTCAACATCACAAAATAAACTAATAAACATTTCATACTCAAATTAGCTGCCACTTTGGGCAGGACCCACTTCTACTATGTTAAAGTCCCCTTGTCCAAAGTAAAGAATTCACCTGCTTTTCCATTTCATTGGTGAGCAGATATGGTATTCCAACACACTACAGATTAAATTAATTCATTAATGGTCAATTCCCTAACTGCTAACCCTCTAGCTACTGCACATAATGTGCATGTTACCCAGTAGTTCACTACCATCCTATTGTAAAATGTAAAAGGTTAAAGTTACACTCCATGGAAATCTCGTTTGCCTCGTTGTCATAAAGACCTAGAGGGAAAAGGAAACACTTCACACATCATGTTTTCCACTCAATACATTTTCAGTTTTCTATTGCAGTCTTTGTTTGACCATGTATCACTGATAAAGGACTACTATAGTCTCACTATGCTGCATAATACTTTCCCTTCCTTTTTCTGCAAGCTTCCTCATGACAAGAGTACATGTCTGTGGCCCTGAGAAGAGACCTTAATGTACATTCTCTAAGAAAAGTCTTTAAAATGTTATATATTACTGTATTTTTCACAACCACTGTGACTCCATGCATGAACGTGTGAGTGCACACAAATTCACATATAACTATTTATAGAGCTGTATGATTGTAATTGGCATAAGTTTTGACAAAACTCTCCCGACAGATTACGTTTGCATGGTTTCATATCCCTTTGCTTTGTTCCGAGTTCCATGGTTGTGTAATACTCTTATTGTTACCCCACCCCTCAAAAAATCCAGCTCAGCATATCACTGATTAAACTGGCTGGTTACATTACTGAACTCATCAACGAATCCTATGAGATTTGAAGAGAGTTGGCTGCAATTGCCAGTTTTGTAACTATCGCCTAGAAGTACAATCAGACTGGCTCCGGTGAAATCTTTCGCTAATTACCCTCTTTTGCTGTCACAGAAGTTCAACACACTTGAAAAAGGATTGGTGAAAGGGTCTCCTGAAGTGCAGCCAGTTACATTGCTGGGGCCATAGGCAAATGCAAATTTCAATAAAAATTTGAACAAGGCACTACGCGACCTCACCTTCCTAGTTAAATACATGACAACGCTTACTGATCGAATGCAGTGAAATACTGAGTCCCTTCTTTGAGGTGCTAACTGTACTCAGCTCCCAAACAAGTTCTTAGGAAAGGAAAGCACTGAAGGACCTCACAGGGTGAGACACTAATTACCTCACACATCTGGTACCAGGTATTTGTTCTGTGTTTATAGAGCACGTAACAAAATACGGCAGTGAGGTACAACCAAGGCTAGTGAGCGGGCCACACGAGTGGCCCTCCTTCATCTCCGTGGTCTGCAAGATTGTAGTAACCAAGACAGTCTTCTAGGATAAGGCAATGTTGCCAACGGCACTTGCACACACAGAATTTGTGGGGTGTGCCGAATGAACTTCGTTTGGATGTCGAAGGCGAGCACAGCTCTCACAACGTTGTGTGCAATCAGCGCCCACCTCATGTCACGTGCTCCTCCTTTAAGTACCTGTCACTTCTGTAATACTGGTAGGAAAAAAACTACACAGATGAAAACCAGCCGAATCTGGCAACTCTATACATGGGCAAAAATAAAAATGTCTTGTGGGCCACACACAGAACCCCAATGGGCTGCATGTGGCCCTTGGGCCCCAGGTTGCCCACCACTGCAGTAGGGTCTGGTCCATGACTAGAGCTGTTAGGCACATCAAAATTCAAAATACATAAATAAATAGGAATAATTAGAACCTGTGGGCCAGATCCCTATGCCTCACTCCCAAGTGAACTACCCCTAGGGGAACCCTAGCTGTTATAGAGCTAGTATATCCAACTCTGTTCCACCCCATCTGGCTCAGTGAGGTTGCTGCGGTGGGAGGAGGCAATGTAGGAAAGCATTCAGCTCCAGCAAGCCTCATTGGGGTTGCAGCCTTCATGGTGCTAGTACAAACTGGTTTAATTTTAAGCAACCCAGAGACAGCTCCAATTTAAGTTTTGCCCCAACCAATCTCCAGCTATATTAAGTACGACAGGAACACAGAAGTGGCATACAGCCACCTTTGCTCCCTCTGCTCTCTAGCCCTGTCGTGAGCTCGTTCAAGTTGGATCAGAGGATCGAGACCTATATGAATGCAGAAAGAATATTAAAGTAAAAAGACTAGCAAACTGAAAACCCGTGAAGTATATACCAGCTTACTGCCAGACTTTTAAACAGTCTCAAGTGTTGATTGTTCAAAATTTATGTCTAGATTTTCCTTAAGAATGCAATTTCCTGGCACATGGTAAAACTCACTTTTAGTCCCACATGTCAACACAGCAGGCATCCTGTTTCAGATGTTATTATGGAACTACTATAGTGTTCTGTGCCAAATTTGTCCAAATTAAACCAGAGGGAGTGGAAATACTCTCCCTGGGTAGGTGGTGGTTGCACTAGGTGGGCTTGTTTATGAGGAGAGTAAAAGTTACAGCTAAATATAAAAACAGATACATCATAATATTGTACAAGAATCTGAACAACGTGTCATTCAGCCTGTGTACTGTGGAAAGAACACTAAGGTCATGTCTAAAATAAGACCAGTGACTGTTTGATAATAGAAACAAGTAGGAGGTAAAACCTGGAGAATTTTCCACTTTTTTTTAAGTGACACTGTCAGATTAAAACAAGTTTTTGTTTTTTCAGTCCAAGCATATGACCTTGTCTAGGCTACTATGGCTCTGATGCAAAGCCCACTGAGTCTGTGGCAAATTTTCCATTAATTTCAAGGATCTTTGAATCAGGCCCTAATGCCAACACTGGCCAATATTATTATTAGATTATGTTTTGTCTCAAGCTCAGTTTGGGAAAAAAACAAAACAAAACAAAACAAAAACAATACTGTGCTAAATTTTTGTTTCTAGACAGTTTCTCTTTCTGGTTCAACTGCCTGATCCTCTTCTCACAAGTCATTGACTTCAAAGCACCTAGTGTTTGCAGAACTGGGACACAACAAAATTCAGGGTTTGAATTTAAAGTTACACATGCTGTCAATACATTTTGAAACAAAGTCCGAAAAATAGTTCCAGGCCATTTATCCACAAGATATTATGTTTCCCCTGCAAGGATTTGACATCACTAACACTGAAAGCATAGGGAATACAACTTCCTGCTCTTCTGGAAGGGTAATCTGGTGCCAGTAAGTTTTGTAGGAAAGCCATACAACACAGAACTCAGATCTTAACAGGCTGGGGGTTTGTGTTTTCTTAAACAAACACAACAAATAAACAATTCTCTCATCTTACATTTGTAGAGTCTCTCTTTATAATTTTAAGGCTACATATGCTTAAAAAATTAAAGCCTTATTTTTTTTCTTAAACAAACAGTTAATTTAAAAGCATTTCCCATAAGCATTAAAGGTTTGAAAACTTTCCCCATGGGAATAAAATAATTAGGTTTTACCAATTGTGCCTTTTATATATATGAGATATCTAGATAGACATATATCTAGCTGTCTAGGTCTAGATCTATTGGAAAGTATTTAAAATGTTACTGGAAGAGGTGAAAGTAAAAAATTGCTCACAGGAACTGTCCTAACCCCAATTGGGGTGGTACCTCAGGGCAGGAGGTTTGTGTGGGGTGTTGTGTGATACAACAGTACCTGTGCATTTTCCTCTTCCTCCTTGACAGTAATGAAGGGGAACAGTCAGCAACATTCCCGTATGACTCTGGGAGGGGGTTAATCCCGGCCCCCCCAAGAGTGCCTGGGGAGCGGAAGACGTGGGGCTGGAGCTGTGCTGGATGGGGGTGCAGGGTGCTCCCCCAGCCAACCCTTTTCACCTGCCTGCCTGTCCACCTACTGCCTAATGCAGCACCCTGTAGCAGAGCCCTAGGAGCCAAGCTGGGAGTGCACAGTGCCTCCTCCTGCTGCCGAGTGTTCCAGCACCGTCCAGCTCCTTCTTACTTCAACAGTGCATGGGGGCACACCAGCTTATCTTCATCTCTGGCTACTGGGTATTTAAATTCCTTCAGTTTTGTATTATATTTTATTCGCCCTTTAAGAAAATTATGGTGATATAAACAAAGGAAAATAAGAGTTATAAAGTTTTCATAATTAGAAAAGTTCAGCTTGAACCCCTAACACTGCAGTTGACAATACCATCTTAATGACAAAAAGCAGATAAGAAACTTTAGCAGTCAGAGACACCACCAAAAGACGGTCATAATTTATTTGGTCACATAGATAATCAATTGTGATCATGGATTTCAATGTCAAAAGAATTTAAATGTTAAAACCTGATATTATCAAGTCCCTGGGCTAAGGACTCTCAGGTGAACCCATACGGGGGAATCACAGAGACGCAGGTTGCAGCTACCAGACCCTTGGCCTGGTTCTGTCCCAATGCCAGTGTCCTTTAGAACGTGGTGGACTGCTCAACATATTCTGAATGGTGACAGTTCACTAAAGGCATCCACCAGCTACGGACTGCAAGAGCTTTACTGATCCTGGCCATGCCACTGACAACTTCTTGTACCAGACACTCTTCTGGCTGCTTTCCAGCCCTTTTGTGCCATCAGAGTAGTGCAAGGGTTAAAACACACACACACACACACACACACACACACACACACACACACACAGAGTTTGTTTGTTTTTTAATCTAGAACCCTGCAAAAACATGGCTATCGACTTTATAACTGATGATCTCTGCATCCATGGATGTCAATGCAGATATTCAGGACTCATTATATTCAGGACTCATTTTCCCAAACACATATGTGGATATACATTTTGTAGCCTCACAGAGTTCTGGAAATAAATATTTGACTTCTGCTTCATAACGGCCCCTTGTTATTTTCACATCTAGCATATGTTACTAGCTCTCAAGATTAGCATAGTATTATTTTGGAACAACATGAAAAATACTTCTAAAAATGTAAGGGAAAGGTCTACTGCCATTTCTTTCTGCACTGGATGATAGAAACGCACAAAAGTTGATATTCTTATGGGTCTCGAGGCAAAATTAAGCATCATGGTACTATTTAATATTTGATTGACAAACTATGTCTCATCTCCAAGATCACTGAGCATAAGTAATGTTGTTAAAACACATCACCAAACTGGGGGGAGAACTTGATCACAAGGTGCCTTCCTGAGTAACTCCCTTAAGTCTATTCTCAATAGTTATCACTCATGTTTATTTACTGCATTAGGGTAAAGATTTTCTGATTTCAGCACTCACATAAACATCTCATTGTGAGGACTCAGGAGCTTACATACCATGGTAGGTAACTAAGAAGTACCTTAAGTAGATGCAAAGCGAAGATGATAAGATATAATGGTATCCAAGCATACTTATGACTAAGTTAAAAGAACAGACTATTTCTGAATTTCAGTTCATTTTATACTAACATGCCTTCTTTAGAAATTAAAATGTTCTCAGAAACAAAACACTTGGTGTGTCCATTTCAGCAGAACAGGTAGTTCACTACAGCTATTAGAGGCTGCAAACCAAAGAGCCCACCTTCCATTGTCAGTTTTACCTGTAGGACATTTATTAAAATTAATAGACTGGGTTGAGCAAAGGATATACATAGTCTGCATGAGGTGATACAAATAAAATACACAAATGAAGCACCAAGGATTTCATCAACTGATTAGGAACGCAAAATGAAACATGGCTTAAATGACTGGAATCCTTAAACTAAATGAAAGACCCAGTAGAATTACAAAAATTCTAAAACGAAGAAACCTCCCAACTTTCATGCAAATAGTCACTGTTGAATGTACCCCTCTGACAGCTAATACAGATGATTCACTGAACATCCAAGACAAAATATTTTAGAACCACCTATGTTATCTGCCACTTCTGCACAGCATTGCTATGTACCACAGCTAAACAATTTAGGATACTTCTAGGACTCAGTAGCTGTCCTAGATCCGCTGAAATCAATACAAGTGTTCCCACTGACTTCATGGATTCAAGATTGGATACCCTACTTCAAAAAAGAATGGTAGAATCCTCTACTGGAAAGGCTCTGAAGTCAATCATGAATTAATTACTACAGCTTTCCGATGGAATACCAAATTGGATCATATATTTATATTTTGCCTGCCACCTGAAATTTCAAATGAATACAATAATTTTCATGCCTGTCCTAAAACATTGGTTAGTGATGTTGCATACTGCTAAAGAGTTACTCCCTTCCAGTCTAGGGCTATGGTTACACTACAGCACTCTGTCGACAGAAGTCACTGTTAGAAGAGATTTCCTGACAAAACTTCTGTTGACAGAGTGCAGACAGACACAAACGCCAATCAGAAGAGCGCTCTGCGCTGTTGACAGAGTGGCAGGACTGCCCAGCCACTCTCTCAACAAATCAGACACCTGGAAGCATGGTGGACACGGCTGCCCATTGTCCTGAATGCCCTGTCTGTCTAGAGAAGGCTTCCTCCCCATCCTCCCCGGAGCGTCCCCCAAGCTTCTCTGTCAACAGAACCTGTTCACAAAAATCACTCTTCCACATCTGGGAGAGGCAGGTTGTCGGTGGAATGCATTTTGTTTGTGGACATTCCACCACTGTTGCCAACAAAACCGGGGTTTTGTCGGTAAAACTTTCTAGTGTAGCCATAGCCTAGAAGTAAATGAATTTAAGAGGTGAGCAAAATAATTGCCTCCTATAAAAATGTATGGTGAAGTTACTGTTTGTTAGGCCAGAGAAGTACACGTCGGACAATCAAGAAATGGAACAGAGCAAATGATAGTTTGAAAATGATGGACACGCAAGCGGTTATTCTCAGTTACACTAAAGACCCTTTGTACCTTTTAGGAAAGAGATAAGATACTTAGCTAGTATAAAATATCATAGCTCCTAACAACATATACTACTTGAAGATCTCTCCCTGGTAGTGTAAAGGGGTCACAAAGTCAGAGCACATGACATTCATACTACACTGGCTTCCTATACGTTTCCAAGTGCAATTCAAGCTTTTGCATTTTGATACATAAAGCATTACATGGCTCGATTCCTAGTTACATGACAGAATGCCCATGGAATACAAATGTACCCCAGCAGTAGAGAGCAGCTGAGGCAGGTGAACCAACAGTCCCTAAAAGGAAAGCCAGAGGTTAGCAGTTCCCAGGTGATCTCAGAGGATAGTTTAGGACCTTGTCTGTCCTACCGTAAATTTGCAGATTCTTGAGGGCACAGTCCACAACTTATTTTTACTCAGAATTTGGGATGTTCTTACTTTTGTTTTTAAATGTCATTCACTGAATTTAATTCTGTACATCCACCCTGAGGTGTTTTTTCTAACTTAATGCTTTTCATTTAAAAAATAAAAGACTAAAATTACTCATAGAAATTGTTTTGTAAGGAAATAAACCTTTAGGGTTTTGTTTTTTTTTTAAAAATATGAAATAACACACTGGCTTATATTCTGCACTGCAGTCTCTGAAGAGGGACCATCATGATCACCTAGTCTGACCTTCCGCACATTGTAGGCCACAGGACCTCACCCACCCAGGACCTCACATCACTAACCACTGGTTGAGTCACTGAAGCCCATAAATCATGGTTTAAAGATTTCAAGTTACAGAGAATGCACCATTTATACTAGTTTAAATATGTAAGTGACCCACACCCCATTCTGCAGAATTCTGTGGATCTCCCCCTCCCCCGCCCCACTGGTCTCTGCTAATCCAACCTGGGGGAACTGCGCAACCCCAAATATGGCAAATAGGTAGACCCTGACCAGGTGGGCAACACCCACATTATTTACAACACTATATGAGCCGGATATTGATATATTCCGGAAAGAATTCTCTGTACAGACAGTCCCCGACTTACAAACAGGTTACATTCTGAATACCTGGTTGTAACCCAATTTGGTCGTAAATCGGAAATATCCTTATACTGTAATCCCTTGAATTTTGCATAAACTGGGGAGATGGGTTGGGGCCCTGGGAGAGGCAGGGTAGTTAAGCCTGGGGTGGGTTAGGGAAGCAGGGGTGGTGGGAGAGTGCAGTTGAGCTGGGCCTTGCAGGGGCTTGGACCTGGGAGGAAGCGGGTTGCAGCGGTGGTTGAGCCCGGCCAGGGGGTTGGAGCCACGGGGTGGTGGGTAGGGGGGTTGGAGCTGGAGCCCCATGCGCCGGTGGTTGGGAGCCCTGGGCACAGGTTGAACTTGAGCCCCACATGCCAGGGACTGCGTGCCAGGGTCTGAACGGGGTGAACCAGGGTGGGGGAGGTTAGGTAGGGAGGTAGAGCCTCATGCACCTGCTGAGCTGACAGCTGGAGCCCCACACGCACTGGCGGCTGACAGCCCAGCGTGTGCTGGGGAGGAGGGTCAGCTGAGGACGGGGGTGGGGGGGTTGAGCCAGGTGGAAGGTTGATTGAACAGGGGCGAACCAGGGTGGGGGTGGGTTGAGCTGGCAGCAGGGAACAGAGCCCCTTGCGCATGCCACTGACAGATGGAGCCCCAAGCCCAGGCGTGGGGGCTGAGCTGGCGCCACAGGAAGGAGGGGTTGAGCAGGGCAGGTGAGATGAACAGTGGGGCGCACAGGGGTGGGGTGGTTGAGTGGAGGTGGGATGGAGCCCCCTGCTGGAGAAGGTGGGCTGGGGTACATGGGGGGGGTGAGCTGGAGGTTGGTTGTAAGTACAAATGGTCATAAGTCGATGTGTTTGTATGTCGGGGACCACCTGTATTAACTTGGAGCTCTCTCAATTTAGTGCCTCATCACTGGCCTTTGGAGATATCTGCTGTTAGCATCTGCAGATCGGCTACACGGCACTGTTGGCAGTCTCAGTGCACTAGCTCCTCTGTAGATTTCTCAGACTCAGTTTTGAAGCCCATGAAGTTCTTTTGCCTCCACTGCTCCTCTTAGAAGGTTGTTCCAGAATTTAAGTCCTCTGATGGCTAGAAACCTTTGATTAATTTCAAGCCAAAATTTGTTGATGGTCAGTTTATATCTAATTGTTCTTGTGTCCACACTAGCAATTAATTTTAAAATACTCACCTCCCTTGCTGGTATTGATCCCTCTGATGTGTTTATAGTGGCCAATCATGCCTCCTCACAGTCTCCTTGTGGTCAGGCTACACAAGACACGCTCCTTTTGTGTATCTTCTCGATAAGGCAGATTTTCCATTCTTTCTATTACCTTTGTAGCCCTTCTCTGAACCTGCTGCAGTTTGAATTATTCTTTTGCAAGCATGGGATACCAGAACTGCACACCGCATTCCAGATCAGGTCTTGCCAACGTCTTGCATAATGGAACTAACATATCCATGTCTGCGCTGGAAATACCTCACCTGGTGCATTTTGGGACAATATTACCCTTTTTTCCATGGGCACATCACACTGGTATTTACTCACCCCGTGATCAAGCAGTACACACAGGTCTCCCTTCTCTGTCACTTTCAGCCCACACATGCCCAGCTATCCGCAAAAATTCTTTTTAGCCTCATATTGCATGTCCCTGTACTTTGCACTATTACATTTCATCTCACTTCTATTACTCCAGTGCACCAGGTCATCCAAACGGTCTCTGTACCATACTCCGATCTCCCAATTTTGTGTAACCCACAAGTTTTATTAGCACTCTTCCATTTTGGGTCCCAGGGCAGTAATAAAAAATGTTAAATAAAACTGGTCCCAAGACCAATCCTTGAGGAACACTACCAGTAACATCCGTCCAGCCTGACAGTTCGCCTTTTCGCATGACCCGCTGTTCCTTATCCACCTTTCAAGTCTCATATTTAATACCATCTACTCCACTTTAAGTAACAACTTCCCTTGTGTATGAGATGCCTTACTGAACTCTAGTTAGATTAGATCTACTGAATTTCCTCTGTCTAAATACATCAGTTATTTCCTCAAAGAAGGAGATTAAGTTGGTCTGGCACAATACCTTTTGTAAACTCACATTGTATTTTATCTCAATTACCCTTAACTTCTCTGTCCCTAACTACTTTCACTTTCAAAATGCCTTCCAAGAGCTTGCATACAATTGTGGTCAAATTAAGACGCCTGGGAGTTTTGCAGGTGACTTTTTTCCTCTTACTTAAAAGTAGGAACTATATTAGCAATTCTCCAGTCACAAGATTCAACACCCTCAAGTCCTCAGATACATTAAAAGTCCTTGCTATTGGAATTGCAAATTTCTAGCCCCCATGTTCTCATTCCCATTAGTCATCCTGATGTTACCACTTAAAAATCTTTATTAGCATCATTAAAAACCGCGGCAAGTATTTGGTTTGTTGTTGGGCCATGCCTATGTTATCTTTAATCTCAAACACTGTGGATGTGGTAAGCAGTCCCACTTTTTTTTTTTTTTCATTTTATTTATATGGATATAGAAACTTTTACTATTGGTTTTAATTCCCTTTGCCAGGTCCAACACTGCTTGCTTGGCTTTTTGGCAACTCTCACTTTATGCCAACAAATTCTGACTTCCAAAAGGTACCTTTCCTTGCTCACCCATCCCACCTTCCATTCCTTGCAGATTTTCTGCTCTCTCTTAATCACTTGTTTGAGACACTTTGCTCATACAGCTTGGTCTGCAATCCTTCCCCACAAAATTTTTCCCCTTGCTTGGGATGCAGGTTTAAGGTAGCTTCTGCAAATTTGAAAAAGTAATTCCAAGCTTCCTCTACATTCAGATCCGTGACTTCTTCACTCTAGCCCACTTCCCTAATTTTCTCCACCTGCTTTTTTTTTAAGTTAGCCTTTTGTTATCAAATACTATGGTTGCAGAACTGTTTTTGTTTATCCTTCCACTTGGTTTAAATTGAATGAGCACATGATCAGTCAAACCAAGGTTGACCCCAACAACCAACTCTTTATGAGGTCCTCACTGTTCACCAATACCAAATCTAAAATGGCATCATCTATTGTTGGTTCAGCTACTAGTTGATGAAGAAATGTACCAACTATCACATTCAGAAAGATCTGAGTCCAGCTATTATTAGTAGCACTTGTCCTCCAATCTGTACCCGGGAAGTAAAAGTCTCTTGGAATCACACACACTTCAGAAATATTTCAGTAATATCATTAAAAGGAGATCTCTCCATAGCCAAACTGGAATCTGGGGATCTGTAGCACATCCCAAGCACCAGCCTGGAGATCCTCGAATAAGTTTTCTTCCCCCAAAGTGATTTTGCAGAAATGGCCTCTGTCTCATCCATTCCAATACTTTTAATTTCTGTACATAGCATACCTCATCATTAACAGCCACCACCTTTGGCCTTCATTTCTGTCTTTCCTGCACAGCACATACTCTTTAATGCCTATACTGCAGTCATGACTGCTAGCCCACCATATTTCTATTATCCTTATCCCTAGTTTCACTTCCTACACCAGTAGTTCCTTTCGCCATTGCGGTATCCTTTTTTACTTGATTTTCCTCCCTCTCAATGTTAAAAATCGGGCATGGAGATCACATGATCACCAAACAACCATCTCCTACAAGTTCCTAGTTTAAAGTGCTTTTAATGAGTTGTGCCAACCTCCATCCCAGAAGTCTCTATCACTCCCTACTCAGGAGGAGTCCATCCCATGAGAACAGTCCTCTGTCCATGCATATCTCCCAGTGGTTGAGCATTCCAAAACCCTCCTTATAGAGTGCCTGCTTTAGTCATACTTTGATCATCATGATCTTATCCTGCCTGTGTTCTACTCCTCTAGGAGCAGACAGAATCCCACTGGAGATCACTTCATCCTCCATTTCATTAAACTTCTTCCCCAGTCTTGCATAGCCCCCTTGATATGTTCCAGGGACAATCTAGTTATGTCATTTGACACAAGGAGGGCAATCTGTGGAGTCTTTCCAGCGCCCATTAGGATCCTCTTCAGTCTGAGCTTCACATCCCGTATGTTAGCTCCTGGCAGAGTACTTTTCTGTTCTCTGGATCAGCTCTGGTGACAGGCCTGTCTGTTCTACTTAGCAGTGAGTCCCCAGTCACACAAACTAGCCTTTTCCTAGTGACAATGTGACTTCCTGTCCTTCTGCCTATTCTTTTTGGCTGCAAGTCCCACTGTCTTTTATTTTCCCTTGTAATCTTTTGCATCTCGTACTCCTGGGGTTCTGAAGGCTGAGTGTGTCCACTGGCTCCTCTCTCCTTACAGGACTGGCTTCTTGTCTCCTCCTCTTTGGCTTCCCACCTTCAGTTACTGCTTACTTTCCAAATGAGCAAACCCGTTCCTGAGCTCTGTTTCTCCTTTACTCACTTAGGCTCTACTTGACAGGCCTGTCCTTTCCTACAGACAACCTCCTAACCTGAGAAAGATTCTCTCCAGCAATCGCAGGCTTCACCACAGTAATACGAATCCTGGAACTTTTCCTTGCACCAAACCCCGCTACCAATTTGTCCACATATTTATTTTGGAGATACCATCACTGGACCTAACCATGTTAGTTACAAGACCAAAGATACATTCTCATGCACTTCCAGAAACATTAAATATGCTATTATGTACCAAAAATGCCCTGACACTATGTACATTGGACAGACTGGGCAAAACCTTCGCCAAAGAATAAATGGACCCAGAGCAGACATCAAGAAACTCAATACACATAAGCCTGTCAGTGAACACTTCAATGGAGTGAGCCATTCTGTTAAAGACCTGAGAATTTGTGTCTTGCAACAAGGGAGAATTTAACAACAGATTAAAGCATGAGATATCTGAATTAGAGTACATATTCAAATTTAACACATTAACACGTGGTATGAACAGAGACATCAACTACCTCACGCATTACAAGGACTGTTTCACTTCCTTTGATGCTCATAATTATCTCAGATAGGACAATTAACATCCCCCCATCTCTCACTCCCTTTCTTCTATCTTATTTGATTTGACAGTTTTTATTACAATTCTTTTTCTTTTTGGTCCTCTATACTTGTATATGTCAGTCTGTATTGAAAATGAAATTGATCTGGAGAAGCAGGTCTCTCCCATGAAAGCTCACCACTGAATAAATCATTGTTAGTCTTTAAAGTGCTACATTTCCCCTGCTTTGTTTTGTTGGAGTACAGACTAAACAGAGCTACCTCTCTTTTACTTTCTTCCAGTATGAAATTGATAAAAGTTATTTAACATATTATATTATTAAAACTGAAAACATTTAAATCTTGTTTACGTTAAGAGTTTAACTTTTATTTTTTTGACAGTTCAGACAGACAGTTTTTGACAGCTGAACCTGGCCAATAGTCACTTTCTGGTTCTCAAGTACTGGCCAATTGCAGCAATGACAAATGCAAGGATGATAGAATATTGTCAACTCCAACCCTAACACTGCAATAAAAAACATTTTGTTAATATGTTTTGTGAAAGTTGTTTTTTTGTTTTTGTTTTTTTTTGGTAGACCTAAACTGCTTGGTGGACTGTGCTTCTTAACATTGTTACAAGGCAGGCATATTGAGTATCCATTTTATGGTTGGCTAAATGAGACAGAGAAAGATGATATGACTTGCTCAAGATTAAACATCCAACCAGTAGTAGACCCAAAAGAGAAAGTAAGGAGTTCTAACTCCCAGTCCATTTCCCTAATAAATAGACTACATGCTGTAATAGCTCTTTTGGAAGAAAAGGAGATAATTTCCCTTGATTACATATGATTGCTGTATATTAAATTATACATATTAACAGTGTGAAAGCCACTCATACATAGTTGTGGTGAATTATTCTTTACTCTAAAAAACACAGTAACCAACTCTTCTCTCATTTTATTTCAACGTGGAATGATAGCATTTGTTTAATGTATCACTATGTTCATCTTAAAAACAAATACATGTGAGTAAAAGACTGAATTCAACAGTATAAATGCTTGGAAAGAAACTATAAATTTTAATAAAAGCATATTTTAACTGCAGTAAAAATCTTATCAATATGTAACTCAACATCCCTCAAATATAACACTTCGCAAAGAAACTGCAGACTCATCCCACTTCTGAACACAGATTTAAATAGAAGAGTTAATATAGCTGGACTTCGCACTTAGAGACTTCATTTCTTTACAAAATACATTATTCTATATTTGAGTAAACTGTGAAGGACTCATAGGCACTCACACACAATAACTGTCTGTCTAGTCCAGCGTCTTGTTTCTGACGTGATTAGTACCAGTTATTTCTGAGGAAGGTACTAGAAATCGGATAACAAACAATGATGAACTGCCTACCAATAGAAGTTTCTCCTACTTCATCAGTTACTGGGTGATTTCTCCCTGATAAAATTACTTGTAAGATGTATGAACCCTCATTTATCTAGTCTACTGTAAGTGTGGATGTTCTCATTATCTATATAATCTTTCTTGAATCTAACTAAACACTTAAACTTGAAACATGGAGATATACATGTCTCTTAAAACTGGAAGGGACACTGAGAGGTCACCTGAACTCAGAATGGGACCTATGACCATCCCTGGCCATTTTTTTTTTTTAATCTGATCTGCCCCAGAACCTTGAAAGGCTCCCTGAAGGCTTGAACTCACAATCCTGGATTTAACAAGGCCAATACTCTAATCACTGATCTATCCCTCCCCTCTGTGAGCAATATCTTGTGTAACAGAGTCATACTTCTCAAGACCAGACAGGTCTTGTAGTCTGACCTCCTGCAAAACACAGACATAAGACTTCCTAGAATTTATTCTGCTTCCAGTCCAATGGCTGTGGTTGAACTACAGCATATCTTTTAGAAAAGCATCCAATCTTTGTTTAGAAATTTAAAGCAATGGAAAACTCACTATAACCCCCATGCAGGTGTACCAATAATTACTTATACTGTTAAAATGCATGCCTTATTTCTAGTAAATTTGTCTAGCTTCAGCTTCCACCTGCTCTGCCTTGTTACACCGCTGCTAGATTAAAGAGCTGTCTATAACCAAAATTCTTTTCCCCCTGTAGGTACTTACGGGCTGTGATCAAGTCACACCTTAATGTGATGGAGACAACCTCTACCTTCAGATCAACAGCACTGCTATGGGCACTCACATGGCCACACAGTATGCTAACATTTTTATGGCTGACTTAGAACAATCATTCCTCCGCTCTCATCTCCTATTACCCCTCCTTTACTTACCCAACATCGATGACATCTTTATTATTTGGACCCATGGTAAAGAGACTCTGGAAGAATTCCACAGAGATTTTAACAACCTGCACCCCACCATCAGTCTCAGCCTTGACCATACGACATGAGAGACCCATTTCCTGGACACCACAGTAGAGATCACTGATGGCCACACTGACACCACTCTTTACTGGAAAACCACTGACTGTAACACTTACCCAGATGCCTCCAGCTTCCATCCAGCACAACCACACAATCCATCATTTATAGTCAAGCCCTTAATTACAATCGCATCTGCTCCGATCCAACTGACAGAGACCAAAAACTTCAAGATCTCGACCAAGTATTTTTAAAACTTAATTACCTACCTGGAGAAGTAAAAAAAAACAGAAAAGGCCAGATGAATACTCTGAAACCAGCTACTTCAAGATAGGCCCAAGAAGGTCAACAACAGCGCACCACTTGTCCTTACCTATAGCCCCCAGCTCCCACCCCTTCAGCGCATCATCAAAAACCTGCAATCCATAAGAGAACATGATGCTACACTCCAGAAGGCTGTAGGTGAGAGGCCTGTTTTCTCCCATAGACAAACTCCTAACTAATGAAAATTCTCACTAGCAACTACAGGCCGTACCACAGTAATACTAATTCTGGAACTTTTCCTTGCAACCAACTCCATTGCCAACTTTGCCCACATATTTATTCTGGAGACACCATCACTGGATCTAACTATATTAATTACAAGATCAGGGGCTCATTCTCCTGTACCTCAACCAATGTTATATATACCACCATGTGCCAGCAATGCCCCTCTCTATGTACACTGGACAAACTGGGCAAGCGCTTCACCAAAGAATGAAGGGGCATAGAGCAGACATTAGGAATCTTAATACACATAAATCTGCCAGGAAGCATTTCAGTGGAGTGGGCCATTCTGGGACAGACCTGAGACTGTGCATCCTACAACAAAGGGACTTTAACAGCGGATTACAAAGGCAGGTGTGTGAAGTGGAGTTCATACTCAAATTCAATACATTTACACTTGGTCTCAGTAGAGATTATCTCATGCATTACAAGGACTGTTTCCCCTTCTTGGGTATTCGTAATGATCTCAGGCAAGACACTTATCTACTCGGCATACACACACACCCCTTCATTTCTATGTATCGGATTTGTCAGTTTTTATTTCAGTTTTTTGGACCTCTGTGTTATATGACTGTCAGTCTGTACTGGAAATGCTATGGAGCTGAAGAAATGGGTCTATCCCATGAAAGCTAATAAATTAGTTTGTCAAGTCTTTAAAGTCCTACATGACTGCTGGTTTGTTCTGTTAAATACAGACTAACACAGCTACCTCTCTATTACTGAGCTCCCTGATTACCTCTTCATAAGGCATGTTTTCTAATCCAAGCACATTAATCATGTATTATATAAAAAGTATTTTCTATTAGTGTAAAATCTATTGTATATTAAATGGTTAAATTTTCTTGTACCATAAACAGATAAAATTTAACTGTAATTGTCCAACTGAAGTATGCGCATGCTCCCATTGAAGTCAATGGAAAATGCTCAGTGATCTTGACTGGAATAGAATTGGGCCCCACATGAACAGGTGCATTGTGCAATGTCTTTTTTTCCCCCTTCTTCTTCAAACCATGTTTGTTGGATACTTGCTAATTTGTAATACACAGGTAGCTGCAGAGAGTGCAATAGTCAGTATAAATTAGCAAGATTCCTCTACATATAACAAACTGCAAAACAACAACAATAAGAAGAACCAGCTACCACCTGGACATTATACACTGCACACCTCCCAACAGGAAAAGTAAGAATGCCAGATTCCTGGGTGCACCTGGAAGAATTATCAAGCTTCATGCTCTTTTCCGAGCCAAATAAAATTTGATCATTAATGAAACCAAAAGTTAGAGCAGAATAAAAATTCCCCAAGCCTGTCACTAGTATGTGTGTGTGCCAAGAAGGCTGGGATGTTATCGTGATGTGGAACAGATTTATAGCACTACACACCTTCATCTACTTTCCTATTATTGTGCCTGGAATGAGAAACACCTGGAATGTACTGCCCCCCAAAATAATTATATTTTGTTGCCACTGAGTAACAACTGCCTTCTCAGCTGTATTTATTACTATTTGATCATAAGGGACCAGCACTCTCTACCTTCAGATACAAAATGAAGCACTACGTTTATATTCTGTTCAGCGGTAGAAAATAAAAGAGAAAAGATTAAGAGTCTGATCTAGGGCCCACTGATGTCAACTGAAGTTTTTCCCTTTACTTCAGTGAGCACAGAGTCAGTCCATTAGTGCCAAGTGAATCAGTAAAAGCTAATTTGCTGTCTTTTCATGTTGTTGCATGATGAATAATTCAAAGCCAGATTGGTGTAAAACTGGTATGTGACCAATATAATGTAACAATTATTTTTATCCCATTGTGAATGGAAAATAGGACCCATGAATTTAGCACTCCATGGACCTCCTCCAACGTCAGTGGAAATGTTCCCATCAATTTCAGAGAACATGAGATCATGTTCCTTGAGAATGCCAGACACACTAGTTAATCATTTGAATTTCAAATGCACTACATATCTGAAAAATCTTCCAAAATGTTTACTATTAAGACAGTGCTGTTTTCTATCTGTAATGTGCTTTTGCTTGTTTATTAGAGTTGCTAAACTACTGCTACAGAATGATTTGCATATTTAGGCATGGCTCTGTGGATATACTGAAAGATAGAAACGTCTAAACATATTCTCACCCACTCACACACACATACAATTTCCAAGGTTCATCATTCAGCTGCCAACCCGTATGAACTTAGCTGGTAAAGACAAAAACAAAAATAAAGAAGGGTTACAGCTATGGCTTTTCTGGGGCTCATGCTACTCTGTAATACTTGACATGTAGGAGACCGGAATTGCATCTGTTTAAGAAATGATTAAAAGAAAGTGACTATAAATCACTACAGAAAGTTGGAGATTCTGATGAGTAGTTAATTAGAACTAAAGATGGGAAAATACAATTTAATAAAAGTGGAACAAAATCTTCCACTCAAAATAAAAAGCCATCACTAAAAGAAAATTGCTCCAAAGCTTAACAAAACTGATACTTTCATGATTATATTTTACCTATAAACTGAATTACAAAGAAGGAATGAAAATAATGGAAAGAGAAAATTATAAAAATGAACCTGCGAAATAAGATGTTATTTATTTCATCAGATTTCTCACACTGTTTTGATAAAACGAACTAGCTGTCATGTAGCACTTTAAAGACGAACAAAATAATTTATTATGTGATGAGCTTTCCTGGGGCAGACCCACTTCCTCAGATCTGGAGATAGCACATTTCCAGTACAGAACTGATGGTTTTATAATACAGAGATACAAAAGAACCTGAAGTAAAAAACGACAAATGATTGTTTTATTGCTGTTGACCAAGATTAGGCAGCTACAGCTTATCCGCATAAAGCACATGCCAGAGATCAGTGATGACTGGTGAAAGGGGTTTCATGGGAGGAGCAGCAGCAGCAGCTTGCCCCTGCCCCACCCCTGGTTCTCCCTACCTCTTCCTTTGGAAGCATCACACCACTTCCACTGACTGCACGAGCGGGAGGCAGAGACACTGGGATGCATGGGGGTGCATGTGGACCCTTTACACACACACCGCACATCACCCCCGCCAGAGATTAATACACTACTACTACTAGTACATTAATTACTCAGAATAGTAGTAACACTTCAGTACTGTAATAGCTAGTGGTCTACCAACCGTAAAATGCTTAACTGAAAGGGGCATCAAACACAGACCTGAAGATATTATAATCTAAACAGACACGTCAAACAAAAGATGGGAGAGAAAACAGAAGCAACAGAAAGGGACTGACTTCAGGAAGGTCATACAGCAGGTCCATTAACAGAAACCACATCTCCCAACTTCAGGTCCAGTACCACGTTCAGTAGGCAATGCGTGCTCTCTCTCTCTCACACACACACACACACCCTTTGCATTTTCCTCATTCTGGCAATTCCCTCTATTGCATGACAGGATCTCAAGGTTTCCAATAATTTACACCAGCAGCAAGCAGCCACAAGAGACCAAAACCCACTACAGCGGATCAAAACAGTACGCCAGGCATGGCGCTAGTGTTCTCCGTAAGCTACGCATTTGGATGGCGCCTCAGGAGAAATTCCAACACCACCAGCTAATTAGAGTGCCCACAGCTAAGTTTCGTCTCTGTTAGTGGTACACATTCTCAGATGCCTCAGAGCACATAAAAATTTATTCTGCACATAGATGGAAAAAATCCACACATGGACGGAAAAGATAGAATGTTCCCTCTAATGGCTTCTCCTTTTCTCAAACCATATCCCCTTTTCCCACTATCCCAGCCCTGCAGCACCAAAATGATCCACTTTATATTGAGGTAATTCTCCCTGGGGAGTTTAAAATCCCGTTTAGGGTCAGATTCCACCAGTGATGCAGTGGAAACAGACTGTATCACACTGGAAATTCCAGGATCTGACACTCGGCTGCTGGGAAAATGTTCCTGCTCAACATATAATTTCACACATCAGTGAATGAGTCCTGTGACTCTTCTGCTGAATCAGTGCTTTTATATTACAGTATGTTGGCAAAGCAATTTGATTGGATTTACCATGCATTTGTGGATTAGCAAACTGTAGTTTCAATCCACATACTAAAACCTCACCAACCTTAGATATTTTTATCTCACCACTGAAAACACAAAGTATTAATACAAACACACAAAAAATAGTTCTCAATATTTAAGATTAAACCCCACTGAAAACACAAAGTATTAATACAAACACACAAAAAATAGTTCTCAATATTTAAGATTATACCCATCCTATAAAACAGCTGTTTGAACATCACATTTCTTCGCCACCTGAAGGCAATTAACTACAATTAGTAATATAGCCATTTCCTAAGGCAGTAGTACCCAGCCTTTAAAAATACATGATCAAATTAAAAAAAACTTTTCAGAAAATATTTTACCCACCATTGTTATAAATACAGCTACCTTTACTGTACATGGAAAAGATTAGAGAAAACTTATTTTTGTTTTTTCATTTTTGTTTACTTTTTACAATTGACAAGAGCTCCTATATAGTCCATTTGACTGTTTCTCTGATAGAATTGGGTCTTGTTATTTTTTTTCCTGTTACACAGGCATTAACAGGATTAGTTTCTTCTTCAACAGAAGCACTGTGAAAAAATATTTTAGTAAAAAAAGAAAAGTTGATTGTAAAACCACAAAACTTGTCAAAGAACTAAAAAACACTTCTGTACCTGCAACTACTATTCATTTTTAAGTGGACCAGTTTTCAAAACTTAAAGGGAACTGCAACAGTCAAATACTGACTTAGTCATTAAACAGACTCAAAGTGAACCTCAGTAGAACTCACGCTAACATTTTAAAAAATGGGTCATAAACTAAGGCATCATCAAAACAGCAAAAGGACAGGTTGTGATGTCCTTACCACATAGGGCTGTATGTTGCAAATTGTCTCTCTAAAACCATTGGGACGTCTCAAGGCGTAAGGTGCAATGCCGTGAAGCAAGAGTGTCACAACCTATCCCTAAATAAATTACCTTCCGGTACAGCATTTTTTCAAAAACAAGTACCTCAAAGTAACATTTTCTCCCACCTGTCTGAAGTGAAAACGTGAGCAAATAAGGATTCATTTCACTCTCATTCCATGATCCTCTGTGCTTTGTTTTTAAATCCCATTTTTCTCTCCTTACCTCCTCTTCTCCAAAAACCACTCAAACCCTAGAAGAAAGTTACCTGCTGGGCTATTTAAAAAGCCCAGAATTGAGCACTGCTGATCTCTAGTTTAGTCTTTGGCTCCATTCTAGCCTACTAGGAATACAGTATTCCAAAACAAATAATGACTATTTCACAAAGGAACAACACATGTAACATTCCTTAAAGTCAGATTCACTGGTATCCCTGTTGTTAGGACAATTATTTTACAGCTAAATTAATGAGATTACAAAAATTAAATTAAGCCATTAACTGGTCAATCAGAAAATATACTACTGAATATCATGAAATGCTAGAGGTGACCTGGTTCTCTTTTCTTCCTTTGTAATATAATTAAGATGTCTTTGTCAAGTCCCAACACATTCGTGTAGCATCCTGACCAGTGTGCAAATCTTTAATCATATTTATGGGCCCCCGGAATGGCAAGGTGAAAATATACCCTATTGTAGACAGTTTGATTTATTTGCCTGTTTTTTTTTTCAAAAAGTCATCAAAACCATTAAACAACCTCAACATGAAGACATCAGTGGTCCACAAGTTATATCCTTTTGTGGCCCCTATGTTTTGAGAGTTTCTCTCTTTATTTTCCTTCAAAATAATAAATGTAGGTCCTTTTAAAGGTGTTTACAAATAAAATAAAATAAAAGTCAGCTATTAAAGACATTTGTAGCTAAACTTTCAGATGCACTACCAGAGAGGTACACTCAGAACATGGTGCTAAGAGTAAACTGAGCAACTTGTTTGTTGCATAAGGTAAATTTACAACTGATAACCTGACCCTTATAGTTTGTGATGCAGCCTTCACAAACAATGTATTATATGTATATATAAAAACATCCTCTGACAAAAGACCATAATACTGCAGACAGACTAGACCATTATATTGTAAAGCAGAAAGCTGCAAAAATGTGCATTTCATATGGCTATACCAGGTACCCATGAGGTATTGAGATGTGATATACAGTTATGCTCACATACCACATAAAGCATTCATATGTCTGCATGTGAGTAATTATTTATAAAGAGGCATTCAGTATACTGAAATAAGGGCATATGGCAGGTATATTGTGAATAAGTGCCAGGTTGAATAGAGTGCTTCCAGCACCTGGCAAGTGTCATCACACTATATATTATACCACAAAGTGTGTTTTTCCTTTTACACATTTAAAAAAAAAGAGATTATATGAGAAGTGCCATCTTGGATTTCCTCCATCTGAAATGAGGATCCTAAAAGCTGCATTTGAAGCTTCACTTTTTAAGAGCCTAGAAATTTCTACCTATCTTGTTATTCATATGACTTAACTAGTATAATTTATTTCACAGAAACACTTTGTACATAGTGTTTTAATAACTCACATCGTTTAACTTATGTACATTACACACATTCATACCCCCCCCCACAATAAATGATATCACATGCTTCAGAAAAAAAAAATCAGGAGTCCATGCATGAAACTTTCTTAATCATACTTAATGTCTGTTTATCAAACAGCTGTCTTTTAAAAGGTTGTTTACTAGTAGTGTTTTAGGTTACTGTATTTCTAAATGTTGAGAAATCATGATTGTATTATTGTGTCATCTGACCAAGATTTTTCACCTGGTTTTGTTTTGTTTTGTTTTGTTTTTTTTAATAGAAGAAGATATGCACACACTACAGAATTAGGACTTGATCTAAAGTCCACTGAAGATGATGAAAGTAATTCACTTAATGTTTGGCCTAATTTTTTAGATCTAAATAATTCTAAATCTTCTGCCCCCATATGCACAACATAAACAGCCGTCCCAAGGAATACTAAAACTCATTTAGAGAAATGTCATTTATGAAGGCTACCCTTAGGGCCCACTGTGGGGATTCTTCCACAACTTTTTAAACCGTATTTATAACTTGCAAAACAAGTGGCTTTATTTCACATTTTGGTCAGTCAATGTCATTGTCAACTACTTGCTCTGAGACTTTAGGAGAACACAAACATGGCAGGATGCCACAAATTCCTACGTTACCTGCTACTGTCAGTCCACACATTCCCCCCATCCCTCAGAGGTAAAGCCACTTGAGAACCAGGTGTGCACATGGGAAAAGATGGATGCTCTCAATATTTAACTGAGACAACCACTGCTGGTAGCATGCTTCAGAATATAACACAAAGGCTGGGGCTACACTAGCCCCAGCCTTTTGAAAGAGGGATGCTAATGAGCCACTTCAGCAGATGCTAATGAGACACTGCTATGAATATGCAGCACCTCATTAGTATAATGAATGCCACACACGTTTCAAAACTGCGGCTTTCAAAACACTCACAGCTCGTGTAGATAGGGGCCTTTTGAAAGGATCCCCCCCTCCGGATTTTAAAAGCCCCTTCTTCCCAAAACCAAATGGGAAGAAGGGGCTTTTGAAGTCCAGTGGTCCTTTCGAAAGGCCCCTGTCTGCACGAGCAGTGTGCATTTTGAAAGCGGTACTTTTGAAACGCGTGTGGCCACCATTATGCTAATAAGGAACTGCATATTCACAGCAGTGCATCACTGGCATCTGCTGAAGTGGCTCATTAGCATCTCCCTTTCAAAGGGCAGGATCTAGTGTAGTCACAGCTAAAGTGATATTTCAGCATCGTCTATAACCCCTAAGTATAGTAACAAGTATCGGAGGGGTAGCCGTGTTATTCTGGATCTGTAACAGCAACGAAGGGTCCTGTGGCACCTTAAAGACTAACAGAAAAGTACAGTATACAGTATAGTAACAGTTTATACATATTTTTAAAAATGAGTTTCATAAACGAAATGAGAGGTCCTGTGGCACCTTATAGGCTAACAGATATTTTGGAGCATAAGCTTTCGTGGGCAGAGACCTGCTTCATCAGACCATGAAAGCTTATGCTCCAAAATACCTGTTAGCCTATAAGGTGCCACAGGACTTTGCATTGTTTTTGCAGATACAGACTAACACGGCTACCCCTCTGACACTTTCAACAAAATGAATTGAGGACCTGTCATATGACAGAATTTTAATTTTAATATCTCTCTCTCTACATATACCATTTAGCAGAAATAGGACCTTTAGCTCCACTGAACTATTTTATTTTCTCCCTTAAAATTACTGATGATAGCTCCCCAGACATATATGTTACGTTGCAATGTGTCTTTTCCTCAATTACACTCCTATTCACAAATGTATTACAGGCACATAAGTTTGGTTTTATGACTACTGCAGGAATGAACTGAGATCAGGTGCTTTGGAACACAATTTTAGTACTGAACTAATCATTGTATAATTTAGTATAGAAGAAAGCATCTTTCAACTGACAAAATTATTGAGACAGAAAAAGATGAGGTTTGCTTGTAAGAATGAAAATGGTAGTTTTTCCTTGACTATGGTTGAATTTATCCCCCTTTAAAACCACCTCAACTGGAGATGTTTTCGTCCCTGGGATCATAACATACTTCTTGTCTTTGGACTACATCAGGCTATGCCTTCTAACATGAAAATGATTCACCAGAAGTACTAGAAAGAGACAGAATTTACACATTACTTTTATGTCTGCAGTAAAATCTCTTGCTAATATTGTTATAAACATCAGATGACATACAGTTTGAGCACTGCTCCATTTGACAATCTGTAATGTGGGGTTCTCCTGCTTATAGCACTCTGGACTAACGTAAGCAAATATACAACACAGACATGCTGTCCTTTTCCCTGCAACCTCATTCAAGCATTAGGCAGCATGTGTCAGGCATGCCTACAGCATCATTCCTGAAGCTCAATGCATTCTTTTCCCACACTGTTCTGTGACCTACTCTACCATAAACCAACATGTAACACATGATTTCAGTGGTTAAACTACATTGAAACAGGAGGGTGAACGCTCGCAGCACCAGCCAACAAAAAAGTTTTCTTGCATGTGTGCACGTGTCCACCTGTGTGCATTTCCACCTATGTGCAGGCACACCTTTTACCCAAGCTTTTAGCAAGTGATGGGGAACTGCAGCCAATCCCAAACCTAAACTTTAACTCCTGTATTACATGACATTCCAGAAACCCCATACCAACAACAGCATGCAGACAAACACTACAGTAACACAAACCAAACCAGTGCCTTACATTATCTCAGTGGAAGTATGCTATGATTTTTCATATTCTGGTCCACATGGGTTGCTATACTGTATGCATCACTATAGTATATAGATGAAGATTTTACTCTATAAAAAGAAGGAAACAGTGGACACATACCCAGCCCCCGTTGTCCTGGATCCAGTTGTGTAGGTGTCTATTCAGGTACTCAGTCATCCACCCAGCAATGCTGTCCACAAGAGGCGACATCTCCCGGTTGACACTCTCCACACACATCACACCACCAAATTCAAAGAAGGCCACGATCCTTCCCCAGTTAACCCCATCTCGGAACAGCTCCTCCACCACTGCCACAAAGCGCCCGCGGGCTGTGAACGGGGTCAAATGAAGCTGACCAGACATCTGGGCAAAATCTCTGTGGTAGCGGCGGGAAAATTCATCTCCAGCTTGGCACAGAGTCAAGTGAACAGCCTGTGGTGCTGGGCGCAGCCCACCACCAAAGGGCACGTTACTAGCAGCAGCTGAGCCAGGGGGTTCAGGAGGTAAAGACCCCAGCCCAACATTGTCAGATGAGGTCCCAGCAGCAGGAGGAGAGAAACTTGGAGAGCCTGGTCCTCTGTTTTCATTGGCAGCCCAATCATACCCCCTCTGTGACAGTTTGTAATGGATGTACTTCACCACTATCTCCCGGTTATCATAGACTCTTCTCCCAGGGTGAGCCATAATATCCAAAAGAGAGCAGCAAGGAGGTGATAGAGAGGAAGAAGAGGAGCAGGATGAACCCAAAAAAATAAAGCAGCCAATAATAATAATACCAAAATTTATAATCCAGTTATTGTATTTGATGCTGTTTCATTCATGATGGCATGAGAAGCTCTCAGGTTTCAGAGGCACTTTTGTCTTCTCGGTTTGAGATGCACAGTATAAATAGATTTAAAATGCTGTATTTTATTTCCAGAAGCAATTTGTTATTATAATTATTTTAGAAGCATTTTCTTCTCAGTGCTGAAATATATATATATATATATATATATTTAAAAAAAAATCTCATTCAAACCAGGTGCATATGTTCCCCTAGGTGCTGAACATACATATGTGAATGCAGGAGCTGAAGAACACAGACAGCAAAAACTACAATTCAAAAAGATTTGCTCAACAGCCTTGGATGAATGTTACTCCAATGCACTTTAAACTACAAATCTGTTTCTTTTTTATTTTTAATTACACCAAGTAAATTTCCACTGTAAAGTACTTACTTTGACTATAAATATGCTCCTCTGTCAAGTTTCCTTTAAAAAAAATTACAAGTCTTCAGACACATTAAGTTCTGGCTGCTTTGATGCTTCACCAGGGGACAGGAAAGGGACCCCCCCCCCCAAAAAAAAAAAAAAAAAAGGAACCCCAGGGATTTCAAAACGGGTTTCCTCGCCTTCGGTTAAACAGATATCTCCAAACACATGTCTACGCTCAGAAATTCCCGCCTCAGAGCTCAGGAAGGAGCACAACCCAAAAGAAAAGCAAAATTATGACGAGCCGATGCAAACACACCTTGGACTCCAAGCTCTTGCAGAAGTGCTGATGTGCTTTTCCCTCCAGTGCAACGTACAGCCGCATGCAGCGGAATACGTGTAGTCTCATTCAGCCCCTGGTCTCCAGGCGGAGCCCGGGGCTCCCACGCACACGCGTACACCCACCCACCCAAAAAGGGAGCATCAAAAATTCTGGCAGCTGCCTGGACTCCGGGGAGCAAGAGGCGCCTTTCCAGAGCAGCGCGGTGCGCCCAACGAGGAAGAAACCCCGCGCTGCGGAGGAGGGAAGAGGACAGGGGGCGTGTGTGGAATAGGAGTCATACGAATGAGGACCGCTGCTAGGCAGGGGTCCCCCTCCCGCCCCAGCGCGGGCAGCCCGGCCGGCCCCCCCCCGGCAGAGCCGCCCCCTGCGCTTTCTGCCGCGGTGCCGCTCGCCGCCGGAGCGCCCGTCCGTTCCGTGGGGCTGTGGCGGCCGGGGAAGCGCAGGCACAGCGCGGGGGGCGGAGCGGCGCCCAGCGGCGGGGAGGAGACGGGCCGGGAGAGGCCCGCGCGGGAAGGGCGGGGTGCCCGGAGCTCCACCTCGCTGTTCATTCACGAAACCCGGAGCGGAAGGAGACCCCGCTCGGCGCAGCCCCGCCCGGCCGGGCCGCGTGGCCGGGGCGCGCTCAGCAGCCGGGCGGGGGCTGCGGGGCCGATTCAGCCCTGGGGCGGCTTCGCTGCAGCCCTGCGGGGGCCTGTTCCCCTCGCACCCGCCCCGGACGGGCCCGCGGCTCCCCAGCGCCTCCTGCTCCGGGGCGGGGACGGCCGGTGCAGGCCCCGCTCCTTACGCGCCGGTGGCGTTTCCCTGGCGCGCAGGCGGGGGGCCGGGCCGAGAGGAAGCGGCGGGGAGGGCCCCGGCGTCCCGCCTCGCTCCTGGGGGGCTGTGGGCCCAGGCCGGCCCAGCGCGCGGCGCGGCGCCCGCCTCGCTTGCACGGAGGGACAGGCGGCCCCTAAGCCGAGCCCGCGCCAGGCTGTGCTGCCGGCGGCGCTGCGGGGAGGGCGCTGGGTTACCTAACCCGCTCCCGAAATCCCAGGCCAGCCCTGGGGTGAGCTCCGGGGGCGGCTGGGGAGCCAGGAGTCGCCACTGCTCGCCAGGCTTAGCGCTGTGCTGGGCTCAGCCCTGGCGCAAGGGAAGCGCCGGACATTTCCTCTCTCGGTTTCCTTTTGCACTAGGGTGGGGGGAGAAACGCAGCTCTGCCACCGCCCTGTGGAGCGACCGGCCATGCTCGGGGGGCGGGGTCCATGAGCCTTTTGCTCCTTGTGCCCTTTCATCGGAGTTAAGGGAGGAATAGGGGGTGGCAAAGCCTCTCCGTGCACCATTAACGAACCTGGAGAGGTAGCAAGGTGGGGAGTGTTTTATTGCAGATATGCGCTTTGTCAAATCAAGAAGTGCTTTCCAATTATTGTGAGAGAAGTAGCCTAGTTCATCTGTCTTCAAGAACTAGAAGTCCTGTGGCACCTTATAGACTAACATGTTTTGGAGCACAAGCTTTCATGGGCAAAGACACGCTTCATGAGAAGCAGTGGGTCTTTGTGCAGGAAGGCTCATGCTCCAAAATATCTCTTAGTCTATAAGGTGCCACAGGACTTCTTGGCACCTTATAGACTAACAAATTTTGGACTTTGATACTTACTATTGATAATGGGCCATTTCCACCTTGCTGAATAGACCTTGTCAGCTCTGGCCCTCTTACTGGGACCCCACTCTTTAAATACCCCTCTGAAACCACCCAACCCCCCCCCCCACTCATGCATCTGATGACATGGGTCTTTGCCCACGAAAGCTTATGCTCCAAAATATCTATTGGTCTGTAAGGTACCCCAAGACTTCGTGTTGTTCTCGAAGCTACAGACCAACACGGCTACCTCTCTGATACAGGACTTCTTGTTATTTTCCAGTGATCAGAATCATCACTGTTGGGTACTTTGGATCATTTTGACTTCCCTTTTTGCTGGCCTGTATGGTTTTCCCTTATGGCCCCTTTGGAAATATTTTGGGGGCTTGCACAGCTAATTTTAGGCCCTCGTTATGAAGTCCTGGGTCCTGAATGTTGTGCGTACTATTCTGAGGCTATGTCTACACTACCCAGAAGATCTTCCCACGTGCAAAATCGGTCTCTCACAGGTCACAGTCCGCCTGTGTGCTCCTTGGGAGATTTAAGGAGTAAGGGCAGTTGATGAGAGAATCTCTCCTGTCAGTCTTCCCCAGTAAGGACAGCCAAGTGCAGGTATGTCAGTTCTAGCTATGTAATTGCTGTGGCTGGAAATGCATATCTGTGGTCAACTTTGCCTAGTGTAGATGTAGCATAATAGTCTAGGTTAATGGACCTATCATCCCAGGTAACACCATGCCATATGGTAAAATTTCAGCTAGCATCTGTAAACAAGGTCCAAGTTAAATTAAGATACCCTGCATAGTTCAATACCAGGTTATTAGTTTGAAAGGACAGAAACAGATTATTTGAATTTAAAAAATGTCACTTTAAAAGATTTCATGTAGCTGAATGCAAAATCTCAAATCCTGAAGAATTAAATGCAAAGTGTTAAGTATAATATTACTAACTGTAAATACAGATGAGAAACAGTCAAAGCCTAAGGAGAGAATTCCAGAGAATGCTTATGGGTGGGGTCTAGAAAGTGTATTCAGGCTTTAATCACCATGAAGGACTGAAATGTGAGGCTGCACATAAATATTTACCTAAATTCCAGTGGAGGGGGGGGGAAAACTATAGTACACACAAATACTTTAAGTGAGTATTTTATGGTGTTTTCCCTTCCATCAGCATTTAACTCAGTACAACAAGATTCTTCAGACTCACTTGTAAAAGCTATAGATTTATAATGTATGTAATCATGCTTGTCTTACATACAGTTCTACTGATACTACACACATGGGTAGAAGGAGAAATATTTCACTCCATTAAGCGTAGGAACTGTCATAGCCAGCAAGTCCAACAGCAAGGTGGCAAGGTATGCAGGGCCTAGCCTACACCCCTAGAAGGGATAGGGCTGGGGGTAGCCATCCCTCAGTGCTGCCCAGAGTGCAGTACCCCTACATCTAGCCTTCAGTGCTGCCCACAGCAATTTAAAGGGTCCAGGGTTCCAGCACCTGCCACATGAACCGTGGTAGCAGCTGGGAGGCTCAAGCTCTGGTATGGCTGAGCCCTAGGGCAGTTGCCCAGTTGTACCCCCTGCATCAGCAGTCCTGATTATAGCAGAAATTTTCCTTCATTATGCACACCTGTGAATTGGTAATGTGCCTGATTTAGCTTATTTTGGCAGTAGAATGTGCATGGGTAATTGCTATTATGCACTGAGGAGCTTCTATTGTAGAAAGTTACAAAACAGCATCATACAGCCAGATACTGAAGTTCTGTCAGTTGCTATAGTGAAAGAAACTAGATAATCTTTTAGAGTAACAAGTGGGTGAAGTAATATATTTTATTGGACCAACTTCTGTTGGTGAGAGAGACAAGCTTTTGAGCCTGTACAGAACTTGTCTGCAGCCCTGGGAAACATATTCAGTGTTATAGTTAAAACATTAAGGCTGTGTCTACACTAGCCCCCTTCCTGGTAATCAGCTTGAGCGGAGAATACTAATGAAGTTCTGCAATGAATATGCAGCACCTCATTAGGCTAATTCTCCCCACAGCAACTTCGAAGTGCCCACGGCTACACGACATGCTGATGCTCCGAAGTTTGGAATATTGAAGTTGCCGTGGGGAAAATTAGCCTGATGAGGTGTTGCATATTCATTGCAGCATTTCATTAGTATTCTCCACTCAAGCTGATTACCATGCCCCCTTCTTTGAAGGGGCCTAGTGTAGACACAGCCTATGTGGAACAGATGGTTTAACATAATTAACACATAGTTCAAGGGACCATTCCAGGTGAAGTGGTTGGTTAATACTATTCCAGTCCTGGCAGTGAAAGGGAGGAGAAAAGCAGCTAGGGAGGTTGTTAATGTGTTATAGATTGTTGCAATAAGCCCGGAATCCAGTGTCTGTTTATTTTTAATGTCTACAAAATGTATGAATTTAAGCTCCCAGGCTCATCTTTTGAAGTGTTTTGTGAGTTTTCCTTGAGGATGTGGACTGATTGGTCCAAAAGAGAGCAGTTGCTTTGAGGAAAAGTTTCACTCATTCTACTAAGCCATGGTTTTGCAAACTGGGAGGCGTGCCCACCTGGGGGGACATGAAGAAATTCCAGGGGGAGGTACGATGCAACCTAGCACGCTCCCCCCCAAGAAAAAGCACACCCTTGCTTCCAGCTCTCAGCCCATGCCGTTTCACTTGGGGTGACCCAGTGCAGCTGCTTTAAAAAGCAGGCAGCTGGCAAAGGCCCACATGGAGCTAGCTGCCTTCTGCAAAGGTGAGTGAGTATGGGTTGGGGAGGGGGGAGAAGGATGGGGTTAAATGAGGGGCTAGCAGTGCCTGGCTTTGGGAGGGGCTCAGGCAGGCAGCTCACAGGCAGCTAGTAGGCTGGCCCATGGTAAAAAGAGGTGCAGGGGCATGAGGGTTTCTCAAAAATCAAAAGGGAGTGTGATGCTGAGAAGTTTGGGAACTACTGTAACTAAACCATTTTAAATTCACTTTTGAAAAAAGTCTTTTTTTTTTAACCACTTGTTGCCATCTAGTGGTTGCTGCTGCCTTAAGACATTGCAAAGTCACTTTAGGGGTTCTTTTGAAGGCGCATTATCAAATTAAAATCTTTAAAAAGTTTTGAAAGTGGTTTCAGGTACTCTGGCTACTGCTGCTAAGTTTCTGGGCTCTACAGTAATATTTTTCTTTATTCTCTCTGGATCTGACTATGTAAAGAGGACCATGATGCTGACTCTGCACAAAGCACAGTCAAATATACAAAATAAACTGAGGAAAATATAGAAATTTTAGTTTCTTGAAACTCATTTTCAGAAGCTTTATTACATTAAAGACAAAATCAGACTAATGGTTTGTAAGCTGTTGTGTCACTTCAATGTTAATGTTTTTTAAAATAAAAGCCTAAAATGAAATAATAAATTCATTTATCAGTTGTGTTATTGTAATTAGCAACAAACCTCGAGAGCCCTAGTGTTATAGCAGTCCGGTATAATCAAGTCCCTACCAATTTGAATTCAAAACCTGTTCAGACAGAGAAGCTGTAGGACTTCTGGAAAGTTCAGTTCTGCTTATTGTTCCATGGAAAGCTACAGGCTGAGTTTCTTTTAGGATGAGGAAGTGTGTTGTGTCTATTGATCTGAAGGAATTTTAAAAGGAAGCAGGGCACATAGTATAGGAGTGAAGAAACTTTTTTTGATTGGGGGCCACTGACCCATAGAAAAACTAGTTGGGGAGGGGCCACACAGGAAGCAAAAAACCCCAAACAAAGAAACAAAAAAAACACCTCACTGACACAGTCCTTGACTGAAAAAACACACTCTCTCTCTCTCTCTCTCTCTCTCTCCTCATTTTCCTTGCCTACCAGCCCCAGCACCTACAAGATGTGGGGGCTGAGCTATCAGATTTTGTGGGCACCGCAGGGTCTGGAGTGGAGCCAAAAATGAGGGGTTCAGTGTGGGAGGGGGTTGCCAGGAAGCAGGCTGGGGTTTGGGGTAGGAGGGGAGAAGGATGGGGGTAGCCTGTATTGTGAGGGGGTACACAGGAGTGGGAAAGGGTGGGAGCCTGAGCAGGGTGGGGTGTCTGAGCAGGAGGGGTGCAGGAGCAGGATGGGGATGGGGGTGGAGAGTCTGGGTAGAGGGGGTGTAGAAGCAAGTTGAGGCAGGGTTTGGGCAGGAGGGGATGCAGGACCAGGCTGGAGTGGGGGGGTGGGGTCTGACTGGGAGGGGGTGCAGAATAGTGTTCCTTCTGATACTTTCCATCCATGGGCAAAGTAAATGTTGTTACATACTCCAAGACATATGCAGATGCACAGCACCAATAGAAACACATGTTGCCCACCGTGGATGGCTGTGGACACTGTGCTAATCAGCTGGACAATGCCTGAATTCCTCCTGGGTGGCCAACCAAGTACTCAGCTTACAGGGAACATTAGTGCAGAAGTGGGGTAGAAGTGAGGGTGTGGGCGATGGGGTGGTGCTGACTTGGTGCACAACCAAAGGGGCACATGTGCCTCTGTGGCCCCTACCCCTCACTGCTCTGATTGGTGGGAATTCCAGCCAGTCAGACCAATGGTGGAAATCCTCTCCAGGCAATGCTTCTCAGCACTGCTGTTCCTTCCCCCACAGCTGGGGCAGGGGGTATGGTGCACAGAGGCACTTCCTACCCCTGCCATGCTGAGTCTGTGGACTGGATCCAGCCCAGTTTGCCTGACTTCACACACACCACTCTGCAGCAGGCCAGATCCTAGCGAGAGGCACTCCAAGCCTCAAGGGCTGGATCCAGGCAAACCCTGGGCTGGATCTGGACCAGGGGCAGACAGTTCCCCACCCCCATGTAGTTGGTCAAGTGAACTGAAGCCAAATGGACAATGACAATACAGAAAAAGAGCCACTGCTAATAGATTATAAAATGAAATCCTGCTTCCCTAATGGTCTTGTGTACGCCGTTGTAAAAGAACTCAATCTGCTAACAGAGGAGCTCCATTTTTGGAATGAAGAACTCCCAGTAGGGTTAGATGCTACAGAGGTAAACACATCTCATCCCCATCTAAATGAGAACCTCCAGCTGTGGAGCTGCACTAGTGACGAATCACAAGTCCCGTGCTGTCAATGAAGTTGCACTCTAAGGTCTCAGTTCTGCAAACACTGACACGGACATAACTTCATTCATGTGAGTAGTCATAGTGAAGTCAAGGGAGTAAAGTTAGGAACATTATTCAGATGTTTTCAGGAACGGGGACTACAAATGTAGTTAGTTCCTCCCCAATATCCCAGAATATTACTATGATAAGACAAGAAAAAAAACAGAGTGAATAAATTAAAGGACAAAGTAGAGCTTCCTTGTCCTGACAGAAAAATGTGGTGATATGGATACACAAAATACTTTTCTTGCAAACAAAAACGTCTTTAAGGTACAGAAAATGAGAACAGCATTAATCAATGACATTGGTTACTAAAATCAGTTGCTTCTACAAAAGCAGAATATAGTAATGTGTCAACTACAAACAATCACAGAGATAAAGTGATACAAAACAGATAAAAGAATATCTCGGAGATTGCAGAAAACACGAGTAAAGACCATAGTTATGCCTGAGATTCATTGTAGGCTGAGACTTATAGTCCAGCAGGAGGTAAGTTAGTAGTGAGATGTTGATCTAGAATATAGAGATGAGAAAATATAAAATTGATGGAATCCAAGGACAAGAGAAAATCAGAGATGGACATTTGATGTAATTGGCTCAGACTAGTTTAATATATTTTGTGAGGGATTAAAAAGATGTTGCCACGTGACAAGAGTGCTACAAGTTGTATGAGAACTGTCCTCTTCAGAGTGGAATTGGTTAAATATGGGATAATATTTGAAATTCAGGATCTAGATGCAGAGTCCCACCACACATAGCCTCACATGGGTCACTTTGTTAAAGATTTTTTTTTTTTTAATTTTGAAAGGAAAATGTTCAATTAGAGCTTAAAAGAAGGTGTCTTAGTGCTGAAAGCAACGGATACTGAATTTAAACTCAGAGCAATATAAAAAACAAGATTAATTAAGATATGGACAATCCAGATCAGAGTTTGTTTTTAATGAGTAAGTCCCGGGAAACAAAATGTTGTGACATGAAGAACAGCACATTAGAATCTTTGTTTAAAAAAAAAATCCTCCAAAACTAAACTGGGTGTGTTTTAAGAGTTTTTTTTCCAACTTGACACACTAGTGCTACCTTTTGTCAAAGGTGCTTTTAACATTGTATTGTAAGGGAGTGGCATTTTAATAGGATTATAAAGTTAGGTGAGTGGGCAGCAACTATGAAATGAGCTGAAACTTCACACATTTGTACTCTGTGTTATTCTAAAATCATGTTTCTTGCTGCTGTTTGGAAGCTTGGGATTTTTGAGAGAGAGGGAAAGACAAGGCTGCAATAATGGCCAGGAGGTTGGATGAAACAGGAATAAAAAAAAGTTTCCATGACCAGAACAGTATGATTTTGAGGAATGTAGTGGGACACAGGCATCTAGGAGTTTAGGATTTATCACAGAATGTAGGAATAGTTACTAAATAAATAAATAAATAAATTTAGCACTGCTCTTCTAGGCAGTACTGTGATATCCATCTTCTGCAGATCCTGCAAACGCTTCAACTGGTATTTAATTTATGTATGTGAATTATCCCATTGAAGTTAATATATACACCAGCTGACCCACTCCACACTCAGTTCCTTCTTGCTGGCTACTCTGACAGTGGGGAAAGGTCAGTGGGTTTTTGAATGGACTTGAGCCACACATCTTGAAGAACACCAGTTACGGAGACAAGTAACTGTCTTTTCTTCTTCGAGCGATTGCTCATGTGCATTCCAATGTAGGTGAATTCAAGCTGATGCTAGGAGGTGGGGTCGGAGTCCCGGAATTAATGCAGTATGGCCCTGCCCACTGCAGTGTCCTCCCTAGTGTGCTGTGTAATTGTGTAATGGGCTGCAAACGTGTGTACAGAGGACCAAGTGGTTGCCCTACAGATCTTTTGAATTGGGACAGGGGCCAGGAATGCCACTGAGGACACCTGCACCCTTGTACAATGAGCCCTAATAGGAGGCGGGGGCCACCCCCATCAGCTTGTAGCATTTCTTAATGCAAGCCACAATCCAGGAGGAGATCCATCAGGCCCATGATCCCTGAGAGGTCCGCACCAACCTCCGAGGATGGAGGAAACAATTGAGTTGCCAGCACTGAAGCAAACACCTCTCCCAGGAGAGACGCCAGGGCTGCCAAGGTTACCAGCACTGCTGGAGCCTGTGTATACGGCACCAAGGCTGGAGGTATCACCAATGAAGCTGATAAAGCCAGCACTGGTTCCGTCAAGGTCAGCACCACGGCAAGGGAAGGCACTGAGACTGGTCCGTCTCCTGGAGACAGCTGGTCCATCAGCGCCTTTTGTGGCAGTGCTCCCAGCACAGCAGAAGTTGCCACGCGTGGTACTAGGGGAGCCCCCGATGCCGCCAGCAGTGATAGGGCTCCAGAGAGGCATCTAAGAAATTGACCTTGAACGTCCACGGAGTCGAAAAAGGCCATTGTGGAGGCGCTTGCCAATTCTGCTGCCCTGGTCCATGCACAGAGTGTCATCTCCGACCCCAATCCTGACACCTGATGCCTCTCACCAGGAAGGCACCTGACTCACAGGTGCCTGCCTCGGCAGGTGCCTGCACTAGCATTGCAGGTGTCTAGACAGCTTGCCCCGTGATGGAGGCTAGGTCCACATGTGCAGTGGCTGCATTGAAATCCTTGGTGGTGAGAAAGGTGCCGTAATCCTCTGGAGCCTCTGCACTGCCTGGAATGCCTCAGGCGTCAAGGGCACCTTCAGCAAGCGAGGGCTGGATCTTCGAGTCGGCATCAAGGCTCAGCCTTCTGAAGCATGCCCCCGCCACAGCTCAACAGTCGGTGTTCCAGGCTCATCTCTCCTTCTCAGCACCACAGGGGACCGGCTCTGTCATGCTTCTTCTGCTTATGCGATACTGGGGACCGTGATCTGTGTCGTCTGTAGGGGTGCAGTGCTGGCCCATCACCCCAGCGCTGGGTTTCTTTGTCCTTGACGGTGCCAACATCGCATGCTCCACACTGAGGATGCTGTACTAGGTCCTGCCGACGGCGATCCCTCCATTTGAAATGCAGCTTCCGTTAAGAGGACTTCCAGGCACTGTGCCCTGTCTTTTAAAGTCTCCCATTTAAAAGTTCTACAAATGGAGCTGCGATCCCTCTGATGGCTGTCATGCAAGCACCTTAAATGGGCTGAGCAGCGGTCGCTCTTCTGCATGCACTTGCCACAATCTCCACAGGCCTTGAAGCCTGGACGTCCCATCGCTGGGGCTGTGAGGTGGGGGAAACCAGCCTGCCAACTCAGGCCGGACAACTGTCTACACGATGAACTATTAACACGCTATCTAGTGAACTATAAACACTGTTCACTATCTACAAATAAGTGTGCTACCGGCAAAGAAAAGGCAGCTCACACGAGCAACAGGGAGTTCCAACAACCATCACCATGGCGAGAAGGAACTGAGTGGGGAGTGGGTCGGGCAGTGTATATATTTGTTCCCATAGTGGAACTGCTCCAGGGGGCACCGCACCGACCCACAGATGAAGCCAGTCAAAAAGACTGGGAAAAAGACTTCTGGTAACTGGGTATGTATGTGCACACACACCTACATTGGCATGGACATGAGCAACACCTCTCAAAGAACAGACCTTATTTCAAAATAACTTTGCATTTACATGACTCAATTGCTATTTTGAAAGAATTTTGAAATAGCAAACAGGTTATTTCAAAAGAACTAATCTTCATTGTACAGGGAATAGAGCCTATTTCAAAACAGGTGTTTCAAAACAGGAGATGTGTAGACAGGGAATAGAGCCTATTTAGAAATAAGCCATAGTGTGTCCAGTGGCTGTATTTCAAAATAGTCTCTATGATGTCTGGACACTCTATTGCGAAATAGTACTCAGCTATTTTGAAGTGCATTTTGTGCGCAGCAGCATTATTTTGAAATAAGCTATTACAGAAAATCTCTGGACATACCCTAAGCGACACCAAGACAACAACAGTGTCAAACTCAGTGAGACATACAGACAAAAAGGCAAGTCTTGTTTATTTGTTTTAGGATGTTTTAATGCTGGTTAATAGGACAGGGTATATATGTAAAACATGCCAGTTCTTTTGGCCCATAGTGGGTCTGCAGGGTAAATAGGGCCTTTAGGTAGTAAATTAACTTTCATTTAAAATTTATTCAGCATCTTAGTGCCCGCTGCAGCATCAGTGGGTGTGAACATGGAGTCCCTTTTCCAAGCACTGAAAATCAGAGGCAACAGGTATAGGGATTTTGGGGAGGCACCAGCCACATGCCCCTGCCCTGCCCCACCCAACCCCAGCCCCTCTTGCTCCTGCCCCTGCCCATACGCTACTCCTTTCCTGCCCCAACCCTGTTCTCTCCAAGCCCATCCTTGTCTGTCTCTTTCTGCAGAAGCTAGGAAGCTGCTTTCAGGATATGCTGCTCCAGGGATAGGACGGGGATTGCCTCCAAACTCCTCGGAAGTGGCACTCACAGTGAGTGCGGGTGGAAGGGGGGTGTGATGCTGGGGGGCCATGCTCCCCCTGACACTTCACCCATGCTGATAATATTGTAACTCATGGAAGTTATGTTCCATCCTTCTTTCACTCTCTTTCCTGCATCCCTATCTCTTGTATTTTCTGTTTTTGGTTTCCACCCACCAGTCTTTATTTCCACCCTCCTTTACATTTCTTATGCGAAATGACCAGCATTGAGATAGTTAATGCTAACATCTAAAGTCTCCATCTTTGTTATGTTTTATAGTTATTATCCCACTGAGATGAATGAATCGTGTGTAGGAGAGTTGATACCTCTCTCAGGAAGCGTTTCATTTGCAGGCTCAAGGAGATTTCACAGTATCAATTCACACTTCACATTTAAAAAGTTTTCTTTGCAATGATGAGAAATTAAATTAAATTAAAATTAAATTTTGATGTAATCGTACTGTGGGACTTTTGGACTGTAGCAAGCAGACTACATAAATACATCCGACTAAATGCACGCATGAGCCAGGTTTTTCAGACAGCTGCCCCAAAGAATGAAAGGTCAGTGAAATGTACAGTAGAGGTCTGTACACTTGGGGAATGAGTAAGATTTGTGATAAACACTAACAAATGAGAGGTAATGCAAGTATTCGTGTCTTGTCTATAGTTACCGGACGAGCAACGCGTTGTGGTCCATCTTCCAGAGTTTGATTTTGCACATCTGGTGAAGACACAGCAAAAATCAACCTCTCTGTGCTCATCCATCAACTCCTGTACTCTGCTATCGCATTGATTAAGGGAGGTCGACACAAGACGAAAGAGGCTTGCTAGGGAAGTAAGTCGATTCTCATACATCAGTTCTAGTTATGCCCCACAGATAGCAGCACAAGATTGAGGAACCATGTTTGCAGCAAAAACGTAGCAAGTAATAGGGATTGATTTGGCTATGATGACCAGGCTGAGCATGAAAAGAGGAGGTGCCTGTGATACCTGTGCAATAGAATTCTAGGGTGCTACCTGAGATGTGACTTCTAAAGGGAACAAGGATTGCTAGTACCAGAAAATATACACCCATAGTGCTACTATGCCAACAATAATGTGAAACAACTACATGCAGAGCTTTTGGGTACCAGACAAAATTAAAAGTGGCATTGATTTTATTTACATTTTAAAGAGGCCTTTTTAGACTTAAGTTATCCTGCTAATTACTATACTTAGCTTTTTGTAATCTAGCAGCCAAACTTATTAACGTTCCCCTTACTGTTGCTGTTATCCTGAAATACTTAAGTATTAAACAGTGCTCTTGAATCAAGCAATTTATTCTTCGGTTCATTTAGTAGCCCGAAAATTCCAACAATTTTCAAACCTGGCTGCCTAAAATTAGGCTCTCATTGGAATACAGAGAGTTCAGTGTAATCTTATTTCCATTTACGTAAAAGAACCTGTGTGGAGTAAAAAGAATTTTATCTTTTAGTTTTCTCTAAAACAAAGGGGAGGTGTCTAGCTATTAGCTGCTTCCCTTCATTCAGAGGGCCATGCAGAATATGTTTAGTTTAACCAGCTCCCCCACATTTCTTGTAACATCAGGGTACATCTCTGTTAGGGACAAATTGTCAAGGGCAGATCTCTTCAATTCATGCACTTCTTATTCTCACTTACTCTATTAAATCTTTTCCATTTGACATAATCCTAATTGCTTTACTTACAGTATTAGTGTATTTCAATTATTAATCCTAACACCAATACAATAAGCCCATATTATCCTAAGTTCTACGCTTTAGTTTTTATTCGCATAGAAAATCCAGAAATATGTATTAAATTTGTTTCAAAATCAGTACCCATTATGGTATTTACATCACAAAACAGAATGATCTTCACAATCAGAACTTTAAAGGTTTAAAAATAACAAGGACTTTTCCCTTCTACTAAAATTTAAAGTTGTGGTCTGAGTCCATTCTTCGCAATTCTTCTGTACCTTGGCACTGTAGTACTTTGGTCCTTATTTGTTAGAACTACAAGAAGCAACACCAAAGGATTGGCAGGTGGTGCAGCTGATGGTTAGAATGTATCTTTGTTGCTAGAGTTTTGTATCCATTTCAATAGTTTTCACTCTACATATAAGATTGCATCCAGAAGGCCAGAATGAAATTCTAGCAGTAAAGGATCATGGCCTTTCAAAACCTTTTTCATTTAGCGCCGCAGAAGACTTACAGATAGGCCCAGACTGGCAAACTATGGCCCACTGGCTGCATCCTGCCCTTCAGACTTTTTACTCCAGCCTTCAAACTCCAGCTGGACAGCATGACCAGGAGCCTGCACCGCACTGCATGTGCCATGGCTCCTGGAAGGAGAGACAGCCAAGGAGCTCTGCATGCTGTCCCTGCCCTAAGCACTGGTGCTGCAGCTCCCATTGGTCGCAGATGCCTGCAGAAAGGCCAGTGCTCTGGGCTTTGTTGCTGCACCTTCCTGAAGGAGCCAGAGCGTGGACATGCTGCTGTGTCTGGGAGCTACTGGAGGTAATCACTGTCTAGAGCCTGCACCCAAGACCCTCCTAGATCCCAAGCCCTTTCCCCAGCCCTCCTCCCCCAAATCCTTTGATTCCCAGCTCAGAGCAACCTCTTGCACCCCAAAACCTTCAGCCCCACACCAAAGCCTGCACCCCCACCCAGAGCCTGCACTCCCCATGAACATTCATTGCCCACCATACAACTTGCACATTGAGATGGAGCTTTCAGGCCAAAAAGTTTGTCCACTCCTGGTGAAGGCAGAGATCTTTATACACTTATATGGGGCGGGTGTGAGGGAGGGAGGGGGGAAAAAAAAAGCCCTTTAGTCAGTTCTCCATATTTTCTCATGATGGCTTTTTACAGGGATAGCAGTACAAACTCACTAGGAAATCTGTGGCCATCTTCTCTCTGCCAGTCAAACTCAATGGGATTATCAGAAAAGATGCTAACTCCCATAGAAACAAAAAAAGCCGTAAAGTAGCACTTTAAAAACTAACAAAATAATTTATTGGGTGATGAGCTTTCATGGGACAGACCCACTTCTTCAGACCATAGCCAGACCAGAACAGACTCAATATTTAAGGCACAGAGAACCAAAAATAGTAATCAAGGTTGACAAATTAGAAAAAAAAAAATTATCAAGATGAACAAATCAGAGAGTAGAGGGGCGGGGGGAGGGCCAAGGATTAGATTAAGCCAACTATATAAAACAGCCCCTATAATGACCCAGAAAATAACTCCCATTGCTTTTTCTTCTTCTTCTTCTTTTTTTTAAATCCAATTTTCCTACGACGTCGCCTATCAGTGTCAATGGCTTCCATCCCCGTGATAGACTTGGAAGGTAGAGTTTCCAACTTACGAATTCCCAAATAATGGCTACACAAAAGCTTTTATAGTCCTCATAGCTTTTCAATTCTGCCAAGCAATTTATCATTCACATGTTGCTTCCCCAACCAGGTTTGCTTTAGGTGTCTGGATAGTTATCTTGTTTTCTCCACTTAGAGGTGAGATGTTCTTATTTTACAAGAATAGTTTTCTTTGGAAAGCAACTTCTCAAATTTTGAATTTATTTTAGGAGTAGGCAAAAGAAGGTTTATTTTTTGTAGAGAAAGAACGCGATTTCTCTTAGAGATCATCTGAGGCAATCCTAGCCTGCGGATGTCATACTCTACAATGTGCTTTCATATAATAAAAATGATAACAACCCTTGATTATAAAGCTCTCTACTCGGGAAGGAAACAAATCTTCCCTGTCAGGATTTACCAGTATTTCAAAGTTGCATAAAATAGTAAACTTTGACGCTGATCCGACACAGGGCTCTGCTAGCATAATCCTCTGCCTCTGTGCCAAGTTTCAGTGAAGAGGATGGGCTCTCACATGCTCCAGCTAACTAATCCACAGGTCAGATAGTTATTGAATGCTTTACAACTCAGATGAATGACAAAATATTAGTTTACAGTAAGATTTATAACATGGAAGGCTTTCTTGCACTTCACTGCTACAATCACAGAATACTACACCCGGAAGGAACTTTCAGAGGTCTGCAAGTCCAACCCCCTGCACTCATGGCAGGACCAATTACCATCTAGCCCATCTCTGAAACGTTTTTGTCCAACCTGCTCTGAAAAGTCTCCAACCCTGCACCCCCATCCCCTGCTCAACTTCCCTCAGCAATTTATTCCAGTGCTTAACCTACCCGGACAGTTAGGAAGTTCTTCCCTTATGTCCAACCTAAACCTCCCTTGCTGTAATTTAAGCCCTTCGCTGCTTCTTCTATCATTGGAAATTAAGGAGAAAGTTTTTTCCCCCCTCCCTCATCCTTGTAAGAAACTTCTAGGTACAGTAATCCTCCACCTAAATCAAATTTCACGTAAATTGGGTTGGGTTGGGGAGATTTCCAGAATTTTCCTGGTCGGAGGGGGTGGGTAGCTGGAGCCTCTGCAGAACTCTGCTGCTCCGCCGCCATTCCAGATGCCCACTTCCCCTGGCTGAGAGATGCGGTGCGGCCACCAGCTCCAGCCACCCCAGCTGAGGGAACTGTGGGGGGTAGGGGCACAGCCACACGGCCCCCAGCTTCTCCCAGCTGGGGGGGGGGCACAGCTGCTTGTGGCACAGTTCCAGCTGGGGGAGCCAGGGGCTTTAATGCAAGTTAAATGCAAATTGAAGTCACACTTCGAGGGTTTACTGTACTATAAACTTGTTACGTCCCCTCCTCAGTCTTCTCTTTTCTAGACTAAAAAACCCAATTCCTTAAATCTTCTGTCATAGGTCATGCCTTCTAGACATTTACTCATTTTCTTGTTCTTCTCTGGATGTTCTCCAATTTGTCCACATCATTCCAGCAATGTGGTGCCAAGAACTGGACACAGTACTCCAGTTCAGGCCTCTTCAGCACAAAGTAGAGCAGAAAAATTACCTCTCGTGTTTTGCTTAACACTCTTGCTAATACACCATGAAATAATCTTTGCATTTTTTGCAAAAGGGTCACATTTCGACTCATATTTGGCTTGTGGTCCACTCTGACCCCTAGAACTTTTCCTGCCATACTCCTTCCTAGCTAGTCACTTCTCATTTTCTTTATGTGAAACTGGTTGTCCCTTCCTAAGTAGCATTCTTTGCATTTGTCCTTATCGAATTTCATCCAATTTACCTCAGACCATTTCTCCAGTTTGTCCAGACCATTTTGAATTATAATCCTGTTCCACAAAGCACCACCAATTCCTCTAAGTTTGGTATCATTTGCCAACTTTATAAGCATATTTTGTATGCCATTATCTAAATCATTGATATTGAACAGAACTGGTCCAAAAACTCATCCCTGCAGAACATCACTTCTTACGCCCATCCAGCATGACTGTGAAACTCTCTGAAAACAGTTATCCAACCAGTTATGCACCTATCTTGTTAGTAACCCCATCTAGGCTGTATTTCCATTGTTTACTTATAAGGTGGTCATGTAAGACTATCAAATGCTTTACTAAAGTCTAGGTCTTTTTACCACTTTTATTTTGATTTATAAATATGAAGGACTAAATTTAGAACTTCAGAATAAGCATTCTTGTTCCTCCATTTATTTTGAGAAATACAAAACATGAAAGTTAGTTTACAGTTCTGGCACAAAAGCTTTTGAAGCAAACTCGAGAAGGAATAGGTTGTAAGACAGCCAAATACAAGATTACCATTTAAAAGTGCCTAGACTGCTTCACAGCAAACTAACATGTAACTACATATTTCCTTCCTTCTTGGTAAATATTGAACCTACTTAAATTGCACATAAACCAGAATTTAGTTAAAAATTATAATGTAAGTCTAACATTAATGCAGTAACTAGAAAATAGATGAAATGGAAGAGAAACATTTTGTCTCAACTACCAAAACTTAAATAGAGTATTTAAAATCATTCAAGAAAAGGCATAACATTTGAGAGTCTGGCTATAGCATCAATTACATATTGTCAATTTGACAAAATGGTAGTAAAGGATGGTTTGTTCTAAATTCTTCAGAGATTTGTGGCACTACTGAAAAAATAAATGCAAGTATCTTGATTAAATTTAGCAGACAACTTATAGGCTATCAGTATATGAAAGTCTGTCAGTTAACTAAATGCACTAGCTTGCACCAACAAAACTAAAATGTTTGAAGATCAAATTATTTACCTATCTGGTTCACACTACTAAAATAAATATGGGTCTGCAAGCCTCACGTAACTATGGTATGGCCTATGTTGTAGTAATCCTTTAGTGCAGATGCAGACAAAAGAGATGGATAGGTTTCTTTCATTGCTGTAGGAACTCCACCTCCCCAAGCGATGACAGTTAGATCTACAGATTTAGATGTAGCTACACTTAGGGGCTAGGTTGTCACAACTACAAACATCCAGGGGTGTGGGTTTTTTACATTTGTCAACCTAGGTTTCAAGGGTAGATCAGGCCATAGCCAAATGGAACTACTTACAATATGCAAAGTTAAGCACATACACATCTCTCTGCAGGATTTGGGCACAGTTAACATTCATTCAGTAGTCTTATTGAAGAACAAACTTTAAACGTTAAGAGCAAGTGGCAACCTTAATTTGGAGTCTTCAAATAGCATGTTCAAGTGGCTAGTGGCTGGCTAACCAATTTACAATGCTTTAAACTGGGCCCACTATTCCATTTGGGCAACTCAGTAAGTCCAACGGCTCTAGTTATTTTTGAATCTTTGCCTATTGATACATGTCAGAAACAATGTTACTGTTAGTATTTTGACAAATACTAACTCGCTGACTTAGCAGCTGGTTTAAACATTTTTATTTAATCTTATTCTTGATTTGTGTTAAAGGCTGGTATAATATACATACTAGTAAGCTATATCAGGTCCTGAGAGCATATGCTGTGATGACTTTTGATAAACATAGCAAACAATGACTGTGGATGTTACACAATCCATAATAAAACAGCACAGAGCAACTAATGTATACGCAAAATAACTTCTTCTGCTGTGAAACCCAGCTATTTAGAACTCTAAGGACACCTACTATGCTCAAACCTATTCATTCTTATAATCTGAGGCATGCAAACTTTCGCATATTTAAAGAAGCACTCTCGTAGGTTGGCCCCCTAATTTAGGCTTTGTAAAGAGTATTATAAAGCCCAACAAACATTCAATCTCTCAATGAGGAAACTGTTTAAATTTAGGCTGTCAGGGGTTTGGAGAGCAAATGCTGCAGAACGATGCTAGTGCACAAAAGCCAGTAAGTAAAACTGACTAATTGCCCAAAGAATTGGTAATGAGATATATTTTTGAAGTTTATCCAGTTAATAATGTAAGTTAAGAAAAATATTTTTCTTTTAGTTCCCATTAAACCATTCCACAGATGAGGGACATAAAGGACTAAGAGACAGGATCAACTTCACTCAATATTTGACTAAAATCTATTCCTGTGGAGAAAAGGGGAATGACAAATATTGCCAGCTAAAGTTTAAATATGGACCGAGAACAGAAAAATCTGACATCTAAAAATGTAGCTGTACTAACAAATATGGAAGATGTAGCTTCTGCAAAAAAAGAGAAACTCACAGGCACTTCCTTTAGTAGTCGAACTGAACAATGCATCACCACTCTTTCTTTAGGCCATCATTGTTATGAACTAAGCATTTTCAGTATTAGAAACTTAAACCTGTTAGAATATATTGGGTTCAGTGTAGTTTGGCATACATGTGATTTATAGGTGCATCCAATAAAAACCAAGAGAGTACAGTGTATTTTTAAACCAGACCTTGTCATCCCAACAAGTATATTTACAGCCAGGGATAAATTAACCTGGAATGCCATTTTGACCCTCATGGAAGCTACATTCCTGCTATTGGAAGAGCCTAGCATTTTAAATTAACATTTTAATTACAACTGATTCTATCAACTATTTGTTTGGCTCATTGTTTGCAGTTTTTAAAAAAAGTGTGTGCATCATGGCAACATTAAGCTACCTCTCTCTCCTCTACTCAACTGACAGATAAAAGGAGATAAATTAGAAGATTATACATCAACTTAAAATTAAACAGTGTCTTTCAGTAATTTTAGGTACTTGCTGTTCCAATGATTTGATTTGTTTAGAAATTATTTCAAAGGGCTAGAAAAACATTTCCCAGCATTTCTCAGTATAGAATGGGTTCTTCATCTCCCTTTAGAAGGGTATGCAGCTACAAAAGCATACCTCAACTACTCCCACACTGAGTAGCTTTGGACCATATAAGCTCTGTTCTCTCACCTAAGGACCTCACAGCCATCATCTTAGGTCACGATGAATGACATGGATAAGTCTGTTTACCGATTTACTGACAATGGGAAAAGTAATCAGAACATTCGAAGTTAAAATGCAGGTATGGAAATCTATTAGGAACCTAAACTCCCTCTTCAAGGAGAATTCAAACTTATGTTCAGTGTGTGATGGTATTTACCCTTACCTCTAGATATACCATCGAAGAAAAAAACCTAAGTATTTGTCCAGAATTACCAGCAAATAGCCCACTTTGAGATTTTACTCATCATACTAATCTCTAGAGCCATATATATTTCTCCAACTATTGAAAAAAAAACCCTCTTCATTCATACTTTTGCATAGTTTTGGCATTTCCTGGGGTTGTACTTTTGTTTTCTCTTTCCCTTGCTTTTCAAAGAAACTCATCCGTCATGAATCAGAGCATTTAAATGAAAGTCTTCAGGTGAGAAACTGAGTTCCATTTCGCAGCAAGCTGTCCAAGAGTAACATTCTTTTCATTCAGCAAGTAAAGATTATTTAGTTTTATCTGTACTTTCAGATTTTTCCCTTTGTATCATGCAGCGACGAACTATGCTGTCAAAACTTCCTAGGTAAAACAAACCAACAATGCGAAAAATGCCCATGCAAACAACCTGCAAGCAGAGAGAAAGAACTTTCAGTTATTTCAATATGCTTTTTGTTACATTATACATTATAGTACAAAATGGTTGTTTCTACCTAACATGCACACAGAGCATCATGCAGGTAAGAACTATAATTCCAGAGTGAATAAAGTTTACATCAGAGTTGTGAAACTTATTTTCATATAAAAGCTGAGAACTGATTAACAAACTCAAAGCCTAGGCCATATGACCACTAATCTCATCTTTGTTTTCAATTCAACACAAAACCCTAGACAAATTAGTCAGCTTATCAGTGCCACCAAATCTGTATCTCTACAATACTCACTCGTCTCACGGGGTTAAGAATCAAGATTTGCGAAGTATTTGGAAATGTAAAATATGACTAAATCTTTGTGAATAATTTGGTTAAAAATTATAGCCTCTCCAGATCTTACCTGCTGAAGACCTTCAGTAATAGCAGTGACTGGTGACATTCCACTCGTCAGTATTGATAACATATAACCATCTGAGCCCATAAAGCTGTTAAAGTTTCCTTGCTGGGAAAGAAAGAAAATTAAAAAACAACAACAACAACAACAAAAGATAACCAAATGTCTCTGTTAATGGTTTTAAATTAATATTACAAAACAGATTAGTTAATTTAAGGTTCTTGCTGTCCTTCCATTCTCTTAATTCAATAGGGACAAGTACCATAAAGTAATAGAGCGATACAACAGAAATTAAGAAATGAAAAAAAAAACAAAAAACCCCCCAGTATTTAAAAATGTGTTAGTGTTATTGATCAACTACCACCAACATGCAGATTTTTGCCCACATAAAAATGATGGAACGTTGACCATTTAAGATGTTTTCCCCACTTATAAACAGGCTTCAAGGTCAGTACTAGAACCTTCTACAATCTCTGTAATGCTAGAATCCCAAGAGAACGGAACGCTGCTTTATCCAGGGGTGATGAGTGTGTGTGTGGGTGCACGAGGGATCAAATGCCCACCTTTCCACGCTCCCCGATACTCATGGTCAGCATTGCAGTGTTGCTCTAAGGCGTGCCACTCCACGAGACAGACAGGACCAACCCACCTGCCTTTTCCTGCACCGGTGCCAGAATGCTTCTGGTGAGTGCCAGAGTGCTTCTGTCCCAGGTAAGGTGCTCCACTTCACCGTGGCAGCAAGAAGTGGAGCAACATGGCCCTAGCCCCAGCCCAGTCTGATCACCCGGGTGACATGGGCTGCGGCCAGCTGGGAGATGAGCAGCAGAGTGATGCAGGCTGCTAGGTCACTCTGCTTCCCACAGCTCTTGCCACCAGTGAGTGGGGCTGGGGAGACCTGACCCCTGCTGCCATCCTGCACCAGGCCTCTCTGCAATCCCCTGGATCATGTCTTTTGGGGGAGGAGACTTTGGGGAAGTATTGCAATTGGGGGTGGGAAGGGGCAGAGCGGGGGCAGGAAGAAGTGAACCGAGCAGGGGCAGAGTAGAAGTGGGAAGTGGCAGGGCAGATGGTAAGGCCTGGGCAGGGGTTGTCCCAGGCCCTATACATACCTAGGGATGGCCCTGGTGGCAACTCAAAACACACTGTAGTATGCTTAAGCACCTGAATAAGATGTTCAAAATCAAACTGCACATGGAAGACTGAAAAATCCAGGGATTAATGACTAAAGGCGAGAGCCATTTTTTTCATAATATGCACACATGACTATGTGTGCACACCTCCCCCACTGACTGTCTAGCACAATGGGGATCTGATCCCCAAAGGTAGCCTCTATGTGCTGGTACTATATGGTGTAGAACCTCAGTGTTATGATCACCTAAGAAATGTTGTTTGTAAGTTTGAAGCGTTCTTAACTGAACAAAACGTTCTGGTAGCTCTTTCAAAAATTAAGAACTGAATATTGAGTTAGAGTTTTGAAACTTTACTAAGCAGAAGAAAAATGCTGCTTTCCCTTTTTTATCAGTTTACATTTAAACTCAGTACTGTGTTTTCTTTTCGTGTGGAGTATGTGTGGCTTTTTTGATGTCTGCCGGTGCCTGATTGTGTACTTCATTCTAAATGAGGTGTATTGTGGACTGGTCAGTTTGAAACTGGACTTCGTAAGTCTGAGTCGCTACTGTGAAATGTGAAATTAAGCATGTGGAAAGAGGTTTATATTAGCTAGAAGATGCAACATTCTCTCTATCTAGCTGCCTTTAACTGGGATGAGTTTTGTTATGTATGGCACATTATGAAAAACAGTATTTGGCTTACAAGAACAAGAATTTCCACTGAACAAATATTGAAAGTGTCCCCAAGAACACTGATGCACTGTTAACTACAGCAAATGCTTAATTTTCAGGCATACTCACTTTGAAAATACTGGGAAACTGGGAAATAAGTATAAGTTACTATTGAGACTCTGGACAACCCTTGCGCAAGTAACAGAAAGATGGCTACCTGCCATAATAGTTTGATTCCCTTTCATTTTTTTACCCGTTTGGACTTTCTGAAACAGTGCTCCATACCGCATTATCTTAACAAAAAAAGTAAATCCTATAGTAATCTGGAAATAACTAAGAGCAACTATACAGCGTGTGGATGAAGACTCAACAAACCCAAAACACACACTTCGTACAGGTTTAGATCAAGTTTTTTAAGTAAGAAAGGGATAGCCTCTCCCTTTCTGGAACTATAAATTATAGGAATGGGGAGCTGCAGTTGTCAGTTGTGCCATATGCATATATTAAGAACTGAAACAAAATTTGAGGGGATATGGCTGCAAGCAAACTTGATGATGTTTTATTTTCTTGACTTCTTTCCGGGCAATTGCTTTTGGGCATTGCTCTTAAATGTCATTTGTCTTTGTACTTTAAGAATGAAGATATTATAGTACAAGATACCTGAAAAATAAAAAGAGAGGCCAGGAAGCTTGATGCCGCCATTTCTGCAACCACTACCATTTTCTGCACTGTTATACTCATAAATCAGTTACTCACACATGCTAGAATACTGTGAATTTTTGTACAGTCACTTTATTGTTTACTAATCTTAACCAGAGAAATTAATCCTTTCTTGGATCATTAGGCAAATTTCTTTTCACCAGCCATCTGATGCATGGAAAACACCTTTAATATTTTAAACCATTTGTAATTTGTTTGAGTCTATTCTGACATGACATTACTACATTTTGCTTTGTCTGAGGAGTAGAAGCGCCAAGGGGTAAATGTTTAGGGGCATGTTGATGACAGGGAAATGAAAAAATGGTAAAGAAGAAAATTCCAGTACAAAAATAAAGTAACATTTCATGTAGGAGAAATGTTTTTATTGAACTATTCTTATTTTAAACTTAAATAAGTACTTCACGCAACAATTTCTCATCTCATGCCACGCTTCAAAGACCTTATTAAAATAATTACTTACTATGGCATCTTTAACAATAACTCTGGCAACCTGTTCTGCTTGGCAAACAGAGGAGGCTTCTGAAATTAGTTTCGTCTCTAAAGGCTTCAAAAAGAAATACAGAAATATTTTTATAAATTTCATTATATTAACAACACACAGAAGACAAACTCAGTTACCATTATTTCTAGTGGCAGATAATTTACCTGCGTTAGGTTTTCAATGAATTGGCATCAGTTTAGGTTCACCGTACCAATACTGTTAACAAGGGAGACCTCATAGGAGCCATGTCTACCTGGGAAGCCTCCGTCGACAGATGTCACTGACAGAAGAGATTTCCTGGCAGAACTTCTGTTCACAGATCAAGTCTACACACAAAAGCAGATGGAAAGAGCAATCCGCTCTGTCGACAGAGAGCAGCCAGACTGCCTGGCCCTCTCTTGACAGAATGGCTCATTGGAAGCTCTGTGAACAGGGCTGCCCACTGCATTGGAAGCCTGTCTGTCGACAACAGGGCCCCAGAGCATCTACACAACTGTCGGCAGAACACTGTTGAGACAGGCATTATACCAGAACAGGGAGAGGTATAATACTGCCAGTGGATGTGCTGGGTTTTGTTGACAAACTGTCGACAAAGCGCTTTTTGCATATAGACGTTCCGTGCGTTTTCCCAATAAAAGCCCAGCTTTGCCAGGAAAAGATGCTTATGTAGATGTGCCCAGACTGTCAGATACAATTTCTCCTTTTATAAGGTAAAGGCAGTAGGCCATCAAATAAAGAGCAACTTTATAAAAAGGCTGCCAATACGGTTGCTTTTAGCTATGTATAATATTTTACCAACACAGAAAATTAAAAATAGTAATTCCTCAAGATTATGCCTACATGGAGCTCTGCTCTTAAGCCTCAAGGGACTGGCAACAGAGGGGGGGTCAGCTGGCAGAGGTACATCCACACAGCCTCTGCAGTGCCGGCACCCCCTTCTGCTGGCACCGAAATCTTGCATGGCTATAGTAATGAGCTTTGGGTGTATGCAAATGGACAGCTGCATGCAATCCCAAGAAACTCACTTTGCGTAGCTCTGCCAGCAGCAGTGCCTCGCAGAGCTTCATGCAGACCCAGCCTCAGTATTTTATTCTTAAATGAAGTTATTGGATTTATCAAATTATGCTTAATTTATTAGATATACATCAAATTCTATTATCTGTGGCATTCACTGGAAGTTTAAACTGCTTTCCCTCAACAAGAAAATACTTGTAGATCTATTACAAAAAAATAAATCATTAGAAGTGCAGTTCTCTCAGTACAGCATCCTTCAAAAATCCACTTTTGCATCTCCTTTCATTTCTAGGGGATTTGGGGAGTTCACATGTGAAGTTCTTGTGCCTCTCAAAAGAAGCTGCTGAGATGCTACATGAATGCCCTGAAGCACATACAACTTGGAATCTATCATTTAGACCTCATCCAATCTAATAGGTCTATTACAAGAATAGAAACAAGCTAGAGTTTGGAATGCCTAGCTCTCAGGCATGTAGTCTATTTTATATCTCAAGCACAATACTATGAGAATTTCTGTTGAAGCAGCCAAGACTGAAATTTCCAATGCATTGTAAGCTAAATACAGAAATTGCTTTAGTGTAATACTCAGGTTGCACAGTCAAAACTTCAAGAATAAGGAACTATCTATATGAAGATCACATACACAAATTGAACTCTACTCCACTGTGCATTTCCATTATAAGAGACTCTTCAGTTGCATCACAATAACCTATTGCAGACACAGTTGTTTATTAAACACAAGAACTCCAGGCATGCAGTGGTCAAGGTAGGGATGTAAAAACCCAGTTAGTTAGTTAACTGGTTAAACGTTAATTTTAACCAGTTAGACGATTAAATGGGGGCGGGGAGAAGGGAAGGATGGCCACAGGGGCTGCTCCAGCCCAGCCTAGGTTGGAAAACTCCTTGCCAGTGGCATTCTGAGGCTGGGCCCGTCACAGATAAGAGCTGCTCCAGCCACAGCCCCCAATGGGTAATCATAATCAGTAAGCTTCATTCATTTAGGGTGAGGCTCACCAGTTAACATCCGTAGCTCAACAGTCTATAAGACGCTAACTATACATTTAAATTAGTTGATTTACAGACAAGATGCATTTAATTACAGGATGAACCTCTTTAATCTGGATTTCCCTAGTCTGACAACAGGCAAAAACCAATGCGCTCGGGCCAGGGAGGTTGCTAAACTGGGGAAAAATGGAGCCAGAACAGCAGAATAGGCAGTGGCTGGAAGCAGAGGGGCAAGTATTGACCCTCCTTGGGCCCGCAAATTCCCTGGTTAAGGACTGGTCAGGTTCCAAGGGTGCTGGAGTGGGAAAGTTCAACCTGCACATACACAGTTATAGGGATTAGCCAAGACTCCAAGTGGATAAATTAAAAAAAAAAAATTGTATTTTTAAAATACAAATGTTCAAAATTTAATTCCTAATCATGACAATCTAAGGTCCTAAATTTACAAGAGTCTATTAAAGTAATTTAAATATATTAATAAAGTTGAATAAATGAGCTTTCCTTGAATTTCAATCATTTAAACAGTATAGCTTTTTCCATTCCATTAAAAAAAATCAGTAGCAAAAACATCATTAGCTTTTGGGGTCATCTCAAGATTTGAAAACATCACAATGTCATGTACTAAACTAAAAATCAATATTATTTTCAGTCTTTACAAAAGGAGCTGCTGTTTCACATTCTTCCAAATGTAAGTACTGCCACAGATTCTGTTGTATAGAAAAGCTTTTGGTTAGTTTTGGTTTCAATTTAACTAGCAGGTGCAGATAAGCTATTCCAAATGAAGAAAATATTATTCAATGTTAAGGAATTGCCTGGGAACAGAAAAAGAAGGAACAATTGTTCTCCTCTTCCAGTCTAAACAAACCAAACCAAACCAAACTACAACACACAGGTAGGAGAGGATAAGCTGTATCAATTCTGTAATTTTGAAGGCCATAGGGGCCAAGTTTTCAAAAATAGTCAGGCACATAAAACAGCATATATGTGCCTAGTGAGATTTCCAAAGGTTCCTAAGGAGGCAATGCAATTAACTGCCATTAATCTTAATTTGCAATTTTGCTGTAGATGTGCTGTTCTCCTGATACAGAGAAGCTGCTCCAATAAAAAACATTACACCTCACCCATCTTGTGTCTCTCTTTTCACTAGTAGTTTAGATACTTTTGAAAATTGGGTCCATTGTGACCAGAAAAATCTTAATTCTTTGACTACAGTTAATATTTCCTGTTTACTAAGTCAGATGTACACACAAAACACTTTTGAAACACAATCTTGTAAGTATACAGTGCATTTAAGGCAGTATTATTTAACACAAAAATAATTTTAAACACTGGTTGTGTACATTTAATTGAACACCGACTCTATCCAAATGCAACTCGACACCCATCTTAGTTTAAAAATATATACATTTATCATTTTTAAACAAACAAACACTTAAAATGTAAGAATCTAAATAAACATATGTGGAGCTAAATAATTACTTGTCTAAATTTGCATAGATATTGTGTATCCTCTTGATGAGCAAAGGATGTCAACGCATATATACTTTACAAATATTCCTCTGTCTGTTTGAGTCTGTTCAAGACCTCCTAAACAGTAAAAGTTAGGACCACCAAATCTGGTATGTAGGTGCCTCTTACCATAATTTAAAGCAAAGTTGGGGTCTGGCTGTACAAGGAGAACGGAAAATGCCTGGAATCCAATTGCTTTCCAGAACATAGAAAGCGGGGGGGCATAAGAGTAAGGAAAGTTGTACTCCTCCGTGACCACAGTGGAGCTGAAAGCACCCCAGTGATCACTCACTGGCCAGCAGCACAGTCCCTACAATTCTGGCAAGCTCTTACAGTCCTGCCACCCTGACTTGCCCCAGAAAGCAGCTGCCATATGGTAGGTGCCTGCACAGCCTTGGGCTGGTCCCAGAAAGAGCTAGCAGCCTTAGTACGCAGCCCTTCCCATCCTGGATAGCAGTGGGTGAGCTGCGTGGTCCATCCTCTGGCCCCAGGGCTACTTCTGCTCTCCCCCTGGCCCTGGGGAGAGGCTGGTGTGCAGAGTAAGTAGCCCGCCCCCTTCCCCAGATGTATAAGTCTACTAGTTTAGCATACAAGCTGTATTTGTTTGCAATCAACATGTTTTAATGACTATATTAATCCAGGAAAATAAACTGCTCACTAAGAAAACAATATGATTAAAATCCAATTTAAATTGTTATGATTAAACGCAGTCCACAATGCAAAGAAACTATTGCACACATTATACACAATTATAAAATGCTCGTATCTTTGTAAACCAAACCCAAATTTCTTCTAATCCAGTCCCAGGAAGTATTTCTTAACTATTTTCCATACCAAATTTCAAACCATCTTTGCTAAATCCCAACAAAGGTTTGCATTTACACAGCTGTACATTCTCACAAACTCAAGAACAGCTGAAAGGATTTTGCTTAAACATTAAAAATTCAGCCGTAGTCTAACACCAAACGAAGAATATTTTGGCAAGTTCTGAATATAAAGAAACAGGATGGGTGTGTGAGTAGACGACACTATTTTGTAAATTCAGTAAAAGAAGCAGTGGGTAGAAAAATGTATGATTATTTAAAACCCATATGTGATGTCAATTTTTATAAGACTTAATTCTGATTATTTCTGTTTAACATGCGTACAAGGGCCTGAGAAACAACTTTTTTAAAGATAAGTGTCTTCTAGTAAAAATTGCTCTTAAACCACAAGTCTTCACAAAACTTCAGTGGTAGTTTAAATCAGCGTAGAAAAATAAAATCCCGCAAGGCAGATTCTCTATTTCCAAATAGATAGCAAAGTATGAAAACTAGGTAGGTCAAACAAGAATATTTGTACCGCAAAACAGAAGAGAAAAAGTATTTTAATTTACCCCAAACAAGTGCAATCTCTTTACTGTGAAATGCAACTTACATTTTTTTTTCCTCAGAACTGCACTCAAAAACCTAAGGAAGTAAAACTTCAGCATTTACAGATCCATTCAGGATTACTTATTGTTCAGCCAATCACTAAGACAAACAAGTTCCTTTATATTTAGGGGAAGTTAATGCTGCCATCTTCTTACTTATGTCACCTGAGAGTGAGAACAGATGCCCACATGACATGGCTGGCATTGTATGGCATTTATGTGCCACATATGCAAAACATTTGTATGTCCCCTCATGCTTCAATCGTCATCCTTGCAGAAGACACAATTCCACACTGATGACACTCATCTAAGAAATTACACATCACTTAAGTTTCTGACCGACTTCCTTGGAGGAAGGATTGTATGCCTCCTACTCTGTGGTTTTTACCTGAATTCTGCCATGTTTCATGTTATAGCAGTCTAAGGTGATGATCCAGCATATGTCTGATTTAGGAATTTCATTGCAGATTTGACAAAACAAAAAGCAGGTAGCAATATGAAATTTCTAAAGAGAGCTACAGCACTTGACCAATGGTTTAAAGTATCTGCAATACCTTCAAAATCAGAGAAAAAGAGGTGTGGAATATGTCGTCAGAAGTCTTACAAGATCAACACTTTGACACCCCCTAACTTTCTGTTTGCCACATCTGACTCATGATGAAAAGGACGGTATGCCAGTCTGCACTGCTTTGGATTTAAGTTGAACCTGCCTGTTCTCACTTTCAGAGGACATTGTAAGCAAGCTGGTTGTACTGTCTTCCATAAATGTAAACTTGTTTGTCTTAACGACTGGCTGACTGAAGTAAGACTGTATGAATAGGCTCTAAATTTTTACTTGGGTTAGTTTTTTGAGAGCATTTATGTAATCTTTTTTGCATTTGTAAACTGTCCTTTCATGATAGAGACTGCACTAGTATTTGTCTGAGGTGAACTGAAAAATAGCTTTTTTTTTTTTTAAACCGTTCAAATATTTGTAATCAAAATGCACTCTGTATTGTGTTGCAACTGAAATCAATGTATTTGGAAATGTAGAAAAACTTTCAAAAATATTTATAATAAATTTAAGTTGATAGTCTATTATTAACAGTGTGATTAAAACTGTGATTAATCTTGACTATTTTAAATGTGTTAATTGCTTGAGTTAACAGTGACTGACAGCCCTAATGCAATAAGATAGCCTGAGATAAGGAATAATAATACTGCACTGCTCATTTAGGATGTAGCTAAACATTTAGATTTTTTCTCCCCCCCCTAAAAAAGCAAGAATTTACAACACTAAATATAACAAGAAAGTTCAGTGTCTTTGTCTGTTTCATTATAAGCCACATGCAGCTTTTTTATTATTAAAATAAGTGAAAATTAAGGTGTTCTCTTGTTGTATTTGTGACCAAAACACTAAACTTTATGTGAGAACCAGAAAGTGAAATAAGCTACAAGAATTAGCTTAATGGCCATGACAGTATTTATTGGAAGTAAAAAATGCAATATAGCACAGTGAAAAAACATTTTAAAAGTTCTATCGTTTATCTGCAGTGTTGTTTGTAACAGCTATGTTTTGAAAACACATGGATCTTTCCCCATTAAAACTCAGAATGCACATTAAATCCACATTCTGTGTATTTGCACAGTATGTAGCACCATGGGGCACTAAACATATCTAAGGCCTTTGGGCATTACTGCAATGTAAATTTTTATTTACTCAAATGTGAGAAAAAAAATCTGTTTCCTCTAATTTTCAGACACCCTTCAATTACTCTAACTGTTCTTCAGTTGTAAGGTTGTCCAATGTACAACGGAAAAAAAAACCCCATGCACTCAGTTTCTTCTAGCTTTAAAACAGTACAGAAGCAAGGATTACATTAAGCATTTGGCCTTCATTTAAAACTACAAAGTTAAGGGACATCTTTGTTTAGTGTCTCTTCAAAAGAAACAGATGTTAACTGTAGGAATGTATAAATTAGAACAGAGATCTTGTTTAAATATTAGTATCTTCTCTGAATTCATCACTGATGAGCTAATGCCCTGATCCTCAAGTGGAACCTGGAGGCAGTCCAACCAATGCTGTTGGGCTGAACTTAATCCTACTAGAGCAGGTATGTCAAACTCAAAGCCTACTGAGGGCCACATAAACTACATTATAAAATATACCTACAACATAATCTATATTTTCATGTCTTGTTCGAAAATGTATGCTATTATGTAACTGGGAATTTAATACTTAATTTTATTATTTTATAATTTTATTAATAGTTCATAAAATTGAATGTGTGGAATTGTTGTACAGTAGTCCCTCAAGTTTTGTGAGGGTTGCGTTCCCACGCACCCTCGTATAATTCAAATTTTGCGTAAGTCAGGCGGCAGCTTTTTTTCCCCAGCAGAATGCATGTTCTGCAGCTGGGGAAGCAGCAGGAGCACCTGGAGCAGGAATGAGTTCATCATGTATACAACTAAAGCTTTATGAATTAAGAAGTTACGGGAGAAAAGAGAAACAGGAATTTACTGTCCTCAGATGAGGCTCATATGCTTTCTCCTAGTGCCACTAGGCACTTCTGTGAACAGTTTCCCAAATGACTAGCATGCTAATTAGTACAAGATTTTAATATCTTGCCTGCAGCAACCTTGAGGCCTTAAGGACTTGGCATTTTGGACAGAATGAGATGAACACAGTGCAGTTAGCATATGTATTCCATATACTTGAGCTCCACCTTTGGAATTCTAGGAATGCCTATTTATGCAATCACCTTTTAAGGTTAATTCTCCCATCATTCAGTTCTACTTCCCATGAATTGTGTAAAATGGAACTTATTTTGAACAGAAAGGCTTCTGGAACTATAATGATCCTTTCTGCACAATAAAGGAACTGTGGCTCCTATACAGATATAGGAACTAATTCCAAAGTTTGCCTTTTGGAAGTAATGGTTGTTAGAAATGCCAGCCTCAGGCTTCTCTAATTTGTCATTGTGATTAAATTTGGCATCTGATACTCAAATAAAGGATCCAATGTTCTTGTCTACAAAATGCTGCTATGGCTGGTACTCACGCTGTTTCTATAGGTCCTTGGTTATAGGACCTAAACCAGGTGTGGAAACCCCAGCCCACAGTTTGCCAGGATCCAGCCCTTGAGGCTCAGGGGTTCCCCTCCCCAGCATCCAGCCCACAATGCGTAGGGGTGTAGAGCCCCAAGCTTCGTGGGTTGGAGCCAGATCTAACCCAAGGGTTTTGCCTGATGGGGGCAGTCACATCACCACCATTCCCCGCCCCTGGGGCTACGGAAATGGCAGAGCATGCTGCCTGGAGAGGGTTCCCTGGCTGTTCTGATGGGGAGGCACGGGGTGGGGGGGGGGGCGGGGGCGGGGAAGGGAAGGTGTGCCTGTTAGCCTCAGGGGAAAAGCTTCTCAGAGCACTTTTCTCAGACTCGGCTCCATTCCACAGCTCTTGCATCCCCCTCCTGCCACAGACCCATTCTGCTCATGCACTCCCTCCTGCCCAGACCTCCACCCTCAGCCTGTTTCTGCACCCTTCCTCCTACCCAGACTCTTCACCTCCAGCCCATTGCTGAACCCCCCCAAACTGCTCCCCCAGCCCACTTACACATCTCAGGATTCCCCAACCCCAGCCCGCTACTGCGCCTTCCCCCCCAGCATTCAGATCCCACACCTGCTTCCCAGCAGCCCCTTCCATACACTGTACCCTGAACCCCCGCACTTCTCATCCCACCCTGGGCCCACAAAAGAGCTTATCTGGTCTGAGGGAATCCCTGAACCTTAGTCCCCTCTTCTTCACGCCACTGCCTGTGGTGCTGGGGCATGAGGGGAGTGAGATGTCTCAGTCAGGAGAGGATTTTGTGGTTTTTTTTTTTTTTTTGTGGGGGGAGGGGGGTTCTTCTCACATTTACGTGGTCCCCGACTGCTTTTGCTGTGGGTCAATGGCTCTGGACCCAAAAAAAGGTTCCCCATCCATGACAAAATACCTGAGGTCACAAGACCTTTAGGATTATAATATTTGTATCACAAGAGCACCTAGAGCCATGGTGTCTGTGAAGCAGTAGCCATGATAGTGGCAACTGCTATAGTGAACTAACCACATTATTTGGAAAATATATTTATCTGCAAGTCATCTAGCCACATACAAAAGACCAAATAGCCACATGTGGCTTGTGCATTGGACACCATGGATCTAGAGGTCTGGGCTCCACTGTGCTGGGCACTGCATAAATGAAAGGTAAGACTGCCTCAGAGAGCTTTCTCTTTTCCCTTGCACCAGCAATGTAAATCTGAAATAAATCTGTAAATCAATGAATGAAATACCCTCGATGAATTCTGTCTGGATAATAAACTGTATCAGAGCTTAATGGAGAAGCCATCCTGAACTACAACTCTCTTCCCATGCTCAGCCTATTAAATGTACATGATCCTGGTCTCATATTTTCTGCAGGTACACTGTGCAGTCCTTAGAATTGTGAAAATACAAAGTGCCTTCTGGGACAGTAGAAGGCTAGAGGAACCACAGCTCTCCCTTTTTTTCTCGTGTCTCCTTTGCGTGAACAGTCTTGAAAGGCAGATCTTCCTCTGCCCAGGTGATTATTTCCATTGCCACAGAGAAGCCTTGACCTCTAGTTACTCCTGGTTTTGGAAGGGCTACAAACTCTCACGCTGCAGTTACGAAAAGCAGTAGAAGATTTCCTGTGAGAGCACTGTACTTGACCCCTACCTGGTTTCTTGCATATTTTACTGACGCAGCTGGTACCAGTCACTATGGCGCTGGACTAAACTAACAACTTGTTCAATCCTCTATGTTTACCTTTGCACGTTCTGCTCCCCAAGACACATCATGATAGTGGTGTTGAAATGAACTAAAAGGAAATGTACTATGAGATCACGGAAGCTCATCTTCCAAATGTGCTGGCTTCCATGGTGCATGGGTCTAGACTGAAAGCTGGACTGACTTTTAGCGCATCTTTGTTTAACTGTCCACAGAAGGGGAATCTGGATGTTACCAGACAATTACACCTCATTTTGCATCAAGTGCATGCTTTTAAGCTCAGAAATTTTAACAACAACCCACTCAGAGGATGAAGCTGACGCACAAGATCTGCAATACTACACACTGGAAATAAAAGGTTACTGATGACCCCTCAGGACTGGTGCAATGAAGTTTTAAATCTTTAAAAATCTTTATCATCATGGTAAAGTTACAGCTAGAACCATATCTATTTTGAGCTCTGGATGAACAATTCCCTGGATGGGGATGGGATGGAAATGCCCCTAAACCAAGGTTTTAACGTGGAGCCAGTATTCAGAGCAGAAGAGTGATGGAGAGAAGGATTAGTTCCTTTCCTGCATTTCAAAGCGTAAAACCCCTTTCCAAGGGAGAGCAAAGGATCCTGCACCTGGGGCTAAAAGCCAGATGGACAGAATCCCCATTAGACGGCAGCCTGAGGCAGGGATACACAGGAGGAACAAATTCTCTGCATGCCCACGTATGCTGCACGATGGGGGAGAGGCAGTGAGCATCATACAGAGCACTGTGAGACATGCACATCTGGTAGGAGAAAAGCCCCAGGACACATTCCATCAGGGTGAAAAGGCAAATGGAGAATAGATTGAAGAGCTGATTCTTCATCCCACTAATTGTTGCTTGGGAAAGCAATGCTTCATTTTGGCTTTTTGAAAGTTTGTGCGCACTAACTCTGCTTATCATGAGATTCCCCCAATTGATAATGGGAAGGAAGGGGCACTGTGTAGAAATCCTGCTTTCTTCCTAGGGAAAACACGCCCATTTTAGTATCTGGATAGGTAAGGAAAGATTCTGGATCATTTCACATTTCTCCAACTCATCAGCCTCTCTCTCTCTCTCTTGCAGAACTTGCCCCCTGAGCTGTCTTGACAGCTTCCTCACCCTGAAAGCTCAGAGTTCCTGATCATGCTTTTCTGTGGTTAAGTCCTCTATCTTCGGGGCAGGGTGGGGACCCAAAAGTCAGACTTTAAATCTATATCCTGACGAGAACAGGCTGCATGGGAACAGGCACTGCAGAATTTACCCTGTGTAGAGCTCGTAACATAGGGAAATGCCTCACATAGGGAACAAAGCTTAAATTTAGGCCAGGTGTTTGCAGGACAGCTCTACCATGCCTTGGATAGACACAGGGATCCAGAAGGAAGATGCTGCAGTGATTGAAACTCTTCTTTACCTGATCCAGGGTAGGAAAAGAGGGTTTGTATGAGGCAACTTCACACAAATTAATAAAAATAAAGAATTTGAAACAAAGTGCTCAAGAGAATTTTAATAACCAATGTGAGCCTTGCTGAAAATACTGCGGCCTGAGCCTCTGATGAGTTAAGCTCAGCCCTGGAACCTTTGACAACAATACTGAACCACCTCTGAATTCTACATGTGGAGGGCACTAGCTCATGAATAATAAATAAGAGAAAGTGAGCAACAGAATTAAAAGTTACCAAATATTAACAAACAATATCCTTAAGCAAAGGGAGAGACTAACTGTAAAAAGCAAATAGTAAGATGCAGTCATTATGTTTAAATAAAACCAAATTTAAGGATTAGATTTTTCCAATTATAGAACAAAACTCAGAAAACCTGTTTACCAAATGAATTATAAAAATGAAAAAATGCAGGCACTGCATAATTGCAAACTAATCTTTGAGTAAGAAAAGGTACTTGTCTTGTAAATACTTTCTTGAAATAGGATCAGTTACCAAAGAGATAACAGGTACAAACCAGAAAAGACACAAAAATTTACAATACAAAGGAATTTCCAATCTACATAAACATTTTTGCAAATCAAATTCCTAAGCTGGCCCCTTTATGCTTTATAGAGTTGGGATAAGGAAAGGATTCTGAATCAAACGTATACTGTCTCAAAAGAGAATGAATAAATAAAAACTATTTTCTTTACAAAAAAGTTGTCACATAATCCCTCCTGATTTCTATGCACTGACAGAGGCAAAAACGATGTCAACAGTAAACTGTATCTCCTATCACATGCAATACTGTGCTCTTACATTCCAGAACAGCTATAATATACATGCCATTTGGTTTCTAGTTCTCTATATGGTAATGAAAAATAATCTCGTCTTCTCAATATTCAGTTTAAATTTCAACATGAACCCTAGCTATGTAGCTCTTTTAGAAGTTAGGCTTTCATTTTGATGATCTGTTCTGGAAGGTCCGGTGAGGAGGAGCAACTCATTCTATATGAAGACAGTTCGGAATTTTTTAGTTATTTAAAAAGCTTTTTGTTGGCACAGACACTGGTGGAAACAGATACAGCAGAAGAGCATTAGGTGTCTGGCAGCATGAAGTAAACAGCCAGTTTCCATCTTACTTTAATAATACATCATGGCTAAGGTTACGATTTTTTAATTGGAAACTTCCAAAGTAATAGATAGGTTTCAGGAAATAAAAAAAAATTAATGGAAGACAGTGACCTGTCTGGCTGTGTTTATGTGAGGGAGGAACAGGGGCTGACACCGAAATAATCATGGAGGTTGGTTAAAGTCATGTGACAAAATCCTATCCTTAATTATAGACAAAATCTGCCCTTTGTTACATTTCTGAAAACTACTTAGTTCAAAAGCTCATGAGTGTAACTGACACCAAAGTCTGGCTCATATTAATCAAATAGGTTTCACGCTTTAAATATTAATCAATTAAACAAGACTTTTGTTGCTGTTAAACCGCTGTTGAAGCAGGTAGATTGATTTACAATTGTTAACACTGGTCCCACTTTTATAACATTTTCATATAGACTTTATAATGAAAAAGTATTAGGTGCTTTGCAGAGTGTTACAATTTTAAGTACTTTGTGCCATTGAATTCAGACCCCGGTAAAGTTCAGAAGCATTATCTAATGATATTTAGCGTTTGATTTTTTTTTTTTATACACACACAACAGAGTTAATGAGAAGTGTGGGTAATATATTTTAATTTCAGAAGTGACAACATCCTGGACATGTATGCAAAATTTGATATGCATTAAGTTACCTTTGTTTTGCTTTCTTCTGCGTAGCCAGGTGTGTCGGTATCCGGAGGATAGGCAACTGTTACATAGATGTTATAAGGCTTTACCTGTGTTTTGGAAAAACAATTGTATCTCTTAATAGGAGAATCATAGTGTTAAATTTAATATATGTGTACTGACAGCCTATTAACTGGTTAAATGTTAGCCCTAACCAGATGAGGCTAATGGGGGGTTGCTCCGGCTCCATGGGGCTGTCATAGGGAGGGGGCCACCCCAGTGCAGCTGGAGTAGCCCCCATTCACAGTAGCCTCGCCCAGGCAATTCCTGTTCATGTTGGCCCTGAGGGGAAGCAGGGGGGCAGCCCCTGTCCATGGCCTCCCCAGCTGCCCCTCCACCCTCCATTAATTAGTTAACTAGTTAAAGCTAAGGTTTAACTGGTTAACTAATTAAATGGGATTTTACATTCCTATTTCCAAACAGGATACCATTTGGTAAACATGGATACAGGCTTAAAATCAGATGCAGCAGGATCAGGTCTATAATTTTAACAAGAAAGCATAATAGGAACAGTAGAGAATCTGAAGAACTCTTTAATTGATAAATGATCTTTAAAATGTCTTCATTCCAAAATGTGTAGAACGGAGAAAGCTGCATTCTTTCTAAATTAAAAACAAAAACAAAAATAAAAACAAAGCAAACAACCACCCCCGCCCCCACACCTTATACACAAATCGCAACACAGTTGAACCCCCATACTCATTTTGAAGTCTAGGCCAGCAATTAATTTGATTGTTACTCAGGACATAAATGTATATTTATGTGCTTCTGCCAACAGCGAATGCATACTGTAATGTAGTGTAAAGATGATGAAAAGGAGATGGTAGAATCCTCTGTCAGCACAAATAAAGATAAACTGTGTGAAAATAACATTCAGCAGCATAACACCATTCTGAAGGATAAGTACAGAGAAAGCATCAAGATCCTCAGGGCAGTCTATGTCTTTATTAGGCGTTTGTAAAGCACCGAGTACAGGAGTCTGTCGCATGTGGCTCTCTGAGGACTTCTTTGCGGTTTCTTACACTATAATTGCAAAGTGAAATACAACACCCTGATTATTTTCTATGAAGGGTGAATGTCTAAAAGTCAAAAAATGTACAACTCATATCTAAAGAGCAAACGATACGTGATCTCAAAATAACGGATAACTCCCCCTCACATCTTCCTGAGACACAGAAGGTGCAGGAGGGACAGTCAGGAAGACAGTGGTACAAACACGTGTAAAGTGCGAGGAAATAGAATATGTAAAGAGTTTGTAAACACCCTGCAGTAAACGTATCATGTTACAAATCAGTGTGTGTGCTGTTCTTAAAATAGGGGTTAAAGTGTGGTTTGACCTTATATCTCAAGGACAATCTTGAATTCACATGCATTGCAGCCCTTGAATAATTGAGTTTTTTTAACAAATTGGAAAAAAAATGGTTCTTCTTGCTATTGTGGTTGCTGACCCCTGACCTAGCAAATATCACCAGCTTTCTAATGCTTGTATCCATTGTAAGGTTAAGACTTCGACCCTGGGGTGGGCAATAATTTTTGCTGGAGGGGCCACACCAAGAATTTGGGAAGTGGTCAAGGGCTGTACTCTTCCATGATATTAATGGAGGAGATGTCTGGGATGGCGAGTAGGTGCAGCAGGGAGCTTGGGGTAAGGGACTGGGGTGCAGGAGGAGGTGTGGGGTCTGGGACAGAATTTGGGTGAAGAAGAGGGTTGTAACCTCTGGTGGGGTCTGGGATACAGCGGTTTGGGCTGTGACTTGTGGGCAAGACACTGGGGTGCAGGGATCTGGGTTGTAACATAGGGCAGTGGGGAGGAGGTGGTGGGGGAAGGATTATGACCTGGATCCTGTCTCCTCCAGCAGAAAAGTCTTTCAGCTCCTATTGCCCAGAAACAGGAAACTGTCCACTGGGAGAGCAGACATTTTGCAAGGGAACAGGAGCTGCACATGAAGCTTCCTGCTCCCTCCCAGTGTCTGGAGCAGAGAGTTACATGGAGCAGGCAGCTGCTTAAAGCAGAGGCTGGCTGCTCTGTGCCTGAGGCAGCCCATGGGCTATCTCTTATCCACCCCTGCCTTACATTGAACATGAGAAGAGTACTGTAAACATGTCTAATATCAATTTTTCCTTTTATAAATATTCTGTAATGAACTTAAGCTTGCAAGTCATAAGGCTACAAACAGATTTTTTTTTTTAAATTAGAGTCAGATTTGGGGAAAATATTAGCCACCAACCTTCTGATAAGAGTCACATTTCAGAGCCAGTAAACAACAGACAATGGGATCGGAGTGACAACAGGCACTCTCTGTCCCAAGGCAGGCAAGATCTGGCCTGCCGAACTTTTGGATCCAGCCTGCCACAATACTCTGGGCTACCAATATCCGGTGGCCCAGCTGGACCATCAGGCTGGCTTCCTGCCTGCCATGGCCTGGTACTCCACTTAGAGCTCTGTGACAGGCTCCCTATAGGGGTGGGAAGAAGGCAAAGGAGGATCTCTGCATGTTGCTCTTGTCCCTGGCACAATCCTCACCGCTCCCATTGGCTGGAAACTGGCCAGTCTGAGCTGCCTGGGCAATGCTTGTGGCAGGCCCTGCAGAGTGCATGGGTCACCTGCAGGTTTAAACGAGTGTAAATGGTGAATTCTCTGTAACTTAGACTCTAAAAGTAAGATTTGAGGACTTCAGTAACTCAACTGGTAGTTAGGTGTACATTTCAGAAGTTGGTAGATGTGGCTCTGTGGCCTGAAATATGTAGGAAGTCAGACTAGATGACTACCATGGTTCCTTCTGAGCTTAAGGAGGCTCATAAGACTAAATACTACTCTACTCTTAGAGCAGAGGTCAGGAACCAAAAGACAAAGAAGAGCCGTTTTTTTGAGACTGTTAAAAAAACTCAATCATTCAAGAGCCACACTGCATTGAATACCAGACAGTCCTTAATAAATAACATCAAACCACAATTTTTGTAAACCCTATTTTAAGGACAGCGCACATACATATCCCACAGTGTACTGCACGTGTTAAAGAGGGAAGTAAAAAACATTTCAAGGTCCCATATTGTTTGCTATTTACATATGAGTTGTCCATGGGTGGGCTTTTAGACCTTCGCCTAAATATCAAAAATAATCAGGAGTTTTAACAAACACACCACTTTGCAGTTATAGCATCGGGAGCCACAAGGAAGTCTTTAAAGAGCTGCATGTGGCTCCAGAGCCACAGGTTGCACACCCGTCTTAGAGCCAAATGGAAAAAGAGACGCCTTTTTACATTCCTGATGCAGGGGTGTAGGCAGGTATTATTCAGAGTTACAGCACTCTACTTCACTTCAAAATGATTTTCACTTTTTTCTCCTGTTGTAACTGAAGGAGCTGATTCTATGCCTTCTCAGGCATCATAATTTTTACTGAGCTTACGTCAGTTATATCTGTGCAATTTTATAAACACCTATGGGGTTGCACAGCTGTTACTGATGGCCTAATGTGGCATGTAACTATTTGCAAGGATGCACAAAGATGGAAAGAACACAGCTTGACTGTGAGATCTGTAGGCTTTGCAGTTAGAAAAATCTTTACTTGTAAACTAACACCCATTTAATACAAAAATTATTGACAAATGTGGCTACTCGATTTTTTTTTCTAGTCATTTTCAGATCAGAGCTGTACTTTTAAAGAAGTCTGTTCATAATCTGTTAGAATCATTTTAAGGGTCAGTTTCATTTAAATACTTTATAAAAGTTGCCATCATATTCTTATTTGGGCTTGTTGTGCAGAGACATTTTAGTAGTACGGTAGATCAAACCACGCATAAGAATGCAAGAGTTGCAACATTTCTGCAATATCTACCATTTATACTACAAATAGCTGAGAAATAATCATACCTCCATTTGCAGGGCTTCTGCCAATCCTCGAAGAGCAAACTTTGTTGGCGAATAAGCTGTGTAACCAAATAATCCCAACTGTCCAGCCTGAGATGATACAAACACAATTCTTCCCATTCTTCGTTCCTTCATGGTAGCAATCACTGCATGGCTAGGGTAAACACTACCCAAATAGTTGACTGCCATTAATCGCTGTGCAAATATTATGAATATCATATTTGAATTGTGCAAAAACATTTTTTATTCAACACTTCTCAACAATCCATGTTCACATTGGTCATAACACAGCAATCGTAAGAGGCTCATAATTAGTTCAGTAAGTTAGTAAGTATAGGAAGGACAGTTGTATCCCAAGTTTAAAATATTATATAATAAATACACATAATTGGAGATATACATCTCCTAGAACTGGAAGGAACCTCAGGAGGTCATCTAGTTCAGTCCCCTACCCTCTTGGCAGGACCAAGCACCATCCCTGACATCTATTTGCCCCAGTCCCTAAATGGCCTCCTCAAGGATTGAGCTCACAACCCTGGGTTTAGCAGACCAATGCTCAAACCACTGAGCTTTCCCATGCTTGAGCTGAGAATCTTGACCACACACACTTTTTTCTTTAAATATACACAGCTTAATGCCATTAAGTATATTTAATAATGCCTTTCAGACTACATGCTGGTCTTCCAAATAAAGCATGCTTATCAACTTTCAACTAATGGAATCTGATCTGAAGACAGAGAAGGCATTTTGCACCTGTCAAGAAAATAATTAAATATTCAGTCATACTGACTGACTGACTGAGCCAATTATAAGCCTCTTATGATTGCAGTCATATGAAAGAATACTGTGAAGAATAAAAGTTACTAAAACCATTGGAGAGTGCTATTGTTTCAAACACTGAAAGCAGGAAAATAGATTGTTGTAAATAAGCAATAGATTCTGGAGAGTGTTCAATGACTGGCACAGTAGCAAAGAGAGGAAAAACGCATCTTGATTTGTGCCTCTCGCACAGTGGAATTGTAATTAACTCACAGGAGACTGTGGAAGGTACCAAATTAATGCATTAAATATCATACCTAAACATCATGGTAGTATTTCACTTTAAAGTACAGAACATATATAGCAGGAGTCAGCAACCTATCTGAGGCAGAGTGCTGAAATCTGACCTTTTGACCCCTCTGTAAGGTTTGAGTGCCGGTGATACTTTTTAAAGTCACTAATAGTCCAACTTACAAAAACTTCATTAATAAATAAAGAAGCAGTGCTTTACTGTTTCGGTCTTTACATCTCCATCCAACTGTCTTTTTTTTTTCCGAATGTCTACAACTGTCTGGAATTTTAATACAAGTTGAACCTCTCTTATCCTGGATTCTCTGGTACAGCAACCAGGGAGCCCCAGCCACAGTGGTTGTTAGGGGCTAGGGGGCTCATCCAGTCTGGTAGGCAGCTTCATTGGCTGGGGGTGGAGCCGGCAGCAGCTCTGGGCAGGTAGCCCTGCGTCATGGGGTGCAGAGCCGCCAGTGGCCCTGGGTGGGGTGCCCCAATGGCCAGGGGAGGAGAGCTGCTGGGGGAGCCCCGTTGCCAGGGGCACAGAGCCACTTAATTGTCAAACTGCTGTTGTAGTCAGAATCTTTCTAAAACTGACTCTGCTAACAGCAACACCATTAGTGGCTCCCTTTTATTCTTAATAACTTTCCCAGGTTCTCAAGAAAGTTGGCTTCCCGACACACAAGACAAAAAGCAGTACCTCAGGAGTGTGAAACCTACTTCAGGTTGGCGGGGGGGGGGGCACACAAGTGAGAAGCATAAAAAAAAACCCCTCACCCTCAGATTTGGTCCCCTGCAGGAGCAGGCTGGGGGTGAGAGGTCTGGGAGTGAGGATGGGAAGGGTGTGAGTGGGGTCTGGATGAGAGGGAGCCCATGAGCTGTCAAGAGGGAGCGGGACAGTGAGGGTGCAGCTTACCTGCTCCCTGCTGGACACACGTCTCTACCCCCACTTTGTTTCCAGGCACCGCCCTCCACTGCTCTGCTTGGCCAGAATTCTAGAACTCTGCTCTGATTGGCTGGAATTTATCTCTGTAAATGCTGTTACTTAGGATTGTGTGGATCCAAAGACGGAAACTTGTGTGCTAATTTTATGGTCTACTACATGACTACTACACCACCACTTAAATGTATTTTATATCCTATTAGTTTGGTGAGATCAGGTTTCCAAAAAAATGGATGGTAACAAAGAACCTCTCTGAGCTGTAAAGTTTTTTTTTGTCATTTTCATAGCAGTGGGCATACTTCATCATTCATTGCTGCTGCACTAAGAGGCATGAACGTGATCCCAAGTATTATAGTTGAGATCAATTCATGCACCCCACCCCACCCAAATAGCAAGACTGAGTATCCAAGTGCCCTCAACGTTTCAGTGTTGCCTAGGCTTTCTTCTCTGTGTGCATGTGCGTGTTTTCACTATAAATGAAATTATCTGGTGTTGTTGCTTCAAAGTCCTGAATGAGAGGAAAAAATAAGTCAGCAGTCACTGTTGATGAGCATCCATGCCAATGAAATGCAAACTGTGGCTTTTCTCTTATTTCCCAGGCACAGGGTGGGTATGGTAGCAAGTGCTCTGCACCAGCCTTGTCCTCAATTACATCTCTCTCTAATCTGACTTCCTGTACTCCCACGAAAACAACTACAAAAGGTGTGAAAAGTAGCAGCACGGAATAAAATGTCAGGTTTACCCTTGGTATAAAACTGAAGACGGCACCTGAAAAGACCAAGGGGAAGAAGGTGGTAATTGAGTGTCCACAGGTTGCTTACCAGCAGGCGTGCATAGCGGCTGGCAGCCAGGGGCGCGCAGCCGCCAGTGGCCCTGGTGGTCAGTAGCATGGAGCCGCTGCCCCGGTTGGGAAGCCTCCACAAACAGTCACAAACTAAACTGCTAGAGAGCTAATATTCAAAGTACAGACCAAATCCTGACCCCTACAAGCTTTGCATAGAGGCACTTCACATGAATCAGGAATGAAATCCTCCCACTTAAGTCACTGAGCTCCAGAGCTGCAGTTTCAGGGTTTCTATCACAACTGTAATTCTATCACAACCTGCAGTTCACATTTTGGTCAAAAATAGCCATTGTTAGTACAGCATGAACACACGAGAGAGAATGTCTGAGAAGTTCCACAGGATGCAGATTTTGTCCCCATACATATACTCCCAAAGTTAAGTAACGCACTTAAGTAAAAACACCCAGTTTAGAGTTTCCCTAAACTCTAGGATGACAGACATCAACAGTAAACCTAATACAACCACTACTTGTGATGGCTATCGTACTACATGATTTCAAGTTCAAATATTTGGAATGTGGAAGTTGTCTTATGGTAGAAACTCTCAGGAAGCAGGTGGTGCAGTTTCAGGAAGAGGTAGCTAAGCTTAGGAGTATTTGACTCCACGAGCAATTCCTAGACAGTATGCGTGCGGAGACACCCGAGGTTCAGATAGCTGTCCCACCACAAAAGAGTGCTAACACACCATGTGAGGGTGGAGACGGCTCAGGGAGACACCGGCAGCTGGGTCACTTCTGGCAGAAGGCAGTGCTCTGCTCCTGCCCCCAATCCTCCCACTGTGGTCCTGGGAAACTGGTACACTGTTCTGGATATGAGAGATACAGGACATAAGGAATCACCCCCTACAGGACAATCAGAGAAGCCTTGTACCCCCAAGGCTGGGAGGTCTGCTGCCACCACTATGAGAAAGAAATGGAGGGTCGTGGTTGTAGGAGACTCTCTTCTGAGGGGGACGGAGGCACCCATCTGTCACCCTGACATGTTATCCCGGGAGGTATGCTGCCTGCCAGGAGCCTGTGTCCAAGAGGTTATGGAAGCATTGTTGAAAAATTGGAGAAGGTCCAGAGAAGGGCAACAAGAATGACTGAAGGGCTAGAGAACATGAACTGTGAGGGAAAACTGAAAGAACTGGGCTTGTTTAGTTTAGAAAAGAGAAGACTTAGAGGGGACATGATAGTGGTTTTCAAGTACCTCAAAGAGGGTTACAAGAAGGAGGGTGAAAAATTGTTCTCCGTGGCCTCTGAGGACAGGACAAGGAGCAATGGGCTTAAATTGCAGCAAGGGAGGTTTAGATTAAACATTAGAAAAATATTCTTAACTGTCAGGGTGGTTAAATACTGGAATAAGTTACCGAGGAAGGCTGTGGAATCTCCATCACTGTAGAAATTTAGGAGCGGGTTAGACAGACACCTATCGGGGATGGTCTAGATGGGGTGTGGCCCTGCTGAGAGGGCAGGAGACTGGACTCAATGGCCTCTTGAGGTGACTTCCAGTTCTAGTATTCTGTGACTCTATGATTTGCCCTAATTAAACCGAAGTAGCAAATTAACATACCTGAACTGCCGATCTGCTACCTGCATAACACCACAAAAAGTTGTGTCTGATTTTGCAGCATAGTTTCAACTACTTTGATTAAGAACTACATTTCTTGCTGGGCAACTGGTAGTGACAGAGTGAAGCTTATTTACAAGACATACTTTTGCCAATTTTAATTTAAGTCACATGAGTTAATTCGGGTGTCTACAACACAATACAAGGTCCAAGAAATTTAATGGAAAGACGTGCAATGAATTCAAGTCCTTAATGTGCTACGAAATGTCCTTAATGTCTTATGAAATACATTTTAAGAATTTAACCAGAACATATGCTCTCCTTTGGGTGTTTTTCATCTGTAGACCAGTCATCTCAACTGGAAAGTAATAAATGTTTTGTGGTGGATCATATTAAAAAAAGAGTGAGAAAAATTCTGACAACATGAGGATGATCAATCATTTTCTTGGCTAAGGCTTGTCTTCACTAGAGAGTTAACTCCATTTAGAGCTTGAGAGCCATCCTTAGAGTTTCAGCCACATCCATTCTCAGAGGTTTGTGTATGTGCTTTTAAGTGAAGTTGGACAGCCCACAAAGGGGTACAGGCTATTGTCTGAGCTAGCATGACTTGTCAGCCACTCACAATAACTCTGGTCTAGTCCACACAAAATTTTCCCAACATAACAATATCAATGGGGAGTTGGAGAAGGAAGAGAGAGATTACTCTTCCCAGCTGACATGGCTATGCTGGCAATTATGTTGACAGAAGACTGGTTCAGTCTGCACAGTTACTGTCATTCAGGGAAATGGTGTAGCTATGACAGCAAAACTCCTTCTGCCAGCCTCCTGTATGGAGGTCTGCCATCATATCAATACCAGACAAAGTATTATAGGGAAGACAAGTCAGAAGTATTTTGTGGCTATTCTCACTTATACTAGTCTAACTCTAGAGGAGCTAATGCAAATCTAGACAAATCAAATTAACGCAGCAGTGAAGACAGCTGAAGACTCTTCCAGGGTACAAGGTTTAAAATATTGTTTTCTTTAAGGCTGCTAACGGAGGAAAACTTAAATTACTGGCAACCCAGAGGTTGCTTATCACTTTTGTATCAATTCTGAATAAAACCTAAACACAGATCTTGTCTACATAAAGCATTAACCTGCACTAAAAGTCCCCTAGTTTGGACCAGACAGATCCACATGGGCCACTTAGAGCTTAAGGCTTTAGTGCACATTAGAATTTACCCGTCTCTAGTACAGGGTAATGCACCCTGAAGCCAAGACCACAGCTGTCAAGCTGAAAGAGAAAGTTACTCATCAATGGTTCTGCGAGATGTGTCCTTTGCGGGTACTCCACTCAGGTTTTACTCGCCCCTTACTTCTGCCACATAAAAGACTCCAATACCCACCTCCATCAAACAGGTGCTGCTGTGGGGTCACCTGAGCGGAGCACCCACCGGGACCACTCAAAGAAGAAGAGAAAGTTATTCACCCTGTGCAGTAACAATGGTTCTTCGAGATGTGTCCATGTGAGTGCTCCACTACCTTCCTGTCCTCCCCTCTACTTGGAGTCTACAGGGACTCTAGGGAGAAAAGGGACAGAAGAGGCTTCCAACAGGCATGCATTCCACAGAGTGGCTGGAGTGAGAGGCACTCAGAGCGCATAAGCAGCGCAACAGACACTGCTCTGAAGACTCTCTGATCAGCAGCGCTGGGGCACAGCAAGACTTGAGTGCAGCACCCCCAGAGGTCACTTGAAGAAGAACAAGCTGTTACATGCTGTCCTCTCAGTAACTACTGAGTGATACTATATACCCCAAAACAATGATTTATCTACTGATAAACTGACTTCATAAAATCTGTCCTAAATTTCTCTTTGCAAGTGAAGAATTTGCTTGTAATCATTTTAGTCACAAGACATGGATGTTTGTTTAGAGCTAATGATCTTCAATTTTCAAACTCCTTATAGAGTTAATTGGGATTGTCCTTGTTAGCAATAAAAAAGAGCAAGGTTTCATTTGCTGGGGGACGAAGATGCTTAAAATACCACAAACTAAGTGTCCATCCAGCCATCTGTCTTCCTGCCCTTCCATATACAAAAAGAAAAAGAAAACAGTCAGCAAAGTTTCAAATTGTGATTTCAGTACATAGATTTTATTTTCAGCCTCCAGGACCTCAGAATAGACAGTTTACTTGATGTAAATGTTGGATTAGTTATTCTTTAGAAATTATACCTAATTATCTGTTTTAAAAAAAAATACACATGCATACTCACTTCAAAACAGCTCACTTCAAGATCTTCAAATTTTCCTGTAACTGACGTTCCAGCGCAGTTTATAAGCATGTCAACTGGACCCAACTTCTCCTGAGCCTATACAAAAGTTAGTATATTAGTAACAGGGAAAATATTTTTCATGCACTGCAGCAATTCAAATGTTCAAAATCATAAGTAAATGTTTTTACTTTACAAATGTAGCATACAAGAAAAAATACTGAAGACAGACATTTATTACTTCCTTACTTGTTTAAGGACATTCACCACCTGTCCATAGTCTTTAGACACATCAACAGATATACAAAGCACAACCTAATGAAGAAAAAGGGAATTAAACAGAATTAGAAAGACACATCTCTTTAAAATGTTATAAAAGTCAAATGGTTTTCTATTAATGAAAGCATGGTTTGCAAAAAATCCATAAGAAGTGCAAGATATTAACATTTCAGTATTACTTACAAATAGAACTATCAGTGAAATCATTTTAGACTGAGAAAGTTCAATTATAAGTTAACCAGATAAGAGAAGGTAATCAAGTTTAATGATTCCAAAGAGTGTAATTCAATTTCAGCATTTGTTGATCTGGTGATATGGTTCACTAACATGTCAAAAACTGCAAGCAAACTTATCATATAGGTTTTGCAAGTCACAGAAGTCATTAGCTTGTTGTTTGTACCTCTCTCAAATTCAAAATTGACACATTTTAAAAACACAATATAAAGCTCAGGAGTAAAACCTCATTCTTTTACTTAATTCCAAGCTAACAGTGCAGTCTCCATATACTAGAAACCATGCTTTTCTTTTCGACAGGCTTCCTTAACAATGGGACTTTAAGCTTGTAGAACAAGTTTGTTTTTTTTTTAAACTATATTGTTATGCTTCTTAATTGGGACAGCTGCCAGGAACAGATTCATGGAAAGCATTTCAATGAGTAATTCATTAACCATACAGAATTGTGGCAAATATTTAGGATGTGACACTGTTTCATGTGGTCCCCTTAAGGGCACTCCTCTCACACCTCTAGCCATCACCTTTCTTGGGGACAGAACCTGTGTTTTAATCCCATCAAATTAGGGATTTATGGTCTCCTAAATTCTCTTCCTGCAGCTCACTTTGATCACCTTTGCAAGTCCCTCTCATCCTGCTCTCTAAGGGCAATGACAAGGCTAACCAGTGACCAGTCAACCTTCACAAAGCAAAAGTATTTATTCACAAGAAAAGCATTACAGAGAAAACATATTTTGACAAAGTACAAAGTTTATATGCTCCTAATTTCACACTATGGATCCTGCACTTCTGGGTAGCAGTAGGCTGAGTATTATCTTTCCCCGTCTGAGGAAAAAGACAACTCTTGGTCTAACTGCTTGCCTCAAGGCCTTATTACACCTCTGAATCTAAACCTTTTATTTCAGAAGCATGCCATAGTCTGATTTTGCTACTCGCATCATTGGCATAGCATCAGGAAAAAAGGAGGGGGTTGTGGCCTCTCATGACACAGAGGCAACAGTCTAGATTTCTTAACTTACTCTCCTCCCTTGGATTTCTGGGGTCCGAAAAGGGCTCTTCTCCAGGCAGGGCTCTCCTTTCCTCTCACCTCTATACTGTAGCATTTCTTCCTTGTACTTGACAGTGCCTCTACAGTTGCTGCTTTCTTGCAGCCCCTCCTCCTCCCACCACTCCTAATATACCTGCTGTTACTCTATTGCACCCATCTGGCCTGATCCATTATAACAGATTGTGGATGAGTACAAATCAGACTCAGCCAAGCCTCTGTTACCATGGTTACACTTTTATGCATGCTCACATTAGCTCAATAAGAGCTAATGCACGCATATATACAATCAGTGAAATCACATCCTTTCCTTGTAGTTTAAACACAGCCTATACCAAGCCACTCACTTCACATGAGTTCTTAGTTCGCCAGATCTCCTGAACCTGGTCAAAACTAGCCCATGCAACTTACACCAGGGAATGGTACCTCTGAGGACTCATTTACATATGTAGCAATTCCCCACCTTCTCTCCATATTTATTATGACGACTGTTCGTTCACAGTTTGGGTAGCTCTACTCATCACTCCCCAAAGCAAATGCACTCATTATCCTGTTCTAGGAAAGAAGTTTGCTCCTTTCCTGTTAAACAGGTAACAACATAAGGTCTGAGGAAAAACTATCAAAACTTTTTTGCATTTTAGAAAAAAAGTCTCCCAGTTCTCCACAAAAGGAGAACAACATCCAAATAAGGGATGTGAAACAGCATTTGATGATGTAGTTTTATATTTGTAGAACCCTTAGAAGTACTTTATGGTCCATGAAGTCTAAACCTCCTAATCAGGGAGACAGAAAAATGTAAATAAGAATTTTGGGCCAGCAAGAGAAAGCTTTTTTCTAAGTAAGGAGCACGTAAAGAAACCAATTACTGTGACTGAATGTTAGTCAACCAGTAACTCTCAGGAAATTGGTATTTCATGGCCCACACATTCCACCTTGCAGGCACTAGCTGCTGAAGTCTTCAAGTTCTGGAGCAACTCTGATTAATTCTCGTTTGAAGAGCAGCACTGTTGTATAAGCTTCTAACTGTAGCACTAAAGTCACCAGAAATTCAGTCTCAGATTGCGTCTTACAGTACTGCTAGCTTCTTTGCTGAGCTGTTGGTCACACTCTACGTCAACTGCTTGATCACTCCACCATTCATATTTTCATGATGGAACTGCAAGTAGGGACTTTGGCAGTCTAGTTCTGATGCTGACTGCCCCTGTGGCTTTCACCGTCACTCAACAGCCTTTCTTAGACTCCCTCTGGGAGTTTTTAAATGGTTTGTAACCAATTAGTACCATGTGTGGCTCTAGCCATGGTGTATGCAGACATACAAGTTAACATACAATAATTGTGAAAGCTAACCATGTGTCCAATTGGCATGCTTGTCTTCCTGTGGTCAAACTGCAACATTAATATTTCTACATAAATAGAACCTGCTAATCATTCCTGTGTGTAAGGTTGGCTTATTCTTCCTCCTGGTATTCTCTGCCACAGGACACACTGCAACACAAGCTGCTACGGGCACAATATATGGCCTCCCACTGAGCATACTATTTTCTAGTTAACTATTACAGAGTATGTGCCCAGATACTGTCTCATAGTATTATTACAAAGTTAGTTGTGTACACAAAAACAACTGCCAACAAAACAAGTCTACTGTGGGAAAAAGGTAGTCTTGACAAGTGCTATTTTCTTACAATTGAGTCAGAAAAGCAGATCGTCTGGTTACAGAACACCTACAACAATACTTTGTATTTTAATTTCTGTATCTGTACTTAACTACCTTAGGAGGGCTTCATGAGGAGACAATTAGTGTTTGTAAAACTCCAAGTATATGATAAAATAAGCCCCCACAGTTAAAGTATATGGGAGATACACATTTCATAGAACTGGAAGTGACCTTGGGAGGTCATCGAGCCCAGTCCCCTGCCCTCTTGGCAGGACAAAGCACCATTCCTGAAAGATTTATTTATTTAAAATATCTACCTGCCCCAGACCGCTAAATGGCCTCCTCCAGGCTTGAGCTTCCAACCTCGGTTTTAGCAGACCAATGCTCAAACCACTGAGCTATCCCTCCCCAAGTTATTGCTTGTTTTTGTTTTTGTTTTTGTTTGTTTTAAATTTTTAGCAATTACGCATGGACCCCTACACAAACAACTGGCCTCTACTACTGCTGCAAACGATTATTGGGAGGACATACGTACACTTTTAATGTGAAGTGAGGAAGTGAGTTCTATGTTAGAAATGCATCTGAAAAGTTTGTATTGCTAAATCCAGACTTACGGTGTGATTATGGCAGAGAAAAGTATGCTTCTCTATTAGGGAGGATGAAAAGGCTGAACTTTTTTTTTTGCAGGATCACTCAAAAATTAATAAGGAATACTTTGGATCATATTGCTCTACCATCATACTGTCTTAGAGCTGCTACTTCAATTTTAGCAACATTTTTGTAACAGCTAAAATTGTTTTATACAAATTTAAGAAGAAAAGCAATAGTTAAAAGACAGCTTTGACTTACAAACAGCTGAATGCAACTGCAGGACCAGTCAGCCTGTGCAATCTTAATTCAGCACTTTTGCACATATACATTATGATCAGGGACAGATTTAGGCGCAAGGAAAGAAGCAGTGGAGTCCAGGCAAGCATCCTTGCATTGAACTCAAGGGCCTTCTTTATACCCTGTGATTGCAATTCTCACAACCTGCAGGGGTCATGTGCACAATCCTCTTTAAATTCACTCTCTCTTTCTGGAGTACTGCAAACAATACACCTGGAGTTTTCAGCATCATTGCCTATTAGGTGGAAGATCCTCATGGACAACATTACAAATCTGACCGTAATGCCACAAAGTGACACTTGCAGGGAGAGCCACTTTGACAGTATAGGCCAGTGAGGTACCAGGGTAGTAAGGCTGACAACACTATGACAGATCTGGCGCAGTCAGTCAAGTAAAGCTGAGGCCAGAATCTGACACAAGGAGCAAAGCCTGGAAAACTAGATTATTGATTTCAAATTTCTTTGTCAGTTGTGGTTTGGTACAATACCCTGTTCCAAGTAAATGTTGTATTACTAACTTGGTCGATGGACCTCATGACCACTACCACTTTGATGAGAAGCTGTCTTAACCTCATTGTGCCTTACACGGTCAGTAGATTTGAAGATGCCACCACTGCTGCCAAAAAATGGCAGAAAACTGAGAACAGGAGTCAGCAACCCTTCTGAGGTGGAATGCCAAAATCTGACCTTTTGACCTCTACGTACAGTCCGAGTGCCACTGATGCTTTTAAAGTCACCAACAGTCCTACTTACAGCAGCTTCATTAATAAACAAATTACGATGCAGAACTTTACAATTTAGGTGGTGGTTGGTAGCATTAGCTGGTCTTTTGCTAATCCACAGGCTTTGAGAAAGCTCCTGGCTGCATAGGGGAGGAAGAGCGGGACTGAGATCCCGCCTCATGTGACAATGAAAATTGGCTCATGATCCCTGACTTAGAAATTGAGCCTATCTTCATGGAAACTCATATTCATCAGGAGAGACAGGTTGTTTACAGGAACAGAAATGAGGTAAGAAGAAAAATTCAAGAGGGCAGGGTTTTTGCTTGCTTCTTAATACCACTTCAGTGTCCACTTAAGAAAAGTTTGGACAAATGGAGCACTACAAAAAGATGTGACGAGTGGGTGGGTTGGGGAGGGTGAGGGAAGAGAGTGAAAGGCATTTGTATGACCATAGTAATCTGACAAACAGGAAAAAAAATGAACAATTTTAAGGACCTTCAGCAGATGCTGACACATAGAGAATGTTTGGATATCAATGATAAACACCTTTATGTCAAATTAGACATCTGTCACATTCTGTGACATGGGGCGCACTCTCCACTCGAGTTCTGCAATTCATTCATGACACAGAGCTGAAGGATTGTTTTCCTAAAGTGTGGATAGCTAAGATTTTGCTCCCACTTCCAGTCACAGTTACAAGCAGAAAGTGTAAGTTTCTGAAGCTCAGGCTTATTAAAACAAATATGAAATTGACATCTGCCAACAAGAGACTGACACTGCTTCCTATTTCATCCCTTGAAAATGCCATTGGCTAGTCTTTGGATCTCTCTGATACCATTTTTCAGTTTGTGAAGGCAGCCTTTGGAACTAAAGTACTAAGGTTAATACTCTAAGGCTGTTCATCTACTGGAACACTGGTAAACAGTTCAATTTCTTGCTGTTAGTACATTTCAGTTATTCTTACAATTAAGAAGTTTCTATAAACCCAGAAGAAGCAATTTTTATTTGCTTATATATCATGTGACTAAATACAGCTTTCAAGATCTTAGGGTACAAATTTACTGTTCTAGATGACAGGAATATCTCACGCATCTCATGGGCTACAACCGCAAAAAATAAGGTAACTAAGTTTAACAAGTGGGTAGGTGTGAATGCACAAGGCATAGCCTTTAGTATGATACAGTTTTTAATTACATGAATATGAACTATTTTCCTCAGGTCCCAATTTACTTGACAAGACATTTCCAGTTCTAACCTCCAATCTCTTCTGGATGTTTATCCCCAGTTTCCTTTGTTCCCAACTAGTCTCAGCTCTCCTCCTGCACCCTGGCTCCTCATCTGATTTATCTTTCCTTCTCTTTACCACCACTTTACTGGTTACCAGTCTTAGTCTCCTCATTCAGCTTTGTACAGTTACTCCCCCGCAACTCACATTCCAAGTTTCCCTCCATCTATGAGGCTCCAGTTCCAGTTCTTCTCCCTTCCCTCTGTGTTCACTGTCTCAATCTTCTTGCCCCTGTCTCGGGTTCATCTCTCTCCCTCTGTGCAATCCATCCGGCAGCTTTCTCAGCCCACCAGTCTCCTGGTTCTCAGTTCTGGGGCTTAAAACTATTTGAGTTTGGAAATCAATTATGGAACTTATTTCGACTTGAAGATTATTGCATATTTTGAGAAGGATTATAGAAAAACATTCTTCCTTCATGTGGCAGTCAAAATCCAGAGTCAGTATGTTATATTGGTCATCAGCTATAGTAGTATTATACATTCCTACATACACACCCTCCACTACAGCTGATGTCATGACTAACATGTCAGTTTGTTGAAAGCAGGTCTGTATATTAATTTGATATTTGCAATATCAACAGCAGTAGAGAAATCAGAACTTTGTGTTTGCATCTATGCAAGTAAAATGCTTTTAAAAGTTAAAATGCATGAATTATTAATTTGTAAACTTTAATATTCCAGGATACAAGCTTTTATTAAAAAGCGAGATAGTGAAACCATATAGTGGGGTTGTGGGAGCTTTTTTTTTCCTTTTTCTTTTTTACTGTTACGTAGTACATCCGCTCAGTATTAAGTACACACTGGAGGTAACGATCTTACCTGTTTATCGTTAACAGAGTACTTTTCAATTTCTTTCTTTGTCTGCAAGAGCTTGTTCTAAAATGAACATAAAGCACATTTAAGACAATGCAATCATGAGAATGTACTACTTTCCGGTATTTCACTGGAGTTAGAAACATTTCTGTAGGTTAATGACGGCTATTTTAGTTTTCAAAAAACAACCCTGCAATTGGCAAGTGCATCAGGCTTTGACTGAAGTTTAAATTGCTATTTTCATTAAGCTTTTAAATTACAGTTTATTTTTTAAACTCTTCCCATCCCCCACCCCCAAAGTTAACACCAGAAAAAGCACTACAATGATGATAATGTTAAGGCTGAAACTAAACACTAAACTCATTTAATTACATGGAGGGATTAGGAATTTGTATGTTATTGCTTCATAAGTTATTGTTTATTTATACGATTATTCAAATAATACCGAAGAACACATGGAATAACCATATAACAAACCAACTAATCATGTATTCCAAAATTGGGAAGAGACAAAGAAATTTTGAAATTTCACTCCCCCCATCCCCAGTATGAGGATAATTCTATATTTATCAGCGTGGTCAAGATTAGGCAAAAAGATAGGTTCAATTATATAAGTAAAACAACAACTAGATCTCTCTGAAAAAAGCCAATTATTTTTATGTTTAATTTCAAAGTTTGCTACAAGTTTCCTAATTCCTCCTCCTTTTTTTCCCCAAATTTATTGACAAAAATCTGAAACCTGGAAAGGTTTCACTTCAGTTTTTCCATTGGAAAAAAACAGATGCTTTCTGAAAATGTTTTATTGTTAGTTAAATTTTTTAAAAATAAAAAATGTTAAAATGTTAAAAATTAGATGAGGTCCAATAGCAATCAACAAACCAATTCAAGAGAAAGATAGAATTAATTCAGGATTTATTTTTATTTTTAAACACTAAGAAATTATTAGAGGCCTGACAGAATTTAGAGAACACTCCAAGTACACATTGTCAAATTTACCCCTTCTTGACAAGAAACTCAGAAGTGGCATAGGACAGACAATTCTGCATTGTATAATTCACTATAGCAGCAGGATTCACAGCTATACTGTATGATGTGGGATTTCAATCTGCTAGACATCTGTTGGGATTAAAACAACACAGGAGTGCACAGATTACCCAACATATTCGAGAATTTTTTATTTCTGAAAATGGAGAAAGCTACAAGGAAAGAAGCTGTTCTAGATGTGATTTTGACTAACAGGGAGGAAGTAGTTGAGAATCTAAAAGTGAAGGACAACTTGGATGAAGATGATCGTGACATTTTAGAGTTTACAAATCTAAGGAATGGTAGGAAGGGGAACAGTAAAATAAAGACAATGTATTTCAAAAAGGCAGACTTAGCAAATTCAGAATCGGTGAGTAAGATGTCAGGACAAGCAAGTCAGAGGAAAAACAACTGAAGACAGTTGGCAGTTTTTCAGAAGAGACGTTATGAAAGGCACAAGAATAAAAAACATTCCACTCTATATGAAAGATAGGAAGTATGAGAAGAGACCACCCTGGTTTAAACCAGGAGACTGTAAATGATGTTTAAAAGAAAGTCAAAAGGAAGATCGACTGAAAGTGGAAATTAGGGTAAATTACAAATCATGAATATAAGCAAATAGCACAACAATGTAGCGGCAAATTTGAAAAGGTCAAGGCACAAAGTGAGCTCAAACTAGCAAGAGACATAAAGGGTAACAAGAAAACATTCTACAAATACATTGTAAAAGCATGAGGAAGAGCCAGGAGAGGATAAGCCCCCTACTCAATGAAGAGGGAAAAAACAGAAACAGAAAAAGTGGAAATGGCAGGGGTACTTAATGACTTCTTTGTTTCAGATTTCACCAAAAAGTTTTGAGATGATTGGACACCTAACATAGTGAATGGCAGTGAAAATGGTGTAAGTTCAGAAGCTAAAATAGGGAAAGAAAAAATTAAAAACTATGTTGACAATTTAGATGTCTTCAAGTCACCAGGACCTGATGAAATGCATCCTAGAATGACTGAAGGAGCTGACTGAAGAGATATCTGAGCCATTAGCTGCTATCTTTGAAAAATCATGGAATACAGCAGAGATCCCCCAAAAACTGGAAAAGGGCAAACACAGTGCCCATCTAGAAAAAGGGAAACAACAAAAACAACAACGTAGGATATGACAGACCAGTAAGCTTAAATTCTATACCTGTGAAGGAGAATGGATCAAATAGTTAAAGAACCAATTTGCAAACAGCTAGAAGATAACAATGTGACAAGTAACAGCCTACATGTTCTTTTTCAAGAAAAAATCATATCTAACCAACATGACTGCTTTCTTTGACAGGGTGACAAGCCTTGTGGATGAGAGGAAAACAGTACAAAGTCATATACAGACTTTAAAAGTCATCTGATACAGTCTTTCGTGACTGACTCATTAATAAACTAGAGAAATGCCACTTTAATGTAGCTACTATAAGGTGGGCACATAACAGTTGCAAAACTGTTCCAGAGAATTATCATCAAAGGTTCCCAGTCATTTTGGCAAGGCATTACAAGTGGGGTTCTGTAGAGATCAGTTCTGGGTCTGGATCTGTTCAATACCTTCATCAGTGATTTAGAAAATGGCATGGAGAGTACATTCTGCAGATGATACGAAGCTGGGAGGGGTTGCAAGTGCTTTGGAGGATAGAATGAAAATTCAAAATGCTCTGGACAAACTGGAGAAATGCTCTGAGGTAAACAGGATGAAATTCAATACGCACAAATGCAAAGTATTCCACTTAGGAAGAAACAATCAGCTGCACACATACAGAACAGGAAATGACTACCTAGGAAAGCACTATTATAGAAAGGGATCTTGGGGTCATGACAGACTACATGCTAAATTAGGGATATTAGATCCCGTTTAATTAGTTAAACAGGTGTGGGAGGTGGGTGGGTGGCTGGGCTGGAGCAACCATCCTGTTGTGGACAGGGACTACTCCGACCAGGCTGGAACATCGCTGCTTGTGGCACATTGGAGACCCCGGCTGCTTCGGCCCAGTTGGAGCATCTCTGCTGCCAGCGCAGGTGCAGGTGGAAAGAGCTCCAGTGTAGCCAGAGCACCCACCATCCACAGTGGCCCAGCCTGGGAGCAATGAGGGCAGGGGCGCTCTGGCTGGGCTGCAGCAGTCCCCATCTGCAGCAGCCCCAGGCACAGCGTAGTGTGCTCCAGTCTGGCCAGAGAAGTCCAGATCCACAGCAGGGCTGCTCCAGACCCTACTGGTTAAAGAATTATACTTTACCATCCCTAAGTTAAATGTGCGCCAACTGCATAACACTTTTGCAAAGCAAAACAAAAAAGCAAATATAATTCTGGCATGTATTAGCACGAGTATCGTATGCAGGATGTGAAAAGTAATTCTACTACACTCCACACTGATTAGGCCTCAACTGGAGTATTGTGTCCAGCTATGAGCACCATATTTTAGGAAGGATGGAAACAAATTGCTAAAAGCCCAGAGAGAGCAACAAAAATGATTAAAGGTCTAGAAAACATGACCCATGAGGAAAGACTGAAAAATAATTGGATTTGTTTGTCTGGGAAAGGGAAGACGTAGAAGGCACATGATAATAGCTTTGAAGTACCTAAAAGGTTGTTACAAGGAGGAGTGAGAAAAATTATTCTTTTCAACCTCTGATAGGAAAAAAAGCAGTGGGCTTATATTGCAGCAAGTGATGTTTAGGTTTGACACTAGGAAAAGCTTCTAGTCAGAGTGGTTTAGCAGTGGAATAAATTGCCTAGGGAAGCTGTGGAATATCCACCAATGAGGATTTTACAGAGCAGGTTAGACAAACATCTGTCAGGATGGTCTAAATAATGGCATGTTTCTAACACGACTGCAGAGGACTGGACTTGATGACCTCTTGAGATTCTTTCCAGACCTATGATGTTTTGAAGACCCTATCTTTAGACTCATACAAACCCAGTCAATAGAATATTTGAGTAAATTCAATACATTTTATTCTCAAAGCTATGCACATACCATCAATAATGAATAGCATGCTACTAAACTTCATGGTCCACTTTCACAAATTTCACAGCCAAAGCATTTTAAAAATCTTGAAGGTCAGTGTTTCAGACATTCAGATATGAAATTTCAGTGATTTGAAAACAGCAAAATATAAACATGTTAAGCCCTTAAGACGCAGCATTTCTCAAACTCTGGGTCCTGAACCAAAAATGGAGGTGGGGGGAGGTCACAAGTCTATTATAGCAAAAACAATGAGGGGTCCTGTGGCACCTTATAGACTAACAGAAATGTACGAGCATAAGCTTTCGTGGGCAAAGACCCACTTCATCAGATACAGGTAGTGGAAATTTACAGAGGCAGGTATAAATAAGTTTATTAATAAGTCTATATAAAGTACAAATAAGTCTATTATAGGGTGTCACAGTATTGCCACCATTATTTCTACACTGCCTTCAGAGCTGTACGGCCAGAAAGCAGCAACAGCTGCCCAGCTCTGCACTACCAACCAGCAGCAGCATAGATGTACAGGTGGCAATACCATGAAGCTCTAGAATACCCTTGCAACAGCCTTTTGGATTGGGACCGCAGATTGAGAAACACTGTGTACTTTTGTATACTTTTTCCTCATAGCATGGGGTACCTTTTAAAATATAGGTTAAAATTACATAAATCAAATTTCACAGTAGTGGCAATGAATTTTGCAGGGTCCTACTGACGAGAACAAACTATAACAACAAATGTTGGACTGTATTCCATAAGATGTAAAGACAGAAGAAACTAGGCTTTTCCAAATGAAAGTATAACTCCAGGGAAGAAAGAAGTTACATGTTCTTGAGAGCAACAGCTCCCAGAAACAAAACAGCCAATGTAAACATAAACGTTTCAAGTCACTAACATTACTAAATCAGATTCTGAATTTGTCGTTATGTTTTAGTAACAAGATAGTAATTCACTCACTTTGCTTAGCTAGTGAAAGCCTCATGGTATTTTAGTTACTTTGATTAAAATATTCATCAGCAACACATTGTGAACAACTGCAGCCAAGCTCCATATTACAACACATCCCTATTTTAAACAGATTTGGACATAATTTAATTAGTAATCATACACATTAAAAGTTACCTCGTTTCTTGCAATCAGAGTTATAAATGCACCCTGCTTATAGCATTCAATAGCAACACATTTTCCAATTCCACTGGAACCTCCAGTTACCTTAAAAAAGAAAAAAAAAAAAAAAGAGCGAGAGAGAGAGAGAGACATCATTTAGATAATGTTATTACTACTTGCAACTTTACCAATAATCCATTATTCTCATCTCCTAACACTACAAATCACAACTAGAGGCTCACAATTCTTAATCATTCTCTGAAATAGATCGAAGACGACAATCTAGCCAAGATACATTGTAAAAAAGTGACTATGCAAAAAACAGGAGCTCCTTACATCAAGAGGTTTTTAAATGTTTCTCTTTTACTTCAGTATTAGGTGTATATGCAATCTGATACCAATATTCAGTGTTTATCATACTGCAACCTTTCACCTATAATCTGAATGTATCGTTAGCCCCTATCCTAAGCCTCATTTCTGTCTGACCTGATATTTTTCTTGTCTCTTATCTACTGCATATGAATTTTATCTGTCAAACTCAGTTGTAACATAGTGAGTGCTGCAAAACAACTCATACAAAGATTTCTGCAAGAAGGCAAGACAGTTCATAGCAAACTTTAAAGCAGAATGAATACAGTACTGTCCGGTCAGCCTTTTAATATATTACTATTAACTACAGCACAAAATGCCAAATACATTGTTGTATCTATGTAGTAGCAACAGAAATCAGTTGTATAAAAAAGAACTTACAGTAAACCCCCAAAATGCATTATTTTGAGGTGCGCTTAACTTGCATTAACGTGAGTTAAGCACAACTTGAAGCCACTCTACAGCTTTCTGTCCCCTGACTTACTCCAGCTGGGGGGAAGCCTGGCAGGCAGCCACAGTGGTGTGGCTTCTCCCCAGATCACTCTGGGAGCCAGGAAACTGGCCAGCACAGAGCGGTGCCAGGCTGCTGCCTGGTGACCAGCTCCCCATTGGCAGGAGCGCATAAACTGACCAGCTCCAGAGCTGAGCAGTTTCCTGGCTCTTGTGAGCAGCAGGGAGCTAGAGCTTGGCTCCCAGCTCTCCCCAGCTCACAGGAGACAGAAAATTGTCTCCTCTGAGTGGTGAGGGAGCTGGAGCCTGGCTACCATCTCCCCACCATTCAAAGAAGGCAGCTCACCCAAGTTATGCAAAAGTTCAGCTTCCACAGTGGTTGCCAAGAACGCAACCTCCACGTAAGTCAGGGGTCTACTGTAATGCAACTTTGCTCAGTGAAGATATAATCGTGCAAAAAATCCAAAGTCCATATAACCTTATGACTCAAAGTACCTTATTCTCCCTTAAACAATCAGCCAATTCAACTGAATTATAAAATTAAGTATCACTATTGAGAATATTCCTCTTTTGTGCTTTTTCCCCCTAAAATTGTGTGTGTGTGTATTATATATATTTTGTTCTTATTGATCAGACATACTGAAAACGAATGTTCAGATCACTTGGGTATTTTACTGATTTTTGTGTAATTCCCCTTTTTGAAATTAAATACCAGAGTGTTGGACTGTTGCGGTGTTCTTCCCAACACAGGAATATTAAATGTTATTATGTTATGGTCACTATTTCCAAGCAGGTCCTGTAATAGTTAGCTCTTGGACCAGATCCTGTGTTCCACTCAGTACTAAATCAAGAATTGCCTCTCCCCTTGTGGGTTCCTATACCAGCTGCTCCAAGAAGCAGTCATTTAAGGCATCAAGAAATGCTCTCTCTGAATCCCATCCTGAGGTGACATGTACCCAGTCAATATGGGGATAATTGAAATCCCCTATTATTACTGAGGTTTTTATTTTGATTAGAGAGACAAAGTGGAAGTGACGAAAATAGAAAGGAACATAAACATTGCCAAATTAAATGTAAAAATGTAATAAGAAAAGCCAAAAAAGATTTTGAAGAACAGTTAGTCATAATTTCAAAAAACAATAGTAAAATGTTTTTTAAGTACATTAGAAGCAGGAAGCCTGCTAAAAAAGCAGTGGGGCCCCTGAACGAGAGAGACATAAAAGGAGCAATCAAGGAAGATAATGCCATTGCGGAAAAACTAAATGATTTCTTTGCTTCAGTCTTCACGGCTGAGGATGTTAGAGAGATTCCCAAATCTGAACCATCCTTTATAGGTGACAAATCTGAGGAACTGTCCCAGATTGAAGTGTCATTAGAGGAGGTTTTGGAACTAATTGATAAGCTAAACAGTCACAAGTCTCTAGGACCAGATGGTATTCACCCAAGGGTTCTGAAAGAACTCAAATGTGAAATTGCAGAACTATTAACAGCGGTTTGTAACCTATCCTTTAAATCGGCTTCAGTACCCAACGATTGGAAGACAGCTAATATAACACCAATATTTAAAAAGGGCTCTAAAGGAGACCCTAGCAATTATAGACCAGTAAGTCTAACATCAGTACCGGGCAAATTAGTAGAAACAATAGTAAAGAATAAAATTGTCAGATACATAGAAGAACATGATTTGTTGAGCAAAAGTCAACATGGTTTCTGTAAAGGGAAGTCGTGTCTTACTAATCTATTAGAGTTCTCTGAAGGGGTTAACAAGCATGCGAACAGGGGGAATCCAGTAGACACAGTATACTTAGATTTCCAGAAAGCCTTTGACACGGTCCCTCACCAAAGGTTCTTATGTAAATTAGGTGGTCATGGGATAGGAGGAAAGATCCTTTCATGGATTGGGAACTGGTTAAAAAACAGGAAACAAAGGGTAGGAATAAATGGTAAATTTTCACAATGGAAGAGGGTAACTAGTGGCGTTCCCCAAGGGTCAGTCCTGGGACCAATCTTGTTCAACTTATTCGTCAATGACCTAGAGAAAGGGGTAAACAGTGAGGTGGCAAAGTTTGCAGATGACACCAAACTGTTCAGGATAGTCAAAACCAAAGCAGACTGTGAAGAACTTCAAAAAGATCTCAGCAAACTGAGTGATTGGGCAGCAAAATGGCAAATGAAATTTAATGTGGGTAAGTGTAAGGTAATGCACATTGGGAAAAATAACCCCAATTACACATACAATATGATGGGGGCAAATTTAGATACAACAGATCAGGAAAGGGATCTTGGAATTATAGTGGATAGTTCTCTGAAAGCATCCACGCAGTGTGCAGCGGCAATCAGTAAAGCAAACAGGATGTTAGGAATAATTAAAAAAGGGATAGAAAATAAGACAAAGAATATCTTACTTCCCCTGTATAAAACTATGGTACACCCGCATCTTGAGTAGTGCATGCAGATGTGGTCTCCTCACCTCAAAAAAGATATATTGGCATTAGAAAAGGTTCAGAAAAGAGCAACTAAAATGATTAAGGGTTTGGAACAGGTCCCATGTGAGGAGAGACTAGAGAGACTTAGGGGCAATATGATAGTGGTATATAAAATCATGAATGGTGTGGAGAAAGTGAATACAGAAAAGTTATTTACTTCTTCCCATCATATAAGAACTAGAGGACACCAACTGAGATTAATGGGTAGCAGGTTCAAAACTAATAAAAGAAAATTTTTCTTCACACAGCGCACAGACAACCTGTGGAACTCCTTGCCAGAGGACGCTGTGAAGGCCAGGACTCTAACAGAGTTTAAAAAAGAGCTCAATAAATGTTTGGAGGTTAGGTCCATAGATGGCTATTAGCAAGGGGTAAGGTAGACGGCGGGAGATGGATGGCAGGAGACAAATCGCTTGATCACTGTCTTCGGTTCACCTCCTCTGGGGCACCTGGCATTTGCTACTGTCGGCAGACATGATACTGGGCTAGATGGACCTTTGGTCTGACCCAGTATGGCCATTCTTATGTTAGTATTACAGATTTTTAGCCCAAATTTTCCTTCTACTTTTAAACTAGAAACCCTGTAAACTGTAAAACCGAGCAAAATTCAGTTCTTTACATATCTAAACTTTTCAATGCAACAGCTAGGCAATATAATTAACAAAACCATGGTATTTTAAATATCTAGTATCAAGTCCTTTTCATGATTCTTTTGTTGGGTTTTAAAGAGATGAATGAAAAAGGTGTTTGTGATTGTTTTAGCAATTAAATCAGAAAACATTTTCCTAGCACTTTTTTTCAAAAAGACTTAAAATGAAGTATTATGAAAACTGACTCTCATATTATTCTTTTCATCCCAGGATGTCAAAAGAGAGGAGGGTATGATTCTCTGTATTACAGATGGCGAAATCACATCCCTATTTCATAAACTACATCTCTATTTTAACACTTTAGGACATTACTAAATGAACATACATATAAAAAAGTTACTCAACTTCTTGCAATCAGTTATAAAACCATGTTCAGACAATTCAATAGCTACACATTTTCCAAAACTTAGGCAAAAGTTGAGTTAGCAAAAGAAGACGAACGACTAGCTCTCCTGATCCCCAACCCAGCACTCCATCCACTAACCATGTTGCTTCCTTGCCTGCTTCTACCAGTACCTACAATTTCATGATTTTACTCATTTAAAAATAAAGCTATCCTTAACTTGTGTTCCATTACCAGAAGCTGGAGGGAATTACGAATCAGAATCAGAACTAAGAATCACTACACTAAGGCATAAAATCAATTTAAGATACACAGATCCAGCTACAAGAATTGCATAGGTGGAGTCAACATACCTTAAATCGAGTTTGCTGCCTCTCTCACACTGGGCAGTTGATGGGAGAAACTCTCCTGTCGATTTCCCTTATTCCTCTGGTGAGGAGTGCCAGGGTCAAATGCCTAATTGTTTGATTCAGTAACACCCTGCTGGGCACACTAAACCAAACCGTGGAAGATCAAGCGCCAGCACATCAATCTTCTGGTAATTAGAGACATGCCATAGGTTCTCTTCCCAACTCTGATACACTGGCTTTGGCAAACTCATTTAAACTTCCATGCCTCAGTTTTTGCATACAAAGAAGGCCAGTGCCAAAAAATATAAATCACTTGGGGTTAGAAATGTGGTGATCTTTCCACCCCAAATAAACTACATCATCTTTGAATGCAGATGAACAAGGCAATCAGTTATAATGGTTATGGTTATTGCCATCACCTTATCACCATGGGAGTGCTTTTTAAACTGATCCTTCAGTTAATCAAAAGGCAGAGGCTGCCACAAACTTCTTTTGCTAGGTCACCCTGAGGGCAGCTGGGCACAACTGGGGTCAAGGAAACTTGCTGCTTTTAGAGCAAATACACTGCATGGGTATGTGCGCGTGTGTGTGTATATATATATATATATATATATATATATATATATATATACTCACACACATCCATATACAATCACACTATGGTTTTTGCGTTATACTCCCAAGCCAAACACTATGTGAAAGTATATACATATAGTAAAGATGCACACACATACACACATCTATACATACTCATATACCTCCCCCACTATAAGCATGTGGCTAGACACATGCAGCCCCGTACAGCCCCATCCCATATACATCTATATATATATATATATATATACACATACACACACACACACACACAGGCATTACATCCCCACCTCACTTACACATGCCTCTGCATACCCTCATCGCAGGGTACAGATATGTCAGGGTGTGTACACACGCGCTCGCTCTCTCTCTCTCACCCACACACCCACCCCTCTCTCCTGGAGACACCGGCCCCCACCCCAAGAAACCAGAGCAAGGCGGCATCTTCGCCACCCCAGCAGCCGGGCCCGGGCGCCCACCCCGCAGGACTATGGGGGGGGAGGCGGAAGCAGCGCCGGACGGGGCGGGCGGGCGAGGGCACCCCCCCCACTCACCACGACGTGGGCGCCGGGCAGCTTGAGGGGCTTGGGGCTGATGAGCGGCGACACCATGTAGAGCAGCAGCACGAAGGCCACGACGCAGGCGGCCGCCAGCAGCAGCAGCAACATGGCTCGGGGCGGGCTTCGGCGACCGCGACCGGCAGCGCCACAGACCAACACTCTCCGCAGCGCCCGCAGCTCTAGCCACTGCCCCTAGGCTGCCACGGCCACGGACGGACGGGCAGCGGCTCCGCTCCGTGATTGGCCCGCGGGACGGGTTAGGTGCGAGCGGATTGGCTAGAAAGCCGGGTTGGAGGTCGGTTGGGCGGGATCCTGCCCGAGGATTGGCCAGCGAGGCGGAAGGTGCGCGGGGATTTGCCCCCTCGTGGTGCGTCCTGGGTCGCAGTTCGTTGGAGGCAAGGGGCGGGGGAGCGAGCGAGGAGGGCGGGCTGGAGCCAATGAGCAGCTGGAAGGCGCACGCGGGGAGAGGCGCGGCCGGAGGGTGAGGCCGGCGCGGCGCTCGCGGAGGGCGCGTGGTGTAACGCTGCGGCCCGCGCCCCTGATGGGCAGCGGCTTTCCTCGCCCGGCAGGAAATCCGGGCACCCCTGGGCTGCGATGTGCAGATGCTGAGCACCACTGTTCCCCGTCTGCTGAGCGCTTGGGCGGCCGCCCAGGAGGGATTCCGGTGCCGCCCCCCGCTCCCCCCCCCCGTTAGCGCAGCATTCAGTGTTTCTGCGGGTGTTGCACATCTGCGCAAGACAAGATTTATTCCGCCCATGGATACAAAAATCAGAGGCAACGCTGCTGAGCACCCGAAGCTGCTGCAGCTCCCCGTGGCTGGCACGCAGCAGTACCCCGGTTTTGAGCGCTTAGCCCTTGCGGGGCTGCTGAGTAGCTAAGAGTATCTGGAGCAGCGGCTCAGAGAGCTACTGGTCTGGCTAAAGGGTGCCAGCAAAGTGTTTGCAGGCCTGAATCCAAAGAGTCCAACAGCAGTTAAAAAAACAGAATTGTCTGGGCAATCAGGGCTAAACAATTCCGCGGCTTTCACCAGAATATATATTTGCTATAAGCTTATAGGTAGGGTTACCATATTTGAACTTGCAGAAGAGATGACAGTCCTGGAAGGGAGGATATCTGTATCAGTATCTACCAACTCTTGTATTAACGTTAGTATAAGGTGCCTATGTCTACGTTAGCCCTGGAACTTCGAAAGGGGCATGATAATAAACCTAATTGAAACATGCTAATGAGGTACTGCCATGAATATGCAGCACTTAATTAGCATGATAATGGCACTTAGAAAGTGCCACTTTCGATCACTCGTGGCTCGTCTACATGGGGTCCTTTTTGAAAGGTTCCTGCACACTTCGAAATTCCCTCTTTCCTGTTTGCTTATAGAAGTAAGGGGATTTTGAAGTGTGTGGGGTCCTTTCGAAAAGGACCCTGAGTAGATGAGCTGTGCAAGATTGAAAGCAGCATTTTCAAAGTGGTGCGGCCACCATTATGCTAATAAGGTGCTGCATATTCATAGCAGCGCCTCATTAGCATCTTTCAGTTACGTTCATTATTGTGCCCCTTTCGAAGTCCTGGGGCTAGTGTAGACATAGCTGGTGAGTTGGTAGATACTGATACAAATAAATTCCTTTTCAGGGTTGTCCACTTTTCTGAGAGTTCAATTATGGTAACCCCAATATAGGCCTCTTGAGTCTTCTCAGCCTAGGAAATAATTATCTTCTAACTAAGAAACACCCACAGATTATATTATTAATAATTGTTGTTATACAGTATCTCAAAATTGTACACAGCTATGTACGGAGTAATGAAAACGAGGACTCAGCCCCCAAGGGATTAACAAAAAGATGAAGGGTGTGAAAAATAATACTCGTGAGAAGATTAGAGAGTGGGAGGCAAAGTGGAGCTGAGATGTAGGCAGGGTCTATGCAGTTTTGAAGGTGAGGAAAAGGAGCCTGAATTTAATGAGGTAAAAGGTGATAAGCCAGTGTTATGATTTGTAGGGGCCTGTAAATCCAGGGCTACAGAGATCCATAGATCATATTTACAGCTCAGATGAGGGTACACATTTTCTATACAAATAGGGCTCTACAGATTTGGGAAGTAGCTGGCATAGAGTGAGAAAAGACAGATGATTTCAGCTTAAATGTTTTGAATATAAAGGAGAAGGAGAGAAATTCAAGGAAGCAAGGGAGGAGGAATTATGTTAGTTGAGACACTACCAACATGAGGAAAAGTGGTTTAGTAGCAGGAATGGAAAGAAAATATCGGTGGTAATAATGAAAGTTATTTCAAGGCTCAATGGCTGTTTCTACACAGGCCACAAAGGAAGTGGCATGCTAATACACGGAGCGAAATATGCTAATGAGGCATGGTTGCAAATTTCCCGCACCTCATTAGCATAACGTCACGTGCTTTGGAGTCCGGACTCCAAAATGTCGTGTAGACGCGCAGCCCTGGGGGGGCTTTCAGAAGGAAGTTCTTCTTCTGGAGGCCCCTTCTTCCTGAAAATTTTTGGGAAGACAGGACCTCCAGAAGAAGGACTTCCTTCCGGAAGGCCCCCTGGGGGCTATGCTTGTACACGGCATTTTGGAGTCCGGAAGAACCATTTTCCGGACTCCAAATCACATAACATTATGCTAATGAGGCTCAGGGAATTTGCGTCCACGCCTCATTAGCATCTTTCGCTCCGTGTATTAGCATGCCACTTCCAAAGGAAGTGGCCTGTGTAGAAACGCCCAATGAGAATATGGGAAAAAGAGACCCCAGCAAAAGCTGTGTCCAAGCTCAACCAAAAAAAATATGACATCAAGATCCCTTTGTTATCTGGATTAAGAGCAGGCAATAATCTGGAAACCAAATGAATAGCACTGATGATCTACAGGTAAACAGAAATGCATGTTAATATTCCTGGACATCTCCACAGTATTTAACACGGTCAGCCAAAAGATGGTAGTGATGAGTACTACCACCAGAGCCCTAAATTATCTGAGGTTTAAATATATTCATTTCACCTATGTTACACAACACTTAAAATCTGCTGACTTGGGCTCAGGTGCTTGGGCCAAGGTAGCTGTTTGTAATGTAGCCATTTGGACTGGGCTGCTACCTGAGCTGCCCCTGGAGATAGGGCCACAGCCCGAGACAAACATGTATACAACAAATAAACAGTACCTTCTACACTTGGAAATAAAGTCAAATTTGTTAGGCTATGTCTACACTAGGGGAAAACTTTGAAATGGCCATGCTAATGGCCAAATTGGAGACCAATGATGAGGCAGTGCCTGAATTTTAAATTTTAAAGTGGCTCCTCTGTGAGTTAAAAAAAGCTTTAAAAGTCACTGAGGTTATGCATGTGAATCATGGGAGGGTCCCATCATCTACTGGCCCTGCCAGGGGAAGGGGCTGCCGCGTGTGGGATTGCACATCAGACTGGGAGTGGGGGGACAGGGATTGCCTGGAGAGCTTGCTGCTTAAAGCTGGGCGTAAATTTTAAAGATGCTGCACTAGGAGATGCATGAATTTTGCCCTGCGCTCGGTTGGCAAAAATCATTTGTGACTCACAAAACTTCCAATGTATTCTAGGTGGCCAAATGAGACATCAGTAGGGTGAGCACCCATCCTGTATTTGGGACGCCAAAAAGGCAGCCCTACTTACTTTTTAAAAAGGACTAATTGTCACATATTTGGGCCCTACCCCCACTGACCTTTTCCTTAGTTCCCTGCCTTGAGCCTCTGGGAAGCAGGAGGAGCATGCATCCCTGCTGCTTCCCTGGGGCTCGGGGAGGGTTGGCAGCTGCTGCCTCCTTCCTGGCTCCCCAAGGCTTGGTGGAGTTGGGAGGAACCACCCCTCCCCCTCCATATCTCCCTGTCTTGTATTTGGGACAGGAAGATATGGTAACCTTAGACATGAGCCTTGTCATACTGACAAAAAGGGATAAGGAAATGTTGCCTGTTCTGTCCAGGTACTATGTTGGAAAATTTGCAAGAAAGCTCTGTGGGCCCATGCCTCCAGATCACTTATTGGTGGCTTGGTGTGGTAAGTGTTTTACTGTGGAAGCAGGAATAAGTCAGGTCTCCCCAGAAATCTCACGATGGAAGTCCACAAGTGCCTGTCTAAGAGCTTCAGCTTTTTATCCAAGCAGGATCTGCGCTCCATCTCCGGGCACATCAACAATTTGCCATAAGGGAAAAGGACATAGACCTTCCACAACACAATTGCAACATACTATTATCTGTAGAAAAAAAGCCGACCTACCAGAAGAGGCCTCTCCAGGATCCGGGTTGGCCTCTGAAGCTGTCTCCTGAGTTAAGGGGATGGGATCCGCTGGCTCAAGCTCAATAAACAGCTCCTGGCTTTCAGTGTCCATAATTCCAGGCTGGAATGTACCCTACTTTTGTCCTCATCAGGATGTGCTTCAGCTTTTTTTCCATGACCACAGGTGTTGATGCAACTTCTGGGGGAAGAGGTTGTGTCTGTTCCCAGAATAGTGTGAAGCTTGTCGTAGTTTGTGCATTTCTGGGGAGATTCCCCAGGCTGACCATTAACTGTCTTGCATTTCTGTTAGCTCTGCCTCAACTTCTTTGATCTTCACCTGGCACTGCTGAGTGTCCCTGTTGTACCCTTTCTCCATTATGCCATGTGAAATATTGGTATAAATATTTGCATTGGTTTTTCCACCTTTGAGCTGTTGGAAACAGCTTCTTCACCCCACACTAAAATGAGCTCCAAGATTTCCTGATGGCTTCATGCTGGGACCCTGTTGCGATCCTGGGAACTCATGACTACAAGGTGTGTTAGGTGTACTGCAGAGATGTGATCAACACATCTGCTTGCCGTGCTGGTTAGAGAGGAAAGGAAATTTAATCAAAATTTCCTGGCTGATGAACACCACTGCCTGTCATATACTTCCAGCACACCTTCAGCGCAGCAGGAATGGAGGGATGACCAGAAAGAACACCTCACGGGGCATAGTGGGACAGTTTAAAGGCTAATAAAATCAATCTTAATAACGCTGCCATCTCCACCTGAATGTTCGACTTTGGAAATTTGATCTCTTGAGTTATTGCAGAGCGAAGTCAGTAGTACAAAAGTTCACATTAGAGCCCCTTAAAATCTACCTGTTCAGTGCTGAGGTGTAGACGCATAGCTTGTAAAATTGAACTTAGACCTTAAATTCAACTTAAACTCCTAGTGTAGACCAGGCCTTGGACTGAGTGCTATGAGTTGGAGTCAGCTGACATGAGCCAGCTATCAGTGTCTAATTGTACTGCAATAATACCACGCTGCTGCAAGGGGGAAGGAAGAAGGTTGAGTGTTTGTGCTTATGTGTGTTTGTTCAACACCATAGTATCTGAGCACACCTACTTTCAAATACATCTCTTTCCATGATCAGATTAGTTTAATATATGCTAGTTTCATCTCTGATTTTTTCCTCTTCCTCAAAAATACTCATACTTAATGACCCAGAGATCGTCACTTACTTGCTTTGTAATGTGTGGTATGTATGTAAGAAACAGAATAAAATTACATAGTAATAGTATGTAATTTGAGAAGGTAGTTGCTGAGGTAATCATGGTCTCTGGGCAGAATGAATGGAAAGGTATGTGTGTATAGCAAACGAATTCCAAGGCAAAAGTTCATACTATAATACCATAATACCTTCTAGATTCAATTGACCAAATTACAGCAGCTGTAGCAATTATAATTATATATGCCCTTAATTCTGTGTATTTAAAACCTCAACCAAAATCTGGTAATAACAAATTATGTTACTGGGTGAAATATTGAAACAGATGAATTATTTGTGGGAACCAAGCACAGCTGGTAATATTAGTATCAAAGTAACTTAACGGGGTGCTGTTGTGTATAAGTGATGTTCCACTTAAAATGGCTGCTACTAAAAGTGTGCTTTTTACCGTTTTCTTGGTAAGAAAATACTCCCACAATATAGTCAGTACCTGTGGGAAGATTTGCCAAATTTCACATGCCTGCAGGTGAAAAAAAAGATCACTAAAGTGCAGGCAGGCAGGTAACATACTCCAGAAACAGTGCTCTTTTGTCTGGCATTCCTCAAAACAATGCTCATCCACTGCAATGCATTACTAAAGACCTACAACCTACCCTTAATCAGGATGTCACAATCCAGAAGGCCCTAGGTGACAGGCCTATTCTGTCCTACAGACAACCTCCCAACCTTATGAGGAGTCTCACCCACAACCACAGTTTATGCCGAAGGAACACCAGTCCTGGGACTTTTCCATGCAACAAAGCCCACTGCTAACTTTGTCCACATATCTATTCTGGAGATACCGTTACTGGACCTAACCAGGTTAGTCACAGAATTATGGGCACATTCTCATGTTCCTCAGCTAACATCATATATGCCATCATGTGCCAACAATGCCCAGATACTTTGTATATTGGACAGATGCCAAACTCTCTCAGACAAAGAGTTGATGGGCACAAAACAAACATCAAAACACTCCTGATCCACAAACGAGTTAGTCTACATTTTAATGGAGTGGGCTATTCTGTGAATGACTTAAGAGTCTGCGTCTTATTGAAGAAGAATTTTCACACTTCTTTGGAAAGAGACACTGCTGAACTCTCTTTCATGTTCAAATTCGACACATTAACATGGTTTGAACTGGGATGCAAATTTTCTGGGACACTATAGGGGCTCTTTTGCATACTTGGCTTAATCTAATTCTTGAATTCCCCCCTCCCTCACCCCTCTGCTCTCTGATTTGCTCACCTTGGTAATTTTTTTCTGATTTGTCAACCTTGATTACTGTTTTTGGTTCCCTGTGCCTTAAATATTGAGTCTGTTCTGGTCTGGCTATGGTCTGAAGAAGTGGGTCTGTCGCACGAAAGCTCACCTAATAAATTATTTTGTTTAGTCTTTAAAGTGCTACTTGACTGCTTTTTTGTTTTGCTAGATACATCTGTAATAGAGGTCAAGTTCTATAGTCCAAACATCATGACGGGCATCAAAATTGTTTTAAAAATCACAAGATTTTCTTTTTTAACGCTAATAAATGCTGGTTCTTTTTATTTTTCTTCATTTCTATGATCTTTTACATGTGGAAGCTTTTCTTCACAACCATGAGGACTAAAACTTCATCCTTGGGTTTTATTTAGGCATCTTCTTCCCTCCCACTTGACTGACAATCAGGGATGCCTATGACATGACTTTAGTAGTACTGGGACAGGATATAACTATTTCCCAAAAGTGAATATTGTGTTCCACTAGTGATAGGATTTATGCTGGGGCAGGGTTGGGGGGGTAAGTTAACAAGGAGAAGATATTGATCCTCATGATAGGCAGTCGGTGCATCAGGTCAGACAGACAGGTTGCAGCTGTCCAAGACATTTCCCTAGATGTAGCTACTTTTGAAATTAGGGGTAATTCTATTTGATTTAAGAAAGCTGACTGATGTTGGAACCAAAGCTTTCGTTCTTTGTACTATACATCTCTGAATTTGAGATCCTAGTAATCATTGTGAGATGTGTTGTGATACTCCAGGAATATTAAATGCACGTCCTTAACTCCTCCAGGGCTTGCCTTATTTATTACATCTAGTTGTTCATTCCTATCACCTTCTCCTCTGCCAATTCATAACTGATCAGAGTAGAGACTTGGCATACGTTGAATGGATTTGCCAAAATGAATTGCCAACATGAAAATGAGTCACTTACAAATGGTGGATTATTATCTGTTACTGGCTATGTCTACACTAGCCCCAAACTTCGAAATGGCCATGTAAATGGTCATTTAGAAGTTTACAAATGAAGTGCTGAAATACATATTTAGTGCTTCATTAGCATGCGGGCGGCCGCTGCACTTCGAAATTGACGCGCCTTGCCGCTGCGCGGCTCGTCCCGATGGGGCTTCTTTTCGAAAGGACCCCGGCTACTTCGAAGTCCCCTTATTCCCATCAGCTCATGGGAATAAGGGGACTTCGAAGTAGGTGGGGTCCTTTCGAAAAGGAGCCCCATTGGGATGAGCCGCGCGGCGGCGAGCCGTGTCAATTTCGAAGTGCCGTGGCCGCCCTCATGCTAATGAGGCGCTGAATATGTCTTTCAGCGCTTCATTAGTAAACTTTGAAATGGCCATTTACATTGGGGCTAGTGTAGACATGGCCACTAATTTATCTGGAATTCCATAGCGAGCTAACTATGATGTAAAAATCTCAATAGTAATGAAAAGCAGTGTACAAATAAGAGGTAATCTTAGCCCTCTAACTCAGATAGTTGGATCAAGGTGGTCAGAAATCCCAGTTAGTTTGTGTGTTTCTTTTACATTCTGTTCCTTGTGCTTATTGCAGATTTTATATTTGACTGCCTTGTCTTCATTAGCAACATTGCAGCCTGGCCATAATAAGACAACTTGGATTCTCCTCTTGCACTTCTCAGTGCTCACAGGGGCACAGTGAATTATGTTTAGTATTTCCAAGCTCATGCTTAATTGACACAGAACCTTATCCAGTGGAGAAATTTAATCTCTATAGTTTCTATACGTGTTTATGCTCAACAAGGTATGGACTTATTTTGCTGACCATCCCTCTAGAATTACTTTCTCAAGCTATTGTAAGGTTGGGTCATTATGGGCATCTCATTTAAGCTTGTCACATTTTGCTTAAGAAATGGGTATTATTGAGTTATATTTATTTCAGCCTGCTCCTTCTACTTTCTCCACACACCACCCTCTCTCCCCCTTTTTTGCAGGTAGTCTTGAAAGCATATGTACTACAGGGTATAAGAATTTTTGTACCAGACCTGTAATTAATGTGTACAGTACTTTAACAATTTCATATTTATTTTCTTATGTCTGGATGGAAATTTTACTCAATGGTTTCTGTAATTGGATGTCCAATGATTTATGGTCTTTTTTTCTACCATGATCTATTTCAGTCCATAAACATATTCATAAACTTCATGCAACCAAAGCCAACTGCCAGCATTTCTTTTTTGATCTCAGCACAGTTCTGCTGTGTTTTAATCAGGACTTTGGCTCATGAAGATCAGACTGAAGAATGACAGTTGCATCAGCTGAGATTAATTATATGTATACCAGTTGTTATGGCCTGCTTGTGCTCCCACTGGAATGTATGAGATATCTCCATTGCCTCTAGGCCTGCTCCAAATAACCGTATAGAAGATCTTACTTTCTCCATTGTCTATATGCAGCTTGCAGGAATTTTGGAAGCACTAAAACCACCTCCTTCGATGCTCTGCCAGGTCTTTTTCTAGACTAAAAGATTCAGCTGATTTAATTTGACCTGGTGAAGCTTACATTTTCTTCTGCCATCATGTAATAAGCCTGTGAAACACAGGCATGCTGGCAAGAGATTTGTGTTTATTTCCTTGCTCTAATTACATGACATAGGTCACGGGTACCAGAGATTATACATCAGTAGTCAGAATCCACTAATGAGCAGCTGCTGTTATCCAAGGGTAGTAGGAATTGTGTAAGAGGCTCTCCTGTATCTAACTCAGTCATCTTCTCCAAGCCAAGCCACTGGAAAAAAAGCAACAGGTAGGAAGCAAGAGAATCTGCATTATAATCCCTTCACACTACAACTTTATCTGGTATCCCTCCCAGCATCAGGAGTGCTCACAACTATTTTCACTGCTCTGTCCCCACACGACAACAACAGGAGCTACTTGCAGCCTAATTGCACAGGATGGCAAAGAAATAAACATCAGTCATCATCTATTTCCTGTCACTATTTCCTTCTATAAACAAGTGGAGAGGAGCAGATTTCAGATTCCTGTTGGCTTTGAAGGTCTGGGGGGAAAAAAAGGAGTTAAAGAGACAGACCCCATTGTTTTCTTCTTTCCATGCTCCTCCACACAACTTTCTTCAACAGAAAAGATAGAAGAATGGAAGAAAACATAACTAAAGGAAAAATGAAGACACCTGGTTCTTTGAAATAAGAATAAAGCAACACAAAGACAATCACTTTTCTTTTTCCCTCTTTTACAGACAAAGGAAAGGAGACCAAAAACAAGGGGAAAAGAGGGGATTAGAAAAAAAAATAAATGGAAGAAAGAAAAGCCAGAAAAAGAAGAAAGTACTGGTGTAGGAAGAGGTGTGGGAGGGGCAGAATAGCATAATTGAGGCGTAAGAAAGAGGTAGACAGAGATTGCTGCTTGAATGTCAGGAAAGGGACAGTTTACTATCCTGACCTTTTCCCCACAAAAGGCAAGAAATCCATCTCCAATGTTTATTTTGGCACAGCATGAGCACGCCTTAAACAAAAGAATGTAGAAAGAGAAGCATACACCTTCAACAAATACCGATATCAAAGACATTTTTATTGAAGTCATATCTACAACAACTGAAATTCAAGCCTCTGTCAGAGATCTGCCAAATAAGGTGAAAGAGTTAAAAGGCTAAATAGTCATACTGATGCTACTAAAGATTTGGAAGATCTGAAGTGCAAGCTTGGTGACTTTGACAATTATAACATCCCTTATTTTATGCACTGGTCCATAAAAGTGTTTTAGTTCCAGCCCCATGAAAATCTGATTGATGGGGAGGATTGGACTAAGCTGTTCAACAAAATACCATCTAAGTCTCAACACTGTAACAGCTAAAAAAACAGTAATGGCCTTTTTAAGGATGCATTGCAAAATGAGACAACCCTGCCTAGATAAGAAGGGGACAAGTGTAGACACAGCCCAAGTGTCTTAATAGTTGGATCTTGTACTTCTATAGATGGTTCTGAGCCTGTTGTCTGTGGACACCTTCTATTGATACAAGTGCTGATGAATGGTTATGTTACAATGTTAAGCAATTTGCTAACTTATGGAACAGGATTCTAAGTATATATTTTGAGTGTCCCTAGGCTTAGTGTCTTGACTGTACATATAGGTGGGTTATTTATATTAGTAAGCGTATATACAGTGTGTGGCAGTGCTTATACACACTTGTAAAGAAATAATTTCAGCACTGTCATTGGGGCACTCTCTCCTGGCAGAAGACTATTGTTGTAGGTAACTATGGGCGTTACAGCTAATGGAAGTGAGAAATCGTTATTGGCTTTCATGCTGACAGTAGGAAGTAAAGGGAAATATGGGGTGGGAGTCTATTATGGTCTACACACAATTTTGCATCAAAACAACAGGTCTGAATTTAAACTGATTTACTTCTTGTGATTCAAGCTGATACCTAGAGCATGGATTGACACCATAAAAGAACAGACAGGAAAGGACTTTGCAGAGACACAGGCCCTGGAATGCAATTGTCAGGTGGAGACGGTTGATTGCACATCAAAAAAGGCACTCCAATGACCCGTGCAATTATGGCAGCGATGATGATGACAATGATGTTAAGGGATAACCTATAAGATATTTAAGAAGTCTTGGCCAAATGAGGGACCTAACTGGTATTTACATTATCCTTGTCTTTCAATTGTGATTTTTAGGCTTGGTCTACACTTGGGGGCTAAATCGATGGCAGATATGCAATTCTAGCTATGGGGAGTAAGGGCACTTTGAAGTTGCACGGGTACTTCGAAGTGCCACGGGGAGAATTAGCCTAATGAGGTGCTACATATTCATTGCAGTGCTTCATTAGTATTCTCTGATCAGGCTGATTACCATGCCCTCTTTGAAAAGGGGGGCAAGTGTAGACAAAGCCTTGGTCTTTCCTGAGGGCACTACAAATGAACTATATGTAGATGGGGGTTTCTGGTGCATCTCCCCCCCCTTTTTTTTTGGTGGAAGGGTTGTGAGGGAATTATTAATCTTGTAATATTGGGAGGTATTTATCTATGAATATTTCATATTGTTTAATTTGTATGCCTGCTGTGTTTTCTTTGACATTGTATTTGAACACATCTATATGAATATGTTAAAACTTCTGAAGAATAAAAAAAACCAAAACAAAACAGCATTTCCTGAATGGAAAATGGTTTTGCTTACAGTAGCTGAGCTGCTACTTTTTCAACAGGTTTCTTTGTGTTTTTATTACATTTTGGCCAAATTCGTTGCTATTGTAAATGGGTTAAATTCCCCTGAAGTCAAGAGAGCTATGTTCACAGTTGAATGGTCATAAAAGAATATTTAAGCCAAGTATGCAGACGAGCCCCTATAGTGACTCAGAAAGTTCCGGGTTAATGGGCACAAAACAGACATCAAAACACTCCAGATCAACAAACCAGTTAGTCAACATTTTAATGGAATGGGGCATCCTATTAATGACCTAAAGGTATGTGTGTTACTGAATGAGAATTTTTGCACCGTTCTTCAAAGGGAAGCAGCCGAGCTGGCTTTTATATTCAAATTCAGCACATTAACACATAGTTTAAACCGGGACAGGAACTTTCTGAGTCACTATAGGGGCCGTCTGCATACTTGGCTTAATCTAATTCTTGACCTCCCCCCACCCCTCCACTCTCTGATTTGCTCACATTGATTATCTTTTTCTGATTTGTCCTCCTTGCTTACTGTTTTTGGTTCTCTGTGCCTTAAATATTGAGTCTGTTCTGGTCTGGCTATGGTCTGAAGAAGTGGGTCTGTCCCACGAAAGCTCACCTCATAAACTATTTTGCTAGTCTTTAAAGTGCTACTTGACTGCTTTTTGTTTTGATAGTGTATAGACTAGCACGGCTTCCTCTCTGTTACTCTGTAACAAAATGTTATGATCCTTAGGAAAGGAATAGATAGTAAAACAGAAAATATCATATTGCCACTATATAAATCTATCATAAGCCCACATATTGGTAATGCATGAAGTTCTGATCTGCTTATCTCACTAAAAAGACACCAGAAGTGGAAAAGGTACAGAGATGGATAACAAAAACAATCAGAGGTATGGAACAACGTCTATATGTGGAGAGATACAAAAACAGTATTCTGTTTTGTAAAGAGACAACTAAGGGGAGATAAGATAGAGGTCTATAAATTAATGGAGAGAAGAAAGCAAAGAGGGAAGTGATGTTTTCCCCTTCACAGAACATAAGAGCCATGGATCACACAATGAAATTAATAGGCCACATAAAACAAATACAAAGCAGTATTTCGCATTATGGGAAATCAATCTGTGGACCTCAGTGCCAGTGGACCTGAAAGCCAAAACTATAACTGGCTTCAAAAAAGAATTAGAGAAGTTCATCAAAGGCTAGAAGCCAAGATGGTCATGGAAGCAATGCCATGTTCTGGGTGTCCCTGAACCTCAGACTCCCAGATGCCAGGACTGGATGTGAGGGTATGGATCACCAGGTAGTTGCCCTCTTTTGTTCATTTCCTTTGGAGCATCTGGATCTGGCCACTGTTGGAAGACAGGTATAGGACTAGATGGGCTGTTGGTCTGACCCAATCTGGCCATTCTTATGTTCTTGTATTTTCATGAAGTTAATAGAGTAAACCCTCGAAATGCGCACTTTCAGACTGCGCTTAACTCACATTAATGCAAGTTAAGCGCAACTCGAGATCCCACTACCCCTGGCCCTGGCTTAATCCCCCTCCCCCACCTCCCTGCAACCCCAGTTCAACTCCACCCACCTCACCACCTCAGTGCATGTCTCCAGCTCAACCCCCCCCCGCGGCCTAACTCACCAACCCCACGCATGGTTCTGGCTCAACTCTCCCACCCCAGTTCAAACCCCCTGTGAGCAGATCTGGCTCAGCTCCACCCCCCCAGATCCCTCCACAGCCCTAACCCGCCTCAAGCTTAACCCCCCCCCTTTCCCCTCTCCCATGGCCCCAACCCACCACCAGGCTTAACCCTCCTCAACTGCTGCCCACAACCCCAGGACTTCCCTTCAAAAGGAACTCCAGGTGCTCATGTTGCTTCCCCACCTGCTGCATTCCACTGGGGAAAAAGCTGCTCCCCAACTTAAGTGAAATTCAAATATGTGAGGGTGCATGGGAACGCAACCCTTGCATAACTCAAGGGACTACTGTATTAGGTACTGTTTTTCATCTATTAGCTTTTTGTAATAAACACCAATAAGTTCCTGGGAGATGTAAACAAAATAAACCCCCCAATACAATGGGCCTGGATGACAGTCCACTAAGAGATGCTCCCCCCCACTTCACTTGAGTAATTCAGAAAGCTTACTCCTCTTTTCCATTTTCTGAGTTCCCTCCCTCTCTTTTCTAATCAGTTATTGTCAGGGTGCACACTGGGACATGGAAAAACACAAAATAAGTGGTGTGGAAACACATGAAAGACAGGAGCAGACAGATATTCAACACTAGAAAATTTTGGTAATTATCACTTGTAGTCTGACTGTCATACTGTTGCAGGCAGATATGACAAGAACAAATGAGTCAGAGGGAATTGTTTATGGTTTAGAGAGCACGTGCAATTTTTATAGATATGTGACATCAAGGTCCCTGCCTTGAATAACACAAGATTTAAACAGGCTCTGGCATCAGAAGGAGGTGGGGCAGGTAGCAACAAACCTAGCTAATTCATGACTGGCTGCCCTATGCCACTTGGAGAACAGAAGAAAATAAAATCATGGCCTTGCCCTCAAAACTTATATACATACTCAGGACTTTCAGTGACATTTGTCCTTGGTGATGTCCCAAAATCCAAATATAGGTCAGGATAGAGGATGGGAGCTCCTTGTGCTAGAGTTGAGCACTTGACCAAATCAACCCTCAAAACACATAGAATACCCACAGGCACTGAGACCACATCTGGGCTGAGTGAAGTCTTTGCTCTACAGCCATGGCTGAGAGCCAGCTGGCCTTTAGCTCACATGGTAGAGTGCAGGGCTTTAGACCCTATGCTTGCAGGCCCTATCCCTAGGGCCAGCAAGCTGGGTCTGTCAGTGTTACACACAGTCCCCTTTGATGCTGCAGAAGAAAAATAATGGCATTGTGCCAGTGAGATATAGGCATGACCTGAAAGGTTTTTGTTTTGCTTTTATTAGAAATTCTCGTATTGTCTATCATATTCTTTTCATGGAAAATTAGAGAGTTGGATGCCATCTTAGGTGTTATGAAAATGAAGTGTGATTCAGATGGAACAGGATTCTTATTTAGACTTGAAAAAAGTGTGTTGATTTTTAACAATACTGATTTGAACCATAGCACCCTATAAACAGCTGCAAGAAAATTCCTTGATAATTAAAACAAGCCCAATTTTCCAGTGAAGGGCTGAAAAATCTTCCAATTCGTATCTGAAATCTTCTACTCAGTCCTCCAGGTGACTGAGGTATTATGGAGCTTGAAGATCCTGATGTTTATAGGGCAAAACAAATTTCTTTTAAATATGCTTAAGGACTTCACACAAAGGGGGGAAAGTGTTTGTGCCCCCTTTCCCCTGCACAGGTCATTTTTATCTATGGTGTCAGCCTTGTTCTTGCGTATAATGCACCCCACAGAAATATTTACAAAGTTGTGATTATGAATAACACCACACTTGATTCTTATCCACAGACAATGTAATTAGTATGCTTGGTAAAAGAAGTGGGTGTACCACATTTAGACATTGCTCATAAGGAGGGCAATTGTAAAGCAACTTGTAATATCTAACATGGTTCTGCTCTGAAGGAAATGATGTGAATCATACTTGTGCAGTTACGCTTGCTGGTCTTTTGCATCCCTGCTCTCTGCAGACAGGTACTTTAAAGATCACGTCACAAATTCTTAGCCGGAATTACTTTCCCAGCATTTGTAGAAACACCTCTAGGTTTTAATAATCTAATGGACCAATTAACAGTAGAACAAAAGGTCATGGTGGATTTTCCATCACTGAGAAGTTTAAAAACGAGATCGGTTGTTTTTTCCAGGAATTATTTTGAGGAAGTTATTTGTATGAGCTGTGCTACACGGGAAGTCAGACTAGAATGACAATGATTCCTTCTGGCCTTGAAATCTATGAATTCAAATGTTACCGTGCCATGTACCCAAAAAACACAAGGCTTTTATCTTGCCTTTCAAGAATATTTGAGTACTGTTTATGATATCAAAGAGTGGTGGGGGTAGAGGGTTGTCTTCCCACTCACATGTACTAACTGCAATAGTTTAGGACCAGTTTAATTATGAAATTATGGAATTTTATGTTTGTTTTAAGTTTTCAAAGGAAACTTTCTCAGAAGGAAAGACTTCATACTCCAAAACATCTTTGTACGTAGAACACTTTTTTGCAGGGTTACCATATCTGAACTTGCAAAGAAAGGGGACATGCCTGAGAAGCAATATACCTGTATCAGTACCTACCAACTCACATAGCGTTAATGTGTTATAATACATACAGTACATTAATACAACATGAACTGGTGGTTGCCCTCTTTTTTGAAAGTTCAAATATGGTAACTTTTTTTGTAAATATTGTTCATCAGCACTACATTTTTAAAACTCTTTTCTAGCAATAGCCTGATGTGCTAATTAACAATGGGATTTTTTGTTTTGTTTTTCAGCCGAGGACTAAATTGTCAAATCAGAATTTCTCTTGATATAGGAAATAGGAAAATTTATCTGACAAGGTCCTTTCTCAGGTTATGTCGACACTGTAGGCTTTTGTTGACAAGATACCCATTTTATTGGCCATACCTGGGGAGTGTCCAGATTGCAAAGCGTGTTCTGTTGACAGTGAGTCGACAGAACAGAGCTGTTTTGTTGACAGCTGTACTCCGGTCGCCCCAAGGAAGAACACGTCTGTCAAGAGAGAGCTGTTGCCAAAGGTGGGTCTGGATGTTCCTGGGGGGCCTTCTGTCGCCAGAGAAGGCCTCCGGGACACTGCACACATGCCCTGGTGGACACCTGTCCACCCCAATTAATCAGTGCTCGATGGTTCCCCTCTCTGGCCCCTCTTAAAGCAGGAAGCTGAGAGTGCAGGAGCAGCTGAGCTACACGCCGCAGCCCCCACACCCTCACAGCAGCACCTTTTCTCAAACCGTCGCCGTAGCTGAGCACCAGGGAGCCCAAGACCCTCCTAGACCCTCACAGAAGCAGCCTCCTCAGAGGTGCCAGGCTCTACCCTAGGGATACAAGAAGCATGTCCCCTCCTGGAGTGGGGCAGAGAGCCAGGCCCTCCTGGACCTCTGAGCCGAGGGGGAGACCATGCAAGACTCCAAGACTCACTGCAGGAATGCAGACATTTGCAGTCACATGCCTGACACCCTCGCCCAACAGGGCCACCCCCAGCACCCCTGGAGCAGGTGCAGGTGAAAGAGCTGCAGCAGGGGTACATAATGGCCCAGGACACTCGGGGTAGATCCCCCATCCTCCACCTACGACCAGGAGCTGCACCGCACCCTAGGCATGAGGGGGGCACACCAATTACCCCTGGGCTGAGCCTGGACTTGGGCTCAAGGACTCATGGTGGAGGAGAAGCCCAAGGAGAAGAAGGACCAGCCATGGGAGGGCCAACCCCTGTAGGACCCAGACTCCAAGATGAGCAGCCTCATCATTGTCCCAGACCTTGTTCCCAGGAGCTAGGCCACCTCCCTGGCCTTCTCCGAGCTTGAAGAGGATCTCTCCAATGAGTGCCCCATGTGTCACACATCCCAGGGTGTGGGAGGCAGGTGCAGATGGAGAGGGCTGTGAACGTCACTTGGCCAGCTCGGGGGGACCTTGTGCTGTGGTCCCGCTCTCCCCTCCACCCCTCACACTCCCCCAACCCCGCTTCCTGAGAGTTCCCCTTTAGCGGGACACCCCCTATTCCCCGTGCAGGGAGTGCTGCCTGAGACTGTTACCTTCATGAGGAGGGCCCCCGATGGTGCACTTCCCCATGCCAAACTGGTTTCCTGAGCCTATGTCTAGACTGTAGGCCTTTGTCAGCAGAAGTTTGTGTTGGAAAATATCTCGTTACAAAACTCCTGTCGACAGAGTGTCCAGACACCAAGGTGCAGCAAAAGCGATTCACTCTCCCGACAGCGAGCAGCCAACAGCCCGGCCACTCTCTCGGCAAAACTGCCACCTGGTACCACATCAGCTTGGTTTACTGTCAAAGGGGGAGGGCATATATAGTGTGACCCTACAGGGATCAGTTGTGGGTCCCATATTATTCAATCATTTCATTAATGACTTGGATAATGGAGTAGACGGTATGTTTATAAAATATAGTGAGCACCAAGTTGGGAGAGGGTTATATGCATTTTGGAGGACACAATTATAATGCAAAATGACCTCAACAAATTAGATAATTGGTCTGAAATCAGCTAGACGAATCATAGAATCCTAAGGCTGGAAGGGACCTCAGGAGGTCATCTAGTCCAGCCTCCTGCTACAAGCAGAATCAACCCCCATTAAGTCATCCCAGCCAAGATCTTGTCAAGCTGGGACTTAAAAACCTCTAGGGATGGAGAATCCACCACCTCTCTAGGCAACGCATTCCAGTGCTTCACCACCCTCTTGGTGAAACAGTTTTTCCCAATAGCCAACCTACACCTCTCCCTCTGTAACTTCATACCATTGCTCCTTGTTCTGCCATCTGGCATTGCTGAGAACAGTTTCTCTCCTTCCTCTTTAGAGCTCACCTTCAGGAAGTTAAAGGCTATTAGATCACCCCTCAGTCTTCTCTTCTGTAAACTAAATAAGACCACATCCCTCAGCCTCTCCTCATAGGTCATGTGCTCCAGCCCCTTAATCATTTTTGTTGCCCTCTGCTGAACTTGCTCCAGCACATCCACATCCTTTTTATACTGAACACAATATTCCAGATGTGGCCTCATGAGTGCTGAATAGAGGGGAACAACCACTTCTTTAGATCTGCTCGCAATGCTCCTCCTAATTCATCCTAATATGCCATTAGCCTTTTTGGCAACAAGGCACAGTGTTTACTCATATCCAGCCTTTCATCCAGCAAAACCCCTAGGTCCCTTTCCCCTGTACTGCTGCTTAGTCAGTCAGTCCCCAGCCTATAACAATGCTTGGGATTCTTCCATCCCAAGTGCAGGACTCTATACTTCTTGTTGAACCACATCAGATTTTTTTTGGCCCAATCCTCCGATTTATCCAGGTCACTCTGGATCCAGTCTCTACCCTCCAACGTACCTACCTCTCCCCCTAGCTTAGTGTCGTCTGCAAACTTGCTGAAGGTGCAATCCAGTCCCTCATCCAGGTCATCAATGAAGATGTTGAACAACACCGGCCCCATTTGAAACCAACCACCATCCAGCTAATGAGCAATTGACCACTAATCGTTGGGCCCGACTGTCAAGCCAGCTTTCAGAAACGAGTACAAAGTACTACACCTAGGAAGGGAAAAATCAGATGCACAGTTACAAAAAGGGAAATAAATTGCTAGGAGGCAATACTGCTGAAAAGCATCTGGGAGTTATGGTGGATCACAAATTGATACGAGACAACGTGATGAACTTGTGAAAAAGGCTCATATTGTGGGGTATATTAACAAGAGTATTGTATAAAAGACATTGGAGATAATAGTCCTATTCTACACAGTGCCAGTGAGGCTCCAGCTAGAATACTGTGTCGAGTTGTGGGTACCACAGTTAAATAAGTGGACAAACTGGAGAAATTCCAGAAGAAAACAATCAAAGTTATAAGACGGGAAATCTTACCAGTGAAGAAAAGTTAAAAAATGTTCCATGTTTAGCCTTGAGCAAACTAAGGGGGAGACGCACCTGATAACAGTCTTGACCATGGTCAGCTGTTCTCCATGTTCACTCAAGGTAGGAAAAGAATAATCATCTCCACTTGCAGGAAGGGAGGGTTAGGTTAGATAGTAGGCAAAACTTATGCCCCACAAATCCATTTACAGATCCAAGCGTAGATCCAGTCCCATCCGTTACAATAGTGGTAAATTTACATAAAGGTAGATTTGTTTTTGCAACTGCCGCCATCAGTGCTCCTTTCACATTGATGCCACAGCTTCTCTATCCAGGAGCTTCTCACTTACTATAAAAGCATCTGAGACTGTCTGTATGAATATTGCTAACTGAGATTTGTCCTGTACATCACACAACTTGTCCAGGGGAGTGCTGAGGTTCTTGCATTTCTGAAGCTTGGAATACAACTGTGATTCAAAGGCTTCATTTATGTCAGAAACTCTGTGTTCACTGCATGGTTTGAGATCTGAAGGTCTGAAATTTTTCTTTTCTGATTTTTGTCTGCTGGAGATGGGATAGAAATGACATTTGCGAGGCATTTGTTAAACTTGACCTTGCAGGATGGTTTTCTAGCACCAGCTAGGTTCCAAGCAGCTTGATAGGAGACAACTGTAACAGTTTGAGATTGCCTGTTAAGTTTACTGAACACTTGAGTCTGTTTTTCTATTTGTCTTTTCAATGTTTTGAGTTTGTGTGTACAAAGTTCATTACCTTATGGAAATTCCCAGTCATCATGAGCGTGGTGTGTGGTGAAATGGCACTGCAGATTCAAAGATATGAAGTGTCCCAACAAAGAGTGACATATCAAACAGTGGTTTACCACTGTGCTCAACGAAAACCAAATATTGCATCTCCCACTCTGTCACAAAAGTTCTGGTTTCTTCCTTGTATTTTCGCTTGTGTTTACATTTCCCTTCTATATTTAGGGAAGAGTGTGTAAAGTCAGAAGTTGCTAAGAATCTCCTCACGAGGCCAGATACAGGGGCATTGCCATGCACAGCCTTTCCACATAGGGCCACTGCTGCCCTAAAGCAATCTCTTTGCTATTGAATATGGAGGTGTCATCAATTTTCAGGTGTAATGTTGTAATGGCTGCCAGGTGCCGCTTTACGGAGCTTAGGAAGTGGCCGGACCGTTTAAGGTGTAAAGATAGTAAAAGGAAGGTGTAAAAGTTACTTAAGGATTACAGGAAGGGGTGCTGAGGTAGGAGGGATGTATTTGCTAGAGTACCAGTGGGAAAATCTTGTCCATTTATGCAGGTAGGTTTTGCATGTGAACTGTGCTGTGCTATGCAACCATACTCTTTGACGTTCTGAGCCTTATAATTCCTGAGCAGAGAATCATTGAGGTTCCAGGGTTTGAGATGCAGTATTTGAATGTTGGGGTGCTGTGTTTGTGTTCCAGGTGTGATAGCTGATCAGGATTTAGTAGAAGGGTGATCAGTGGGAAGGAGGACATCCTGATGAAGGGGTACCGTGGTTGTCTGGGCCACAAGAGAACTACAACTGTTAATTTGAATTTTTCGTACTATCCTGTTGAATAGAGGTATTGGTGGGAAGGTGTATATGGAGAAACTGAAGACAAGCGTATTAGACAGCCTGGAGTGCAAGTCTCATTGAGGATGTTTATGTGGAGAGATTTTGCTGAGGTGGACCATAAGCCCTGAGCGGTGTGGTCCGTAAGGGGTGCTCCCCATTGTGTGAGAGAGGCATCTGTGGTAAAAGTGATGGATGGATCCTGTCATGTGAAGGGAACCCCTGAGCAAAGATTGAGAGGGATTGTCCACCAGTGTTCTATTTATTTCCATCCCGAGGTGGAATGAAGTGTTGTGTGCACCGAAGCACATGTGGATGTGTATCACCAGTAGAAACATGCTCCTGACTGTGGCTGAAGAGATCCAGCCTTTTAGTATCACAAGCCGAAGGGGTAGAACAGAAGTGCTGCTGTTTGCTCTTCTGATGAGCAGCTTCCACCTGCAGGAATTTCAGGGCTGGATGCGTAAATACGAAACTGGACCCTTGGGTGGGATGCCATTTCCTATCTGCTCTTTTGCAGGTAGGTGTGAGGGCTAGGGTTTGCTAGATGGTTTTGGTAGAGTCCATACCACGGTGGGAAATCCCTGGCATACAATGATCTTGATCATGATGGTGCCAGGGAATCTGAGAGGTGAAAAAACTGCCTCCGTACCCTCCTTGTCCTCTCTTGAGAAAGGAGCTGAGGGAAGCAGTGAGATGGTGCTGCCGTGCCTGGAGAGACATGAGAACCTAGGAGTGGGCAGTTGAGCACTGGAGAAACAAGGAAGTCCCTGTGATGGGTGAATTATAGTGCAGGTGTGGACAGTGCTGTGAGCTGCAGTACTGCAGCTGGCGATAGTGTGGTCTCTTGTCCAGGGCTGACAAGGGTGAACAGACTATCAGTGTGGCGGGAATGTTGTTTTGTTGATGCCGTGTTGGTGATCTATGCTGGGTTCAGCCATGGTGTGGGTGGCATGGCACTATCAGTGCTGTGTGGTACCATTGAGGGAGAAAGGCAACTTTCAGCTTACTGCCTCAGGCTCAGATGGGTAGTTCTTAAGGTGCGGGTGGTGCCAGGGACTTCTGGTGCATTATATGCATGGTGTGGCTGGTACTGTTGGCATCAAAATGCTCAGAGATTGCCTAGTGACTGGTGGATCCCTCTGAGGTGAAGAGGCCATGTAATTTGTTGAAGTCTCTCTCTCTCATGTAAGCTGAGGCACAGAGCATACTGTGGAAAGATTCAGGGCCTAGGTCTGAGGCAGGCTGAAGAGACTTTTCCATAAGCATAAGTTTTAGGTCCTTGCTGCAGTGGATGCATTTTTGGGGTAACATGGGCTTCTCCAAAAAGTGGGCACATTGGGAGTGCCCATCTGAGATAGGGATGGCATCCTTACACGTCATGCTACATTAAAACCTGGCGAACCAGACATGTTGTCTAACTAAGAGGAGAAAAAAAATGGGCAAGAAAAAGAAAAGAAAAAATGACCTGGGGGTAACAAACTTATCTAACTAAAGGCAGGTAAAAAAGAAGAAAAAGTTTTTTGTCTGATGAACTCTGCAAAGCTCTGTTTCAGATCAGGGACGGTAGAAAAGGAACTGAGGAGAGAAGCCACTCATGCACAATATGAAGACTTGGAGGCGCACAGGCCAGTCACTGTGCCTATGCGGCCCACAAAAAGACACCAGCCTAGAAACTTCCATTATATGGGGCAGGGTCGCATCAAAGTACCTGTGATTTAAATGGCAAACAAATAAATCATTGCTGAGACTTATTTTCCCCCAATCAAGAAACGAAACAACTCTAGTTAGCTATTGTTCCCATTCCAAGTGGTCTAACTTTTTGCCTGTTATGGCAGTTAGTCATAACATTCAATTTAGCCTTAGATGTGACGGAAGCATATTGACTGAAGATTCTCCTTTGTCCAAGTCATCAAGAGTCGAGCTTCTCTCAGAAGACATTAGCCCTTGTCTCGTTTGTCCATTGATCTCGGATATGACAGAGGAGCTCTCAATGTAAGTCTGACAGACTGCAAGTTCAGATTTGGATAGCAGGGGCTTGAGACCATACTGGATTGGCCTGAGCTCTTGACAATTTATGCAGCTGTTGCTTGTTTGGACCAGATTCCTTGAACCAGGCTGGCTCTTAGTGAATGACCCAGCAACCGTCTTGGGGTGAGACAGCTGAGGGAAGGATATGAGGAAGCTCTGTAGTGGCTTATACGGGCAATATCCCACTAAGACTATCCACATGGGAAGTGACTGATCCCAGTAGAAACAGGGATATGAATGGGTAGTCCCTTTGACAGAGAGACTTTTTTGATAGCATTTCTCCCTTTTTTGTCTTCCCTCTAATGAGTAACTGCAAAGGACAGTAACTGTTTCAATGCAAGGGAATAGGAATTAACTGAGGCCGTTAAATGAGAATCCCAAAAGGTGTAGTTCTGTAGCATCCTTATGCTTCAGTAGTGCAGACTATGACTTACCCTGGATGAGGCTTAGATAAGGTTGCCCAGGAAGGATTAGTCATACATCCTCCCCCATCTGACAGTGGATATAAATGCTACCCAGCACTTTTGTGAACACTTGCAGAGGTGGTTTGAAGTCTCATAAGGTACACCAATGGGCAAGAACTTGTACTGGTGTCCCTAAGATGCTGTTAGCCTAGCTCTAGGCTGCATCCAAGGATCTCCTTTACACGAAGTGGGTGACCCTGAGAAGCCCCAGCTGGCAGCTTGCATTGGTGCAGTTCTGCTGCAAAATCAAAGTTTAAGAAGCATCTGTGAGAGTGTCAAATTAGTATAAGGAGACTGCCAGTGGTCACAGCTGATGACATTTCTACAGTCAATTCCACTGATGGCAGCTAATGCATAGTTTGGTTTGTATCTTGAATTTTGATCATTTACTGATGTCAAGAAATGCTCCTGTAGCCTTGACTTTTTTATTTTTTATTTTTTTAAATGGGGGAGGTGGAAGGACTAGGACTAATATCAAGTAGGGCCTGTTTTTCTTTTGAAGATGTGGGACTGGTTCAGTTGCTACCATTGTAGGAGACTTAGGATGGCTGTCTGAATACCCCGATTCCTCCTCAGGCAGAAACTCTTAGGCTGTGTGCATTTTGTTTATCCATAGCTTGAGCAAGAACATACTTGCAATATGTCCGCCCACTTTAGCATTGCTTGTGAAAGGATGTGGGGACATGGTGTCACATGACAGTTCTCTCATTTATTCTTGTTGGCCTGATGCCCTCAGTAGTTTCCATGCCTGAAGTCAAGGGCTGAGCTTATGTCTGCCTGGAGTTGGCTGCCTCTCAAGAGCTTATATAGAGAGGATGTCACCAGTAGGGAAAAAAGGCATGCTTACCTTCAGTGGAACCACCTGGTTGATTTTTGACTATGCACACACTCTGGCCTAATAGCATGAGAGAGTGTGGGAAACAAGAAAGAAGTCGCAGGCCAAGAAATCTACCAGTGTCAGACAGCTTTCTCACATCTGGCTGCTGTCCCTTTGATTGCTCCATAGCTACTTACTGTGGAAGCAGGTGAAGGTGACAATGAAACATGGCAACTGCATCAGAAGCTGAGAGCAATAGCCAGGACCTTAGGGCCAAGTGACCCACAGCAAGCGCTGGAAATGAGAGTCCCTGAACACATGGCAACCTGCTGCTGCAGCTGAGAACTCGGCTACTGCTTTCCCAATCTCTTAGGTGTGGCACAATGTTGCAACCCCACTATTACACACACTCAGGGTACGCTGAGGATTATCTACTCCGGTACACTCCATGAAGATGGACAGGGCAGGCCAAGTGCTGAGTCCCCCCCACTTTTTGCAGTTTTATGCAGTTCTAGTGAAACAGATTTCACTTTGTGCTTCTTAGAGGAGTCTCATGGATCAGATTCTTCAGAAGCTGAATAGGACTGGGGACTTTATTTGTTGGGTGCCTAGTGGGGTCTGCATGTCTGTGAAACCTCTTTTTTATGCCTCATCTTGGATCTTCCTCCTCAGAAGAAATGCTTCAAACAGATGATTCATTGGCACGAAGGGGATAGGGAGCTTGTTGTTAGTCTTCTGTGTACCACTCTTGCTCTTAGAAAAAGAGGCTTTATACTGGAACCCTTCCCACTTAGGCCTTCTCAGAGTTCCACATCTTGTGTAAAGCAGGTATGTCAAACTCAAAGCCTACTGAGGGCCACTTAAATGAAAATGGATGGAGTACATTTTCTCTGGTGGCCCTGAAAGCTATCAGAAACTGGCAATTATTACTATAGATTGTTTTCTGTATATTTTATATTTTTCAGGTCATTTGAATAATAATAATTTTAGTTGAGTATGTAACACTTAAAATTATAAAACAATAAAATTCATATGATTAATAGTTCACAAAAATTGAGAAAAGACACCTTGCGGGTGGAGGGGGGGGAAGAGAGAGAGAGAGAACGCCGATGACAAAAGCAGACCCAAGAGAAAAGCCAAAACATCTGTAAGGAAGAAGTGACAGATGGTTTTGCAGTGAACATTCAAAGCCAGGTGTCAGAAGGCCTGAGTTCTACAGCTAGCTCTGCACAGTCTGTGCTGTCAGTTTCATCATCTCTAAAAATGAGAACCTGCCATACAGGAAGGTCATGTGTTACCCACATGAATGAATGAATGGGCTTTGAGGTCTGTGGCTGGAAGGAACAACAAGGGTTAATTTAAAGAAGCAGTATCTGAGGGGAATGGAGCCGTACAGACTCTCAGAATGAAGATTAGGGCTGAGGGAAACCGATCACCACCAGCTCGCCCCTGATGTTATGTTGCTAAGGGTATACATGAGTCAGAACATTTCCATTGTGCAGGCTTTGCTGTCAGTCATTGTGACCAGGTTTGAATGATACTTTAGCTGATTTTATGATTTCCCTCTCACCTTTGTACAGGGTGGGTACAACAGTGAAACCCCTCCCCTGCCCCAAGAGTGGCCTCTCCCCCCACATGGAGGTGAGAGTGTCCCCTGTCCCCCCCACCTCTTTCAGTGGCCACAGAAGACATCAAATCCAACATTTTTCCTACACAGAGGAAGCCGGGAGAGGAAAGGGCATTGGGTGGGAGAGGGTGGCCCCCGAGTAGGGAAGAGGTAATGGGGAGAGAGACCAGGTCAGGATCTCACAGCTTCTGTGGCTGTTGTCCAAAGTCTGCACAGGACGTTTCCTTCCATTTCCACCGAAGGAGAAACATCGCATTCCCCTCCTCCTTGTAGGCCCCCTCCCCCGCCAGTTTACATTGCACTCTCCTGCCACCCAATTTCTCTGCACAGATGGACATTCTGGGGTTTACCCTACAATTCCCCATTGCACTGTATTCTCCCTCCACCTTTCACAGACTCTTTGGGGCTTGTGCAGCCCCCACTGCACCATGCCCTGGCCCCTTGAGCCTTGCACTACCTCTGAAAGCACTACCCCCACCCAAGCTGCTTGAGGCTTGCACTGCACCCCCTGTATCCCCTCCCCATTTTATTCTGTCTCGTGCTCCTCTGCCCCTTGCTCTGTTCCCCATGGCTCCCTACCTGCAGCTGCCCCAGGCAGGCACCCCTCTCCACCTCAGCCAATGTGGGTTTCATCATCCCTCTCCTAGAGCCACCCCACACCTTTCTTTAGCATGCACAAGTGGAAGGGGGCAGGACAAACCCCAATCCCACCTCCTCAGACTGTCTGTGTCTGGCGCATGTGTATTAAAACCTCGTTACATGCAGCCCCCTACCCACGAGTTTGACATTGCTGGTGTAAAGGAAATTCCAGGACAGGGCCTGGAGCTAGGCTGACACTAGTGCACTCTAGACACTAAGTTGTAAAACACTGCAGGAGTGAATGAGGGGCCCTGCTGTATTATAGAGGGAGTGGATGGACTTCTCTTTGCTGTTTCTAGATCTCAAATACTAGCTCCCCCCCCTTGAAGCAATGCAGAAGGGACCAGGCAGCTGCTCTCTGGTCAACAGATATGAACAAGAGCTCCAGGGGCTGGGCAGGAAACTGCCCTTGACCTTTGATGCTATGATTCAACCTACCCTCTCCTCCACAAGGAGGGGAGGAGGGATTGCTTGCTGGCACCAGGAGTGCTGCTGTCAGCTGTGCCAAGCACAGGAGATGTTTCTTATGCCAGACCTGGAGATAAAGAAAAATGTAGAAACTGGCTTAAAAATTTGCTCTGGAGTGAGAGGAAGAAGGGAGCAGTGAAGGCAGAATTGATCCATCTGCTGCTGGAGAAGGAGATGAAATCAGGGAGTTTCTCAGAGATGGGAGACACACTTTCGCTACCTGTGACTGACAAATCTGGTCAGCTTGCAAGGCTGCATAGAGCATGGTATCCCAAGTCATGGATCTGTGAACCTCATTACAAATAAGGAAAGCAAGGTGTAAAGCTACAGCAGAAGTATTGAACACAGAACACTTTCCACAACTAAACAAAGTTACTGATTCACATTTGAAATATGTCCAGCAGAACATATTAACAGGAATTACAGAAAGGAGAACTGCTGGTAAGCCATAACATGCTTAAGACAGATGCCTGCAGTTCCAGGATAGAGCTCTGAGAATTACAAGATTGCATTAAAGTCTAACAGTTGAATTTTGTCAGGAATGTAAACATTTAGAATTATGCACACACAGACTGCAATGTGAGACACAGACACAACTACAGTAAAAAGTCTCACGATTTGCGAACTTAATGTTGGTGAATTCAATTATTTGTGACTGACTGCTTCCCCCGGGGCCCTGGGCAGGAGTGCTGGCGGCTGCCGCTTCCCCGTGGGGCCCCAGGCACCACCCATATTCGAGAAAAATCAACATTCACGAGGGTTCTAAACACAGAACCCTCACAAATGTTGAGACCTTACTGTATTTCATTGACATGAATGATGTAAAAAGGAAGTTGGGTGTATACAGACAGTGAAAGGTTACTGGAAAGGAAACAAAGTTTTAGCACTATGTGGATTATAAGAAATACCTGAAGACTGCTTCTGTGTAATAGTGCAAATGGTATCCATGATCTACAATAGAAAATACTGAAGGAAAAAACTCAACATAGCTGTTGTACTATAACATTTTACTTCATTTAAGTACAGCAAATTTTACCAGTCCTGATTTATACAGTACACAAAATATGTACATAAAAGAAACCCAAGCCCATCAAAAGGTATATCCGCAAAATGTGCAAGTTTTTAAATGCAAATTAGTTTAAACTAAACATATACAGGGATAGAATTTTACAGTAGTAATGGAATGTACTGTATTCTAAATAGCTCAATGATCTTTCATATCTACAGCGCAAACTTACAAGGCACTAATGAAGTGCTGACACTATAGTGTTGTACGTTATTTTCAGGCACATCTGAGAATTCATACTACTTTTGAAAAAGTCACTGGAACTAATGTGATTCTACTTTTGTATTGTATTCACAGGCATAGTTTCAGAATCCTTAAGCATTAAATTGATACATGATATCACTATATTTAAGGACAATTTAGCCCATCACCTCAAAGTTGTGGCCTTTTACTACTTACTAAATTTCCCAGGTTCTGAAAATAAGATCACAAGTTAGTTTCAGAAGTACCTCCCTTACAACATCCACAGAATGGTCACACCTTGCAGGCCTTCAATTATGTGATCTAATGCAAGTGCTCTAAACATTCTGTATGTCTGGTTAAAACTTCTGCTAAAAGTAAATCTGGATGAAAAGAAACCCTGTAGAACTTTCTTCAAAGACACTTAAGTTTTGGGAGTCTTTGCTAGATTGCACAGTGACAGGTGTCTCAGCTAGTAGAATTAAAAAGAAAGAAGTCTGATGTGTTAAGGCAATAATTCAAACACAGCATAGCAGAAAGAGTGCCAAATACCAGTTCAATATCAGTATTTATCATTAAGTACTGGCCATTATATAAGTTCAAAATACTTACTCCCATCACAGTGTTCTTTGCAGACTTATTTTACAAAACACCTGCAATATTTGATTTACTAGAAATGTCTGCAGTCTTTAACTGAAAATAAAGCAACTGATGTGCAGGCTAATTGACTGACATTCAGAACACTTGACAGTTATACATGTCCTCTCCCACTACAAAAAAGGTAATTTATTTTTGGGCCCCATGGGAGTTCATACATAATTTATAGCCAGGCCTATGAGATATTACCTAAAATATAACATTTAGTAAAACTTAACTAATTTTTAAGAGATTCCTAATATTTAAATACAATTTACCACATCACTTTTGCTTCGTCATATGATCCAAAAATTGTACTCTTAAGTATTACCTCTCAGTTGAAGACATTTAACAGACAGTTGAGGAAAACAATACAATACAAAAGCTCAAAGGGTCTTTGCAAAAGATCTCTTCAACTCCATGTGCAAAGAAAGAAGGAAGTGAATTTTTTTCTGTTGGCAAGTATTTGAAATTCCATTAATAAGGAGGCAAAGAAGAGAAAATATCAGGTTGAGTGTTCCACATTTTTCTTTGGTTTAGCCTTCCTGACCAAAGTCTTCTGTAAACTTCTTCAATTTTTCCAGATCCTGTTCATTGACTGTTGGTTTTGTGTTAGCTATTGACCTTAACATATCAGCCTGCCAGAGACAGAAGGTAATACAGATTAATATATTAAGAACTACACAAGTATTTTCATAAATACAACATTAGCAACAATATCACATCCAATAATCTTGCTGCTAATACGTATACTGGAAAAAAAAAATCATCAACTTGGACAACCACGAAACATAGAAGTAAAAAATTACACAGAAGAATTACTGAGCCTAAACTGTTATGTGCATACTTTCCATAACACAAAATATGGTCAATGCATAAAAACAGAGGCACATCAGTGACATTTTTAATGGAGACAAGTATCAAAGAGGTAGCCGTGTTACTCTGTATCTTTAAGAACAACAATAAATCCTGTGGCAGTTTATAGACTAACAGATATTTTGGAGCATAAGCTTTCGTGGGCAAAGATCCACTTCATCAGATGCATGACGCATGTAGTCTTCGCCCACAAAAGCTTATGCTCCAAAATATCTGTTAGTCTATAAGGTGCCACAGGACTTCTTATTGATTTCTAATGGAGGAATCTTGGTCAGTAAACTTTTAGGTTTAACCTTCTCCAGTGACAAGCACTGGTTCATCCATCCTTAGTGGAAGGGAAGGATAATTTCATATGCTGGGTCTGTCAATTGTTGCTCACTATCACAAGTTTAACTGCAATAATTTATATACAGGTGGGAAACAATCAGGTGTTCTCTGTGTACGCCATGGTACGGTAATATAGAAGTTGAACTGATGCATAAAGAAAATCTTTTATAACTAATATCTGGCAACGTTTATCTATTCATGACTGATAGCCAAACCCTCTCCAATTCCCACAAATAGTTCTTACTAGTCTCAAAAGGTTAATATTGGTGTTATTTCAATTCCACCAGCTACCGTCTTGACACACTGGAGTTTCCTAAACTTTTGCCTCTGTTTTTAGCAGCCTATATCAATGAAACTAGAATCCTGGAGATAGAAAGCACTTACTAACAAGCACTTATTAATATTCGGGACAAGAAACTGTAGTTTCAATCCTAGGTAGTACTGACGGACTGGAGTAGGTACATACATTGCTAATAATACTAAAAAAAAAAAAAAAACCCCTCTGGTAAGCACATTAAACATTAACAGGGATACTTTGTAAGCAAAATGAACTGACAACAAATACTATTTTTTAAAAGGAATTAATGCCTGATCTCATTAAGAACAAGAGCTGTTTTCAAACACTGAAAGAGAAGAATGTGGGATTTCTGCCAGCGAAGAACTTGAGCTCCTTAAATATGTCCAACAATACCAGTTATAATAATATGGGTCCAGATACCCTCAGGGGAGGGCAGAAGGGTTGAACTCCTCAAAATAAGCAGTTAAATCAACTGATTGCATACAAATGTTACTGTGTTATAAAATATATTGAGTAAGGTCTTTTATGAAATCTCATCATGTTCTAATTTTAATCATGAGACACACACATTCTTTTATTTCTACACATAGAAAAATGTGCTGCAACTTCCACAGCACCTTACAGTGGTGGTGAACACTCAAGCATCAAGGGGAGCCCCCCCAAAACAAACGTTCACATGAACATGGCTTCAGGCTTCATTGTCCAGCCTAGAAAAGGGCAAGGGTTGGAAAAGAACACAGTGGTTCTCAAACAAACCAGGAGGAAAATTTCATAACTTAATTAACCATGAATCATCATGGACCGAGAGAACAAAAAGAGAAAAAAAAAACCCTTTTAAAAGCAGGCCCGGAATGATGCTGAGGTTTTTTTTAATCTAGATAAACTGGGAAACTGTATTAACGTAACTTGTATCAGAAAAGAATCAGAGAGGTAGCCGTGTTAGTCTGTATCTTCGAGAACAACAAGAGATCCTGTGGCACCTTACAGACGAACAGATGTTTTGGAGCATAAGCTTTCGTGGACAAAGACCCACTTCATCAGATGCACGACTCATGATAACTCATGCATCTGGCGAAGTGGGTATCTGCCCACAAAAGCTTATGCTCCAAAATATCTATCAGGTGGCACAGGACCTCTTTTTGTATCAGAAAAGGGAAATCATCTGATATAGAAGTGTGAAGCCTGTGGTTATGTCTTCATGTTTATTTTCTGTGTAAGTCAGATATTTGCTTTCCTTCATTATTTCATCTTTGAACCTGTGCATTTTCTATTCAATAAAATATTTTGTTCATTTTTGTCCCAAACAGGTTTCTGTTGGGCAATCTGCCTGATGTGTGCAGCATGGTGAGCTGGTGGGGGGCTGGTGTCACACCAGTGGGGGCATGAGCAACATGGGAAAATCTAGGGAGACCCAGACCTATAAGGGTTAGAGTCATGCTGCATAAAATAAGCAAGCTAGTGAGAGCTAGGGTGTCACATTATACTTGTTGGCTGGCTACTGGTGCCACAGATCTGTTCTATGGCTGTACAGTACAAAGGTCCCTAAAGTATCAGACCTGATGGAGACAGTGTCTTTTACAGGCCTCGGTAGCCTCCAGAGTGTCACATCAGATCTCTATAATACCCAAAAGGTAGACAGAAATCCTGTTAGACCATCAGAGAGAGATGCAGGGCTGGACTTGCCAAGTTGGGTGTGAACAGTTGTGTACACACATCTGTGTATGACTAACTTATGCAAATAACCTCTGAGGGTGCATAGATATATGGCCAGCATTAATTTTTAGTTTTTCTTCATTTTGGGGAAAGAATATGAAGAAACACTGGAAGAGAATTAAACAACTAGTTTCTAAAAGAAAGTTGATTCCAGCTATAGGGGCTTTTGTACACTGAAGAACTGTATCAGAATGGATTGCAAAATTAGTCAGTCTCACATAACAGGTCTGATACAGACAGTAAAATGCATTTAGACATTCATGGTGAAAAATAGTTTGCCAATTTTTGTAATAAGGGCACAGAATCTCTCTCTCATTCACCCTCCTCCCCCCAAAGTTCTTTAAGTGCACCAAAGAGATTCTCGCTATGACTGGCTACTGCTTTCTAAACTCCCTAATCATGCCACAGAAACCATGTCAAAAAGATTTTTTTTTCTGGATTTGTCAACCTTGATTACTATTTTTGGTTCTGTGTGCCTTCAATATTGAGTCTGTTCTGGTATGGCTACGGGCTGAAGAAGTGGGTCAGTCCCACGAAAGCTCATCACCTAATAAATTATTTTGTTAGTCTTTAAAGTGCTACTGGACTGCTTTTTTGTTTTCATGTCAAAAGAGCGTCACTCAACTGGCAGATTATAATATATGCTTGATTCTTCTCCCCTATTTTTCAAACAAACAGATAATCGTAGGAATGTGAGGTGGCTTATTGCCCAGAAGGCAACAAGTGCCTTGGGGCTAGATCCTACTTAATCTGACATAAGCCTATTACTAATTAAAAGAGTCCATATGCAGATTACTTTTAATCTGAGTAAAAATTGTAGCTAAGAGACTCCAGATAGCAGTTTTATATCTGGTGAGCACAGATGACTTGATGAAATCTTTCATTCACTACTTGAATAGGTACACTATGGAAGGTGGCAGCTCATGTCTCTCCTAACTTTTTCTTCAGCCAAATATACCTATGTCCACTATTTTACACATATCTGGTCTTGCAATATTTCGGAAAAAAAAATAAGGCAGCAGTATCATGTATCAGATTTCACTATACTGAACTGAAATAGAGGGAGCTGAAGATTATGACCCTGCATCTTAGGAGACACTTGTTTGTTTCTCTGCACAAGATGAATACATTCTATACTCCAGACTAACAAAGAAAATATTTTTGGGAAACAAACAAGAAAGGGAATGGTTGGGAAGAGGAGGGAGTTCTCACACACATCTTTTTGCAAAATCCACTGAAACCACCATTATATACACACAATCACTTGTCACAAAATTGTATTTGATGACAGCAGTCTTCAGAATTAATTTCAATCTGTTAACACCAGCCTGCAGTGTACCAATTTACTACATTCCCTCAACCCAGCAAAACAATCCTGAGACATAGAGATGATACTAACGGGGAAAGAACAACAGAGATGAGGAAGCCCAGGGGTGTTCAGGTGGTAGAGCCCCCTGAAAAGCAGGGATGAATAGTTGGAGGAGCCCTCTGATAGGCTCTAGCTGCATGTCATGATGAATACTAGGAAGCTGTAATCAGGATGGGGAGAGTTGCCCCTGTATAACACAAAGTGTTCTGTACGGCGGAACAAACCATACCAGACAGACACATGACTAAAATGGCATGCTGGGATTAAATGAATGCGGATGGGTGAGCTCAACACTTCTGAAATCAGGGTACTAATTTAGGTGCCTAATTTCAAGCACCCACTTGTGAAAAAATTTGCTTTAAGTTGCTTAAAGTTATATGACGCAGGAAAGAACACATTTGTAACAAACAAAATGCTGACCATGGAAACAACAGGCTCCAACAGCTTATCCCCTGGGACATCCATCCAGGTCATTTCAATGGCATTAGGATCACCTGGGGAGCATGGAGTAAGCATGTCTTCCACCATAATATTTGGATTTGCCAGTGATGGTGCTCTTACCTGGAAACAAAAGAAAAAGTCCTATAAGTGAAGCATTACAGAAAGATCTATAGACCACAGACAGGAGCTAAAAAAGCCAGCCAATTTGTTGTTTGCTGCAGAAAGAGATCAATATTGAGAGAACTTTTCATTAGTTACTCTGCAAGAAGTGGGAAAGGAGAAGTTATTTTACTCTCGCCTTCCAAAAGGTTCACCACGGATAAGCCACTCTGTTTGATCTTATGTTTGTAAAAAGAGTTAACATATTACTGGCTACAGCTGAAGGATATGAAGAACATCTTGAGAACTGAAATAAATATTGGCCTTTTCTGAAAAGAGTGTCTTATTTTTAGTGGGACTTCCCTCCCACAAGTTTCCATTTCGTTGCTGAAGTCCAATGAAACAGAAGCCCAATCTTTCTTGATCATGAAGGTTGTGGTAGCAGCATCTGGATACAAGGGTCACTTCAAATAACTCATCTGCCACTTACTTTGCAGTTGGGGAAGTTTAAAGTTCTTGCTGATGAGTCTCAGTGCTAGCGAAGTTGCTTGAAACACTTTTGGGAAACAAGTATATCGACTTACATACTGGATTATGGAAATGCTGAGAGCACTAAGGGTTACGGCAACACTCTTCCCATTTTCTGGCAATAGTAGGGCAGATCCCCCAGTGCTATCAGTTTTCCCATGACTTTTGGATAGTCATCCTAGAGTGCACAGTAGATCGGAAACGCGCAGAGGTGTCTTTTAAACACTCAATGCACTACAATTATCTGAGCTGCTTTCCAGCTCCTGCTTTACAGGACTTGAAATGGAAAGTGGGGCCATCTACTGGGAGAAAAAAGGTAATGTTTATTATACATTATTTACAGTCATATATACAGTAAAATTCCTTTAATCTGGGACATCTGGGACCAGATAGGTGCCAGATTACCAAATTTTCCAGATTACTGGATGTCACAATAATCCTCACACACGCGTTCAAACCCCGCTGTTGCAGCTGATCACCCCCATGCCCAGCTGTGGTTCACCATTTTGCATGTCCCCAGCTTCCTCTCTACCCCCACGCTCCTGCAGCTTCACCTCCCGCACAAGCCCTGCCTCAACTCCAGCCTCCCAGCTACTCCTGCAGCCCTAACCCACCTACCCTTCTCGCATGGCTCCAGCCCACTACCCAAGCCCCGCCCAACTTACACGGTACGCGTATCTCAGGGGATGCCAGACCATTAGGATTTCCGGACCATCAGAGGCCGGATTACAGGAATTTTACTGTACAAATTATATATATGATCAGAGTTAACTTGCTAGACGCCTCATGTTTTAAGCAACATAACTAATGCTGACTGCTATTTTACATTATCATTTGCTGTATAACGTATCTATATTTACACTGCCTTTATCTGTGAGTGGATTTGCTCAATAACGCCTCCTAAACAGTAAGACTCAGGGCCACCAAATTTGGTACGTACCTCCCATCTGCCTTAACTGCTGTACCATCATCCCCTGCTTTGAGTCTCCTCTCTGACCTCAGCCCCCGCACCTCACAGCCCTCTGCCCCATCCTTCCTCACCCTGAACCCTCACTCCCACTTTCACTATTCTTCATGTTTCAGAAGTACAATTATGGAAATAAAGGATGCATGTTTTTCATTTATTTTCAAAAAAATATTTCAGTTAAAGACCCGAGCAATGCTGGGTACATCTGCTAGTCCTCAACAAATCAGAATATATGCAAACTACTTGTAAAATACAGGAATTTGGGGGGAATGTACTCAACGAGTCTTTTACCAAACAAAATATTGAATGTCAAAAGTAATCTGCCTCAGAACATACAAACATAAGAACGGCCATACTGGGTCAGACGAAAGGTCCATCCAGCCCAGTATCCTGTCTGCCACCAGTGGCCAATACCAGGTGCCCCAGAAGAACTGAACTGAATAGGTAACAGTCTCTCTCCTGCCATTCATCTCCAGCCTCTGACAAAGAGATTAAAGACACCACTCCTTACCTATCCTGGCTAATAGCCATTAAATGGGCCTAACCTCCAGGAATTTATCCAACTCTTTTTTAAACCCTGTTATAGTCCCACCCCTCACAGCCCACTCTGGCAAGGAGTTCCACAGGTTGACTGTGAGCTGTGTGAAGACGAATTTCCTTTTGTTTTAAACCTGCTGCCCATTAGTTTCATTTGGTGTCCCCTAGTTCTTATATTATGGGAACATGTAAATAATTTTTCCTTGTTCACTTTTTCCATGCCACTCAATTTTATGTACCTCTATCATACCCCCCCTTAGTCTTCTCTTTTCTAAGCTGAAAAGTTCTAGTCTCTAATCTCTCTTCCTAGGGGACCCGTTCCAAACCCCTCATCATTTTAGTTGCCCTTTTCTGAAACTTTTCTAATGCCAATATATCTTTTTTGAGATGAGGTGATCACATCTGTACTGGGTAGTCAAGATGTGGGCATACCATGGTTTTATACAAAGTGCAGTGAGATCCATCTTACCCTCTATCCCTTTTTTAATGATTCCTAACATCCTGTTTGCTTTGTTGACTGCCCCTGCACACTGTGTGGATGTTTTCAGAAAGCTAGCCATGACGACTCCAAAATCTCTTTCCCTATTAGTTATAGCTAAATTAATCCCCATCATCTTATATGTACAGCTGTGGTTATTTTTTCCAAATGTGCTCTTTACCCTAGCATCTACACTTGTTTAATAGATTAAAAATCTAAGAACATTCACACAAAAGTAACATGAATTAGCCATAAGATAAAAGCTCCAGTGCCAGAAATCCCAAAATAAAAGGCGACTGGAACTCTGAAAAACTAAGAGTTGGAAATTGCACAACTTACTTTTCTTACATACTTACTTTTTTAAAGTGAGTGGCTGATTGCACTTTCCTAACAGGCTGCATCAGTGCTTCGCGTACAATGATGCTTATGTCAGCACCAGAATAGCCATCAGTTCGCTTTCCAAGCTCTCGATAGTCCGATTCTGTCAGGCTATTGGGGGTGCTCCCAAGGTGAATCTTAAACATAGCAGCCCTGCCATGGTCCTCAGGCAAAGGAATATAAATACGCTTTTCAAACCTGAATTTAAAAAAAACCCACAAATCACTGTATTTTGCAGCTACTCAATGGAAAGCAGTCTATGCAAAATCAACAAATGGTCTAAGAATGAGAAAGAAAAAGGAAGCACTCTGAGTATTATAGATTTCAGTGTGCGCACACATGTATGTGAAATACTAGCAGTTTATTCTATAAGTTTGGTTTAAAAAAGCACTGTAATATCCATGGTAGCAAACTAAGTTCCCTCTAAATTGCGTACCTAATAAGCCACACACAGAGGCTCAAGGCCGTAGTGATGGGAGCACAGAGCTACCATCGCTGGGGGGCAGATGCTCTGTGGCTGCAAACTAGCTTAAGCCAGGACTTGCCCTGGCTGGGGAACAGGTGCCTCTCCCCCCAGGCATATTGACTACAGATGCTAAGATGCCAGGGGGCTGGGGATAGTCTTCTCTTCTGGTTACAACCTGCACCCAAAGCTCTTCATCTTCAGACCCACCCCAGAGCCCACATACCCAGCCAGAGCTCCTTCCTGCACCCCAGATCCCTCCTCCTGGCTTCAACCCAAGAGCCTTCTGCACCTCAAGTCTCTGCCCTAGCCCTGAACCTCCTCCCACACCCCCAAACTGTCAGACCCATTTCCTATCACACACAGTCCACGTGCAGAGCTACTCACTATGTGATACATCATCCTCATATTGACGCATATAACGAAAGTCATTCTGCACATGGACATAAAAAGTTAGAGGGAACACTGGTAACAAACATTTACAAAATTACATTCAGAATATTAGAACCCCTTTTCTTCCTTTTCATAACTGAAGCAGGGACATAATTCTCAGGGGATGAATTCTCAGTTATCACATAGCGAGTAGTTCTCCACATGGACAGTATATGGTAGGAAGTGGGTCCGACGGTTTGGGGGTGTGGGAGGAGGTTCAAGGCCGGGGCAGAGGCTTGAGGTACTCTAGCTTGCCACACGAAACCTGCTACCAGGCATTAGACGTCTCAGCTTGCTTTATGTTTGAAACAGCAGGTACCTCAAAGCACACATTTTAGGCTCTTGCAACATGGCACAGGTGCGATTCCCCTGACCACATACACACATTTGCACTAGCTTTCATCAAGCTGTTTATTCTTGCATTAGCGTGGTAAAAGCGCATGAGAATATGTATATGCAAGCAGGGGATTCACAGCTAGCCAGTAAAAGTAGATGTAGTCATAATGCACAGCACCACACAGCCAGTTAGCGAGCCGTAGTTTTACATCCTGGATTGTTGCATGCTAAAATCTTAAAGCAGATAAGCCCTTAGTCACAGCACACAGATTTTAATTTACCTTAGAAGAGCCTGAGGGACAAAAGTCCTTCAATATTCTGAGGTAGGGAACGTCAAAACAGCTTCAGCTGAACGACTTAATGCACCCGATTGAAATATCTCTATTTAATATAAGCTTTCTAAATTTAATCAATTGAAAAGTAACTTCAGGGTATGCCCAGTGCAACTCTGGTACAAAATTTCAGTATCCTTAATCAAGCCCTCCTTCTGATCTAGTATTAACTAGGAAGCTCTTAAAATGGTAATTTTCCCTGACAAGCACAGTGACTATTGTTCTTTGCTGGTATTATTTTACCAAAATGCAACAGAAGTGACTCAATTACAACTCAAATACTATACAATTTTAACTGAGGGTTTGGAAGGAAAAGCACAAAAAATTATAAATCTGAAGATATTTCAGTATTACTGCATTGTAAGTTATCTTAAAGTTTTATAATGAGAGCTGAAGTATTTCTATTTTCCACTGCAAAGTACAGCTGTTGTACTGCAGGTTAATGCAGAAATTCACTGTTAGCATCACAGAAGGTTGGAACCAGCCAGCTCTACATTGCAAGGCAAATGTCATTTTTGTGAACAGCTGATGGTATTGCCACATGGCCTGGTTACAAAAAAACATCATCTAAGTTGTAAGACAACTTTCCAACGTGGACACAATAGAATAATATAGTAAACCCTTGATTTAATGGAACCTGATTTAACGGACTGCGGCAATAACGGATGCTGCCTGCCAGGCCACCTCCGCTCCCCACAATAAATGCCAGCAGCTCACCAGAGCCGCCACCGCAGCAGCTCCTCCCACCAGGGTTGGGGCACGCGTGCAGGCAGGCAGCATGTGCTGACATGCTGTGATCATCCATCTCGCCCACCTGTTCCCTAATACAGCTCGTCTCTGCCACACAAGGTTTGGTTTCAAAATAAGTTCGTTTTTGCAATAGATTTTGCACAAAAAGTGAATAAAATAAGCAAGCATGGCCTCTGAAGATAGTGGTGAAAGAAGAAAAGAGTAAATTTGAGTGTTAAGCAAAAGCTTGAGTTAATTCAGAAGCTGGAGTCTGGCGTTTTGGTTGCCTGTGTATGTGAAGAATATGGCATAAAGGAACAGTGTCCAACATTCACAACAGCAAGGAAAAGCTGACACAGCTTTCATTAAGATATAGTGTTGATACTTCATCAAGTGGCTCAACAGTTAGTAGCAGGAAACATATGAAAGGTGCCTCCAATTTTGCAGGTTCGGATTTAATGGACTTTTGGCATTAAAGGACACCTCCTTTCGCCCCATTAGTCTATTAAATTGAGGGTTTACAGTATTCGTATGTTCACCATGCTACAGAGGTGGATTTTTCTGCTGAAACTCTGTGGGATAGCTACTTGGACTTTCTTGGAATGCACAGATACCAAGTCCCAATAGGACTTGGAAAATAAGTTATCTGAATAAATAATAATGTTAGTAAGCACCACAAAGAAAAGATTCATATTTTAAGTTAAAATAGCTATATACAAAATTTTAGAGGTGATGAAACACTGGACTACACTAGGAAATTAAATCTATGGCTGAAAAAAAGAGATCAAATAATCAAAACTACTTTATCTGTTTTTCAGCCATAGATTTAATATCCTGCCTTCTGCGAGTGTTCCACATGGATCCAGTTGCAGGAGGGGATAAAAATTATGATGTAGCAACACCAGACAGAAGATGGATTGTCAAGATTGTTATGGCAATGTAGGAAAAAAGTCACTAGTTTGATTTTGAAAGCAAAAGATAAATATTAATTATTGGAAAATACTGCATGTGATGTCTGGTGCGCTATACTTTGAAAGTACTGGTTAAAATAGTCATTTAAATATTTGCAGACAAAGTATAATATAGTCTCACTTTTCAGCGATGGAAAAGTTGCCACAAAATATTAGCTATAGGGTAGGTAGTGCAGCAAATCTATGCAGCAGCCCTTTACTGTACTTACAGTATGAAAATTAGCTTCTCTCTATTTAATCCACTTCAGAAAATTGCCACTCTCTGCTCAAGAAAATTTCAGGATTAGGTGCTTTCAACAATGGTCAGGCTCAGTACTCTGCATATGTGAGAAGACTGAGATGAAGGCACATAGACTTTTACATGGCACTAGCACAGGGGGCATCAACCTTCAGCATGTGGCCCATCAGGGTAATTGGCTAGTGGGCCACAAGACTTTTTTTTTTTATTTTTTATATACACTGATCTTCTGCAGGCATGGTGCTCCCACAGCTTCTAGTAGCCACGGTTCACTGTTCACAGCCAATGGGAGCTGTGACAAGTGAAGTGGGCAGGGATCAGCCAATTGCGGCCTTTGGGGGCAGGAGGGTGTGTGTGTCCATACACCTATGGACAGTCAATAAACTAAATGCGTCTCAGCCTGCTACCCAGATTATCCCAATGGGCTGAGTGCCAAAGGTTAACAGCCTTTGCACTAGCACATACTGCATGAAACCAACCACTGTCCTGAGTGGGATTATTTAAGGTGACCACAGGACCCACTGCCCACAGTCAGGATCTAGAAGTACTGTAGAGTTTTCCAGCATACAACTCTTCATGCTTCCAATTAAGGTGGCTGAAGCAATATAGCATTTCTAGACATTCAGAGATTAAGACACCACCTAACTGCTAATGAGTTAATGCTTTGTGTGTGTAATATGAATTAGAATATTTTACAGAACAATACAAACTGTGTTATGTTACCTTCTTCGGATAGCAGAATCCAGGACCCAAGGTATGTTTGTAGCTCCCAAAACCAAGATTCCTTCATTGTCTGCACCAACTCCTACACCCGAAAAGGTCATAGTTAATAACGAATGTTTCTCAAAAGCATTTTAAAACATCTTGAAAGGCTAATCTTGTAAAATTACAAGTTATCCTCAGTGATAGTCATTCAACTTATGTACCAAACAAGCCAAATACTGACATTAATTGCTTTAACTAACTGTTCCTTAAAGCCAATAATCTTACCTTGCATCTGAACCAGGAATTCTGTTTTAATTCGTCTTGCAGCCTCACTTTCATTTTCACTTCTTGACCCACATAGAGAATCTATCTCATCAATGAAAATAATAGAAGGTTTGTTTTCTCTGGCAAGCTGGAATAAGTTTTTCACTAATCTAGGAAAAAAAAATATTTTTCATGAGAAGATAGTGAGTTGATAGTACTGTTCTACAAAAAAAAAAAAATCAAGCTTATGTCAGGGTAAGGTAATAAGGTTCATAAACATGATTCTAAGTAAGCAGTTGAGGATCTGTAAACAAGCTAAGTTCTTTAGCTCTGCAGATCAGTGCTTTACTCTAAATCAAAGTCATCTGGCGATGCGGGAGGGAAATGAGGACTATAGGGTGATTCAGTCATGTTCTAACTAGGGAAAGAGCTGTTCATGTTTGCCCTTTGTCCTTTACTAGATGGTCAGAACACAAAAAGAAACAGACTCACTTATTGCTCCATTACATATTAGATGTAATTTAAATCAATTTAAGATACTCTGAAGGAGTAACAATGAATAATTACTTTGGCCAATACTGCATCTGGCAGAACATTAGTTCTCTTCACAAGAAGGAAATGGACAGAAAGTTTGATAAACCCGAGGTCTTACACATTTTCAAATTGATTTGTTAAAAAAAAAAAAAATCTTTAATATAAAAGTTTATGCCTCAAGTAAAGCTCTAAAAAAATGCTTCAAAATGGTGGTAACAGATACCAGACTGCATCTCGAATTTGTTCCAGTTACAAGTGAGAGAATGACTTCTTTGTGTCACTAGAAAACCCAATCTGAGAGCTTTAGCTTTCCTGCTTTTCCAACGCCACCAGTAACCCTGACTCAAACTCATATGAATTATAAGAATATTTAAAGTATCTAAAATATGTGCATTAACAGTAAATGAAAGCCACTCTTCCTCAGAATCACTGATGTGATGAGCTTGCATGTTCTTCTATCATCAATGAATTCTTCCCAGGAAAAACAAGATGCGCAAGACACCTGCTTATTTTAAAAAAAAAATATTAAAGAGCTCTTTGTGCACCTTAAATGAAACAAAAAACCACCAATATTTACTATTTTCTCCTTTAAAGGTCGCTGTTAATAAATCTCCTACATTTATTTTTAAACACAAAAAGAGAAGAAAAATGACCCTCAGCATAAAGAGCCACACACAATGAAGTCCCTCTTTTCATTCAACAGCTGTAGAAGAGAGTCAAGGTTGATGTGGGGAAGAACTAAGTTTCTTTTCCTTTTGCCATTTATTTTAATGAAACATATAAAGTAAGAGCGCCAGAAATTTTCCAAGAAAATGGCTGGCTTGTGAACCTCATGTTTCAGAAAAGTTTGGGTTTTTCCAAATTTTTACCAAATATTAGTCTGGAACTCTGACTGGCAGGCACTGGGGGCCCTGGTTTTGAGACTCTGCAGCTCTACCACGTAGGCAGCTTGAGGCCGGGGACCCCTTGCTCTGATCCGGGCTCAGCAGCGCAGCACAGAGCCTAGAAACACTGGATCAAGCCAGTGCTCTCAGGCTTTTCTGTTGCTGAGCCAAGAGCCTGGAAGATTCTGGGGGCACCTAGCTCCCTAGACTGTGGAGTCAGACAGGACACATGCCAGGCCGATCAAAAGCTACAGGTTCCAGACTCTCCACCAGCTTTGGAGAACAGTGGACAAGAATGATGTCTGTTTCGCTCAGGAGATCAGTGATCTCTGGGAAAACGTTTAATTACAAAATCCATCAAGCTTCTGCACTCCCAGAGCAAAATTTCTTGGAATTCTCCATTCCTGGGAAATTTCCAAACAAACAAATTTTTCTTTAAAAAAACAAACACAAAAATAAACCAAACTTATTCTGAGTTTTGGGCCAGATCTACTTTACAACCTACCTCTAATTATAACTATTTTTGAAAGCATCATATCATTCTGCAAGTATTTGCAAAAAGAAAATAGTAGTGATTACATTCTTGGATTTCTGCTGACAGTACATTTGTTCTGAAATGCAGCAAATAAAATCACTTAATCTTTAAAAAAAGAATTCAACTGGGTAACTTACTTTTCACTTTCACCTAACCACTTTGAGACAAGATCAGAGGAGGATACTGAGAAGAATGTAGAGTTGTTGGCCTCTGTTGCCACAGCCTTTGCCAAGTAAGATTTTCCTGTTCCAGGAGGCCCAAACAGAAGAATTCCTCTCCATGGTGTTCTCTTTCCTAAGAAAGTTATATTTTATATAATATACTTTTTTTTAAAAAAAGAACTCACCTGAAGAATTTTGATAGAAGAGTCAGTTTGGCATAGGAGTTGTTGGGAAAATGGAATTCTCATCCAAGCTTTTTGAATTATATATTTATTCTTTTTTTTTTTAAGTTGAAGAAGTTGGTACTTGTTCATTTAGCTTAGTATACAACTTCACATTTTGATTAATAAACTACACCAACCATAAATGTAAAAAACAAAGCTCATAAATCACTAAATTTAAAGTTCCACGTGAGATGAGTTGCTCTTGAACCACCCTCTCCTCTCCTAATACAGTTTTCCAAATGCTCCCACAACAATTCCAACAAATGACGGAACAGCAGCTCTTAGCACATACCTAAACAGAGTTCACCACTATTACAGCATAAAATACTTCCTGCACCTCGCCAGCCACACCACTCTCCCAAAGTACAATTATTAGGACCAAGAATGTATATTAAAACGTATCTCACCTGTAAATAGATGAGGAAATTTAATGGGCAATATCACTGCCTCTTTAAGTGCTTCTTTGGCCCCTTCAAGACCAGCAACATCACTCCACTTTACATTTGGTCGCTCCATAATTATGGCACCTGCAAAACAATGGACCAGATAAATTAGGAATTACTTTCCATAGGTCAAAAAGCCTCTATTGTCAAAACAAGAATTAAAATCTTGGGACTCTTGGTTCAGATGTGAACTGCTGCTCATGAATTCCAGCACAGCTCCCACGAACAGCACAGCATGTTTAACTACTATCCTTAAGCAGGACTGCATCCTTCAAGTTCTGTTGGCTAATTAGACAATGACTGAGCCAGCAAGTGAGAGTGTCCTAGAGATAGACTATTATTCTTTAAAATCATTTAGTTGTTAATAGGCACTGCCAGCCACAGTCCTCTAAAGCAGCTCCAATAGTTTCTAAAGACTTTAAGATTCTATTTCAAACGCAGTAGCTAGGCCCTTATGGGACTCCTAAGACTTGAGTTCTATTCCTGGCTGTGGTAACAGGTGACAGGATAACTGGGAACAAATCACTTCACCTCTCAGGATTTCAGGGTTCTCATCTGTAAAATAGGAACAAAGCCCCCTTTATAAAGCACCTCCTTAGGTCTATTTATGAGAGATTATTGTACTCTAGACTAGACTAAATATGATTTTTTTCCCCTTCTGCCAAAGGAAGGAATTGACTCGATTGCTAAGAAAACAGTGAGTCCCAAAGGCCTCTAAAAGAGGGTGTTTGCTTCTTCAAGATGTTTGCTCACACCCGTTCTACAGTAACAGATTCAACACATTAACAGCTGGTTTGAACTGAGATGTGAATTTTCTGGGTCATTATAGGGGCTCTTTTGCACACTTGACAATCTAATTCTTGACTTCCACCCCCCTTCTGCCCCTCTACTCTCTGATTTGCTCACCTAGATCATTTTTTTTTTTAATTTGTCAACTCTGATTATTTTTTTGGTTCTCTGTGCCTTAACTATTGAGTCTGTTCTGTTATAGCTGTGGTCTGAAGCAGTGGGTCTGTCCCACGAAAGCTCATCACCTAAAAAATTATTTTGTTAGTTTTTAAAGTGCTACTTGACTTTTTTTTTTGTTTCCGCAGTAGGTATGTATACGCTTCACATGTACCACTGCTGGAAGTTCTTTCTGTAGCAGTATCCATGGGGGAGCATCTCCGGCAATCCCTGGGAGCATTGCTTTCACGGGCTACGTTTACACTACAGTAATTTGTCAACAGAAGTTTCTGTTGGAATTTACCTTCCGACAAAATTTATATTAACAAATCGCGGCCAGGCTGCCATGAGGATTGAAAGAGCGATCCGCTCTGCGACAGAGCGGCTGGACTGCCCAGCTGCTCTCTTGACAAAACGGCCAACCAGAAGCACAGCACACAGGGCTGCCCAGTGTCCTGGAAGCCTCGTCTGCCAGCAGAGGGCCCGTCTGTTGATGGAGGTGTCTGCCTCATGGGGAGCAGCAGAAGGCTATCACAACAGAACACCTTGGGAACGTGGACACTCCATGGGTTTTGTTCACAAAACTCTGTCGTGTAAACACAGTCATGGTGTGGTACAAGGGATGCCACACAGTCTCCCCACCCTCAGTGAGGTCTGTTAGACTATTCTATTGTGAAGTGAATGCTGAAAGTATTTTAAATACGGTTGTAAAAATGGAGGGGGGTGGGGAAGAGGATTAGAGGGGTCTAGAACCACAGTGAATGAGGTTATACAAAATTTACTCAGTGCATTTAAGAGAGTTACATCTGCTGTGGTGCTAAAATGTAAAACAGGTCCAGGGCATATGGAAAGATCAATGAGTAGTCATGGATCATAGTTTCACAAGATTCACTAAGCCATTAAGAAACACATCTCTCTGGTCTTGACTTGGTCAAAATTACAGTGCCACATGGCAGATTACAGTCTTGAATGACCAAGATGGATTCAAAGAGTACCATTACAGGTAGGCCTCACTATTCACAGGGGTTATGTTCCACAGAAAGATGTGAATGGTGAAGACGGAGAATACCAGGAGATGAGGAGCAGGGAGCCTGAGGGTGGTGTTTGCAACACAGAAACAACACATATTCTGCAAAGAACACTTTATTGCTTGTGGTTTAATAGTTAACAAGCAAGTTGAACAGCCAAACTGGAAAGATAATGCAATCAATTTCAACTAAACCATAATCACCCAAAACAGTTCTTTGGGCTCACTGCCTTGGAATCTTATTGCCCCTTGTGGGCAGGGCTAACAGGTGGGTTCTCAAAGGAACACTGATGGGAAGCTGTTTAGTACTGATCTTTCAAGTCCTTTAAAGCTTCCTGTTATGGAAGCACTGAAACAACATTGTCCCTTATGTTCTTCTCCTTTTTTAAAAAACAAACACACAGCAGACTCACTAATGCCAGGTGGTCTAGCTACTGAGGTCTTTGAGATCACTTGCCAGCTGATTCAGTAATTCAACTTCCTGTCTTGATGTCATCACCTTTTTTCCCTTCTTACCTTGTTGATCTCTGTCTGCATCACTCACTTTTTCTTTTCAGTGTCACAGTTAAGGCTGGGTGTTCCTTTAGTAGCCTTAATGTGGTTGTGTGGGAGCTCTGAGAAAGTGTGTGCACACTGAATCATGTGGGCAGATGATGCAGCGCAGCGTGGCAGGTGCAACGAACTGTAGTTCAGTAAACTGTGAATGGTGAGGCCTTCCTGTACTTACATCAGTATGGAGAATTACAGTCTGAATCTCTGAAACAATCCTTACTGTCATGTTGGCCCCCAGTCCCTACTCAAAAGGCACTAGATGCTCTTCATACCAACCCTGGCCAAGGAAATATTAAACAGCATACTTAGACTGTGTCTACACTAGCCCCAAACTTCGAAATGGCCATGCAAATGGCCATTTCGAAGTTTACTAATGAAGCGCTGAAATACATATTCAGCGCCTCATTAGCATGCGGGCGGCCACCGCGCTTCGAAATTGATGTGGCTCGCCGCCGCGCGGCTCGTCCCGACGGGGCTCCTTTTCAAAAGGACCCCGCCTACTTCAAAGTCCCCTTATTCCGACAATCAGTTATTCCTAGAATAAGGGGACTTTGACGTGGCTTGCCACCGCACGGCTCGTCCCGACGGGGCTCCTTTTCAAAAGGACCCCGCCTACTTCGAAGTCCCCTTATTCTAGGAATAACTGATTGTCGGAATAAGGGGACTTCGAAGTAGGCGGGGTCCTTTTGAAAAGGAGCCCCGTCGGGACGAGCCGCGCAGCGGCGAGCCATGTCAATTTCGAAGCGTGGTGGCCGCCCGCATGCTAGTGAGGCACTGAATATGTATTTCAGCGCTTCATTAGTAAACTTCAAAATGGCCATTTGCAAATGGCCATTTCGAAGTTTGGGGCTAGTGTAGACATAGCCTTAGTGTTCTACTTTAGATTACTGTAAATACCATGACTGACAAGAAACTACCAATGGTTATATACAGAGTCAGAGATCTAGCGGCATGTGTGTGAATGGAAAACATATGATGAAGACACACAGCACTCCTTTGGGGCAGACTACACTATTAAATCTCACCAGCTGGTACACTATAGCATGACAAAACCCCTGAAGAACGCGGTGGTCAATTGAAGTAAATCTGAATGATAAAGTGAAAGTGGTGATCAGCACATTTCAATATATGTGGATTAGGAAAGATCAGCATTAAGGTCACTGGCTCTTTAACAGTCATTTCTTTCTACCAATGATTCACCTCTATATTACAAAATTCAAATGGAATTCTCCAAATCAGTTACACAGACAAGACCAATTGTTTTCTATTGTGTACAAAGCTACTGCTTTCTTCTTCATTCAGTCACTAACCCAAACAACTGACGTTGCTGAGACAAACTCCAGATCACTATTCCCTCAATTACCAACACAATTTCTAAACTGTGTTTGAATTTTTCAAAGCTGGACAGTGGACAAAAATGTGCCAAAAGAAAAGACACAGAAGAGCTTCTATAACTGGATTATTAACTAAACAAACACTAAGAAATATATAGGTAAAACACTCTCCTTTACATAAAAGTTTGAAAAGCATGGGAAACTTGAACAGGGAAGGAGAAGAGAAGTGGAGGATATATTCTGGCCAGTAAAAACATCTCCTTTGTGGTGGTGAGCATGGACTAACCATCTGGGAGAAAACTGATCATGATCAGAAAAATCAAGGATCAATAAAAGTTAGTCTTTCAGATATTTTTTGTCTTTATCTGTTTAGATTATAAACTTACTGGGGCAGGGATTCTCATATAAAAGAATACCAGTCCTGGGACTTTTCCTTGCAACAAAGCCTGCTGCCAGCTTTGTGCACGTATCTATTCTGGAGATACCACCACTGGACCTAACCAGGTTATACACAGAATCACAGGCACATTCTTATGTTCCTCAACTAACATCATATATGCCATCATGTGCCAACAATGCCCAGATGCTTTGTATATTGGACAGATGCCAAACTCTCTCAGACAAAGAGTTAATGGGCACAAAACAGACATCAAAACATTCCTGACCCACAAACCAGTTAGTCTACATTTTACTGGAGTGGGCCATTCTGTTAATGACTTAAGAGTCTGCATCTTATTGAAGAAAAATTTTCAGTCTGCTTTAGAAAGAGAAACTGCTGAACTCTCTTTCATATTCAAATTCGACACATTAACACATGGTTTGAACTGGGATGCAAATTTTCTGGGACATTATAGGGGGTCTTTGGCATACTTGGCTTAATCTAATTCATGACTCTCCTCCCCTCCTCCTCTGCTCTCTGATTTGCTCACCTTGATAATTTTTTTCTGATTTGTCAACTTTGATTACTGTTTTTGGTTCTCTGTGCCTTAAATATTGAGTCTGTTCTGGCATGGCTATGGTCTGAAGAAGTGGGTCTGTCTCACAAAAGCTCACTTAATAAATTATTTTGTTTAGTCTTTAAAGTGCTACTTGACTGCTTTTTTGTTTTGATAGTATATAGACTAGCACGGCTCCCTCTCTGCTACTGTTCATACAACAGAGTTTGTGTGATGACTACCATGACCTGAGTCTCTAGGTACAAATGGTAAAACTACAAATATTCATTTGACCTTAAGGAGCTTTTCCTGTTTGACTCAGAGTTCCCTCCTGGTGCATACAGTAATTCAACCAGTTGCATGGGGTTGATGTAGATTGGAATTATGATACACAATTTCATAAAACACACCATCCCAAAGACTTGCTTATAGTGAAAGCACAGAGGGTGCCAGGTGTTCAGTTTTCAAACAAACACCTGGACAAAAAGGGACCCTCCCCAGCCCTGTGAAAATGAGCAAGTGAAGAAGGCTGGGGCAGGAAAGGGCAGAAGGAGAGGGGATGGAGTTAGTGACAGAGGGAAGCAGGGCTCGGGCACCGGGCTTTTTTGGGTCAGAAAAGTGGCAAAAAAATACACTGCAGCATGTCAATCCACAGCTCTTTGTAGAGGGAAAGGAAAAAAATAATCAGGAAATTAATAAGTCACTTGATAAAATGATTTCTTTAAAAAAGTGCCAGAGCTACCTTGAAGTTGATTTTGCAGTTTCTTTTTTTCAGGATCATCAGACTCTCCTTCCCCATCACTGTCATTCCTAATTCAGACAAAAGTAATAAAATATTCAACTACAAGGAAAGACACCTGTCTTACATAAGACAATTTTGTAAAAGAAAACTACATTCTACCTCACACCTTCCATCACTTTGGTAGACATGTTCAGGGAAATGTGTTTTTTCACATTTTGTAAGAGAATTCTATAGATTATTTGAAGGCCCTACAACCCTGTTAAATGAGATCATTTAAAAAAAAAGTATAAAAAGTCAAGCTGTGTCATTCTCAGCACCATGTAAAACGTGATTTCTTCTTCAAAATATCTTTGATAACTTTAATTTAGCATGTTTTAATAAGTTCTATCAAATTTTTAACATTTCCATGCTTTTTAGAAACTAGATATGGCCTAAATTTCACCTTTGCTTTTTTTAATTAGATTTGTTACAGGTATAATTAACCTTTTTCAGTGCAGGCTGATCAAAGCAAACATCTGTATGTTCAGAGCAACAACTGGAGTTACCCATAAGATCCAACTCGTACCATGCTCCTCTTTATGCCTTTACTAAGAGCAGACGTAAGAGAAATCTTTGGCTGGGGGAAAAGCCATCATAGAGGACATGTCATATGCGTAGTCTTATAGCCATCACGTTCAGGTGGAACATGGTACAGCTTTGAGCTTTTACAAAACAAAAAAAAAAATCCCAAAGCAACTGTTGCTCAGCTGACCGGTACTATATCTGGAGAGTCCGTGGCATATATGCATGAAGAATTTCAGAGACAAATCTCTCTCTCCCCCTCCCCCTCCCCCTCCCCGCCCCCCACCCCTCAGATTTGTAAATAAACTGTATTCAGTATAGCTGTAAATGAATGAAGCGATCATTAGGTCTAATCTATCAGTCCTCATCCTCAAAAGAAAGATATACAACGCATTCGAAAGAGGAGACCTGGGAGCTTAATTCATCTCTCTGGTAGACACTAAAATTCAGACAAAGCAGACACTGGATTTATGGTTCATTACCACAATCCATAACTCTCTAATCTCCTCTTTTTGTCCTATAACTACAGAGATGTTAATGGGCCACTATACCTTAAACGTCCCTAAAAATACATTCTACCTACGTGGGGTATATAATCCATTCCATCTTGCATTTAGCTGTGATACTCAGAATACCTTTCCCAGACCTGAAGAAAAGCTCTGTGTGGCTTGAAGTCCTGTCTCTCTCCTCAACAGAAGTTGATCCAATAGGATATTGCATTTCTTCCTTGTCTCTCTTGCTAACAGTATAATAACTGAATATGGTATCAGTGCATTTAGAAGATAAAATTAGTTCTTCCTCCTTACCACCACCAGAGTTCAGGAGACTGCCTTCTTCCTGAAAGTACTGACTATATTAGGCATTTAAAGCAGAGCACTACGCTGTCCGCTGCATTAGAGCCCTCTGAGACCATCTACAGAAAAAACATGGAACCTGAACTTTGATACGAATGAAGCAACAGTAACGGATTTTCATGTGTGCTATACTGTGACATGCAAGCTGTGTTCAGTTATCAATCTGAGTCAATGACAACTTTAAACCCTTTCTACAAATTGATTACAAGCCACAAATAAGGACAATATTTCTGCAAATCAATTAAATTTTACTACAGTTTCAAGTTTCAATGAAAAATAAAATATTATGTATAAATGTAATTATCTAGCTGTTCAACAAACACCGTTGCCAATAACAAATGTTCAGTGATGCAGATTGGATATGTGATAGAGCTTCAACTTCTGGAGCACATGTTCAAAACTGTCCCAGGTTATCAATGGTTTAAACCTAATATCTGGTGGTTTTCTGAAGCTCTAATTTTTAAAATTAGGCAAGTCACTATGTCAGAAATCACCACAGTTGTCATCCAGCAGAAACGCTAATAAGCTGTTGATGTGAATTACTGGAGTTAAGGGCGACTGCAAATTGACATTGCTAGTAGTGCTGAGGCATACTGGTAATGCTAAAAAGGAAAGCTTATAGTATTAGTATGTATGCTGTCCAGATTGTTTAGTTAACTATTATACTTCAGTGTTTAGTATTGATCATATGATATATTTCATGCACATTGAACATGTTTTCAAACAGTAAACTTTAATTCTGGCTAAGATGGAACATGAAAAATATTGCATTTTGGTTTACAGTTTCCAAAAACCCATACCCTTTTTCTTCAGCTGGACCAGACTCTTTCACTGGCTTTGGAGCTTTCTCTTTCTTCTTTAGATATTCCTTCAGTTTTTCTGCCCTGTCCAGATACTCTGTACACTTCGCTCTGATACTCTGTTTTGCTTTATCACCCTGCGCTTCATCTTAAAAAGAAAAAAAATTGAGAAAAGGGTTATGCATTACTGGCAGCCAACTCCCTCACCCCTGCACATAAATCAAACAGAAAAGGGTAGTAACTCTGTCCCATTTTTAATACTAAATTTAACAGAACCTGTAAGAAAGTAGCGAGTAATAGTTTCTCCAGTCTCAATGAAGAAAAAGTAAATTGAAAGCCTCGGACCTGCAAGAAATCTTGTTACGTGCTTACTATATGCTTATGCTTCCATTATCCACCACATTATCTGATCACCAGCCAACTATTTCAAAAGAACTATTCCTTATCAAGTAGGAGAGCAACTGATTGAGCTAACAGATTTTGGCTTAAGACACACTTTGAACAGGACTCTCTATTGAATGGGAAGCCATGGCAAAGAGCAGAGGACCACGATGTCATGTTCACTATGATTTGCTTTCCTAAGCAGTTGAGCTACTGTGGGTTTTTTTATCAGCTGGAGTTTCTTCCAGTGTGAGAGACTTCACTCCTACTTATGAGCTTCAGTACTCAAGTCTGCAGATCATGAGAACAGCTGTCACTCTGACCAGAGTTTTAATGTAAGTATGATGTGCAACTTCCTAGCCAGTTTTCAATGTTTTTGGATCTCACGGCTATACGGTTACCCAAAAGCACTGACATTAAAATGTGGAGGGCTGCACATAACACGAACATTGAAAGGGAAAATGCCTCTGATAACAAATTAGGAGGTAGAAAAACCTTCAAAAAGCACTCTCTTCTTCCTACAATAATCACCTCAGTTTTACTTGGGTTCAAATGTAGCAAGATGCTTTCATCCAAATGCTGATTTGACCCAGGGATTGAAGTTAAAGGTACTCTAATAAATGAGATATTGTCTTGTGCATTGTCTAACAATCCTAGAGATCTCCCACGAGCTTTAGACAGATGTTGAATGATATAATGTAAAGTCACTAAGCCCTGTGAGATTCCACAGGTGAAGGCTTTAGATGTACAGGATCAGTAGCATACAACAATACTATCAATTTGGTGTGAAAGGATTCAAGCCATTTCAGGGTAGTTGTGTCTACCTCAAAGCATGCCAGGAGTACTGGTGATCAACAGCATCTGATGTCACAGTTGGCCATTAAGATTAAGAAGGGTGGCTCTCCCTTGGCTATCAGCATGAGATAGTCATCTTTGCATTAAAACTTGACCTAAAGCTTGATTAAGAAGAATCAAGTACACTGGCAGATGGATGGGTTCTTGATTAGCTAGCTTTAAAAACTACTGTTAATGAACAACAGTTTAAGAGATCAGTAGCGCCACTCAGTAGTTTTTGTTTGTTTTACATTTTATGTACTTGACTCCTTTCTGGAAGCTTCAAATTTCTTAAAACAAAACAAAAAAAAACGAACAAACCCTTGTTTTTCACATTAGACAGGGGAGAGGCATAAAATCGGATCAACCTTAGTTCTGTAAGTTAGCAAGCTTGTCTTCCTCAGCAACAGAAGCTGGTCCAGTAAAACATGTTGAAAAAATATTGCAAGTTACACATCAAAACAAAAACACACACACCCTTGATTTTATACATAATGGGTGTGTCTACATTAGCCAGCTACTTCCAAGTAGCTGGCACAATGTCGAAATAGCACCCATAGTGTCTATACGCGCCGTGTGCTATTTCGATGTTGAAATCGACGTTAGGTGGCAAGATGTAGAAATCACCGTTCCCATCCGAAGGTGGGAATAGCGCCCTACTTTGACATTGAAAGGTGCGTATAGGTTGAAGGATGTGTGTAGACAATCCACATCCCACTACTTCGAAATAGCAGGGTCCTCCATGGCAGCCATCAGCTGAGGGGTTGAGATGCTCAGTCCAGCCCCTGCAGGGCTCAATGGTCCCTGCGAGCAGCAGCCTTTAAAGCACCACAGACCCGGATTTCCTGTGGCAGGAAGCTGAGAGCGTACAGGCAGCAGCACATGCACGTGCTAGCCCTGCACGCCCTCTACAGACCCCAACCCATCTGCCTACCACCCATGGCATTGAGCCAGCCCCCCGAGCGCCCCCAGGGCTCCCCTCCTGAGGGGACCCAGGCACCCCCAGCAGCCAAGCGGGGGGCCAAAAAGAGGCGGGGCCCCTCATGGTTGGAGGCTGAGCTCCGAGACCTGCTGGGGCTCTGGGGTGAAGAGGAGGTGCTCCACGTGATGGGGAGCAAGTGGCGGAATGCAGAAGTGTTCGCCCGACTGGCCGAGGGCCTGGCCGCCTGGGGTCACCCTGTCCGCACTCGGGATCACATCCGGAGTAAGGTGAAGGAGCTGCGGCAGGGGTATGCCCGGGCCTGGGACTCAACCAGCTGGTCTGGGGCCGCCCCTGCCGCTTGCCCCTATTACAGGGAACTCAGGGCCACCCTGGCCCCCGGGATACCTTCTCCCCCCCCGGCCACCCTTGACACCATGGCCAACGAGCCCCAGCAGGCCTTGGAGCTGGAGTCCAGCCCAGAGGCCAGCCCCGCACCCTGGAGCCCACCCGAGAAGCCTGCCTCAGGACAGCGGAGGACGGGTCCAGCAGCGAGGAGTGGGGGCTCCTCATCGACCTCCCCTCCCGGAGCACCAGCCAGGCGTCTGCCCACGGGGTTTCCCCTGACCGTGGCAATGGACGGTCAGGTACGTACCCCACAGAGCACACATCCATGGGCCACGGGGCAGGGCACCAGACACGACCGGGCGTCTCACACACCCCCAGCGGACCCCAACGCACAACTGCCCAGCCACAGCACGGTCCCAGCACGGCAGCATGGCCATCAACGCCCGTCAGCACACGCACCCATGGACAGCACTGTGCCTTAACCCCGGGGGCAGGGAGACCCAGCACTCAAGGCGGGGCCGGTGGAACGGGCCACAGGCCAGGGCACTGTACTAACAGCCTTCCCATCCCTCTCTCCCTCTCTGCAGCTGCACCATCCTATGTCCCTGACAGCCCGTCAAAGGTCAGCCCCCGCCAGCGCCCGGAGACACCCCCACGGCCAGCAGGATGGTCCTGCCACTGCTGGACCCTGGGGATGGCCCCTGTGGACCCCCATCTCCTGGCAGCTCTCCGGCGGCAGATGGAGGTGGCGGAGGAGAGACTGAGGTTCGACTGGGAGGAGTCCACCTGGTGCTGGGTGGCATGGGAGGACTTCATGGGGGTCTTCCAGGACATAGCCGGGTCGATCTGGGAGGCTGTCGGCCAGCTCCCACCCCGCCCCCCTGCTGCCCCCTGGGCCGCCCTCCCTGCCGCTCCACCTGATGTCCCCCTGCCATGCCGCCTGCCGCCCCACCCGCCTCACCACCTGCAAGCTCCCGAGGACCAGAGCATACTGGGGCTGAAGACCGGCCAGTGGAAGCATCCCAGCCATACTTGCCGGTCCCCCCAGCCAGCCATGCTGGGGACTGCGGACACGGGGGTGTGTGAGCGTGTGTGTGTCGTGAGCCATACCCGCAGGTGGTTGAGCGCCTCTACCCCCACCCGGGACTGATGGGCCAACGGCCGAGCCGTCCACTGGGCCATGTATATAGTTGTCCCCCTTTTTGTATATTGGTTGCAGTTTCTGTTGTGCACAAAACAAAGTTAGCAGTTTTCAGAAAAAATAAGGTTTTATTTTCCAAATAACTGGAGGCGTGTGCTTGTTTGGTGGGGGGGGTATGCGGGTGTTGGGGGTGGTGTGTGGGCAGTGCGGGCTGTGAGGTGGGGGGTCCTCCAGGGAAGTGCTCAGGGGTCTCCCTGATCGAAGTGGGCCCGCAGGGCCTCGCGGACCCGTACCCCCTCAGGGTGGGCCTGGGGGCTGAGTGTAGTGGCCAGCTGGGGGAAGCCCATGCCAGTGTCGACCGCCCACCCTGGTCGAAAGCCTCCCCCTTGCTCTTGGCAATGCTATGGAGCATGCAGCACATGCCCACAACCTGGGGGATGTTCTGGAGGCCAACGTCCAGTCAGGCAAGGAGGCACTGCCAGCGGCCCTTCAGACGGTGGAAGATCCTCTCCACCACCTGGTGGGCAAGGTTCAGGCAGGCGTTGAACTGCTCCTCGCTGGTATTGAGCTGGCTGGGGTACGGATGCATGAGCCAGGGCTGGAGGGGGTAGGCTGCATCTGCCACGAGGCAGAGGGGCACTGTGGTAGGTCCCCGCCTCCAGCCAGCGGCACAGGCCAGAGTTCCTAAAAACACAGGTGTTGTGTGTGCAGCCAGGCCAGCCCACGTACACATCCTGGAAGCGGCCCCGACTGTCTACCATGGCCTGCAGGACCATGGAGTGGTAGCCCCTTCGGTTTATGTATCTTCCTCCGCTGTGGTCCAGGGCGCAGATGGGGATGTGGGTCCCATCCAGGGCCCCGAAGCAGTTCGGGAACCCCATGGCGGCGAATCTGGCGACGGCTGCGTCCAGGTCCCCAAGTCGGATGACCCTGTGGAGCAGCATGGCGTTAAGCGCATGGACCACCTGTGGGGAGGGAACACAGGCGCCCATGGGGCTGTGCAGGGTGCCCCAGGGCCCTCCCCCAGGCACCTCCCCAGGTACCCCCCACCCAGCCCCTCCCTCCCCAGCACCTTTCCCTCCCCAGCCCCACATCCAGCCCCCCTGCCCTCCCCAGTGGGTGCGTGCCCAGACCCCCTTACCTCCACGACAACAGCCCTGACCGTGGCCTTTCCCACTCCAAACTGGTGTCCCACAGAATGATAACTGTCTGGAGTGGCCAGCTTCCAGATGGATATTGCGACCCTCCTCTTGATGGGGAGGGCGCGCTGCATCCAGGTGTCCTGGTGCCTCAGTGCTGGGGTGAGCCACTGGCAGAGCTCCAGGAAGGTCTGCCAGTGCATGCAGAAGTTCTGCAGCCACATGTCATCATCCCACTCCCGCATGACCAGCTGCTCCCACCACTCGGAACTGCTGAGGTAGCTCCAGAGGTGGGGGAGCAGCCAGCGGGGAAGGAAGAGGGGAGCCCAGCGGTCAGGGGCATCCCCGTCTGCCTCCGGGGAGGGCTCCTCTGGCAGGAACCACTGGGCGGCCTCCCGGGCAGCACCTAGCAGGGCGCTTGCCCCCTGGATGACTACCTGGAGGGCCTCCTCTTCCTGCTGCTGCTGTGGGGGGTCCATATCTGCCGAGACTTGGTCTGCGAGAGTGTGGAGAGTACCCTGCGGACCTTGTGCTTTGCAGGCCGGGTGTGTCTGGGAGGGTCCCTTTAAAGGAGCAGCTTGCTGTTGACCCAGAAGAGCTAGTCCAGCCTGACCCAGTCCGTGGGCTTTCCTGGCCCCTTATGTCGATGGGGAGCGCTTGGGTGTGTGGACGCTCCGCATTTCCTTCCAGGGCGGCTACTTTTGACATTCCCCATCGCTACTTCGACGTTGAACGCACCAGCCCTGAAGGACGTGTAGACGATATGCGTCGAAGTAGCCTATTTCGATATCTTTACTTTGACATAGGCTACTTCAACGTAGTGTGCTAGTGTAGACGTAGCCAACGTTCCAGAACTGTGCCCAGTATTGCAGAGGACACAAAAACACATTCCTTTGCCCCATAAAACATAATATAGACAGACACAAAAGACAAACACAAATTATCCTGAATGATTAAAGGGAAGTTATTTAAGATTTTGTTAAGTTATTGCATATGTAACAGCACTTCTAACTTGGGGTAAGATTGCATTGGCAGGCTTGGCAAAAATGACACATTTGAAAGTGGAATTTAACTAAGAAAGGCATCTCCTTTGCACATCAAAGGCAAAAGTACGAATTCAGGTGGAGGAGGCAACAGAGAAGGAAGCATGAAGACAACAGCGAGGGAAGAAAATAAAGCAGGGGTGGGCAACCTGTGGCCCATCTGGGTAATCGGCTAGCACACTGCAAGACATTCTGGTCACACTGCTGCCCAAAGGCACGGCACCCCACAGCCCCCACTGGCTGGGACTCACATTTCCTGGCCACTTCCTGCAGCTCTGACTGGCTGGGAACAGCAAACTGTGGCAACTGGAAGCTGCAGAAGGCCACGTCTGTGGACAGCGAACATCAGCAAAACGTCTCGCAACCTGCCAGCAGATTATCCTGATGGGCCACAGGTTGCCCACCACTGATATAAAGGAAACCATATTAGTAGGAAAAAAAAAAACTACACGTTCCTTTGTCCAGAACCTTACAAGTTATGCATAAACAGCTTGAATTTACTATAGAAAGCTGCGAAAGTGAGGAGCATGACACTATTTCACCAGTAAGACAGCAACTTCTATGCAGTCACTGTGTGAAGACTAGCTTTCCAGATACTACCTAACTTTCCCCAGCATAAAAAAGGAAAATATATCCACACAACCCCCCATTCTTTCAAAAGAACAGGCCAGCAATCAAAAACATCAGGTTGCTCTTTCAAACAAAAAAGGCACTCTTCCTGAAACAGGAAAGGAAGAGCGATTTCTAAATGAGTGCTGCATTCCATTTACTTTTGTAAAAACACTTTGTGTCTAGACACTCCATGGGATCTCTTGAAAGAGCCCCCTTCTTTTGCAAACTGTTTCAAAAGAACTTGCTAGTGTAGACGCAGCCAATATGTGCACTTAAAGCATAGCTGGCATTGAGAGAGATTTCGTATCTTTAGATAAAAGACTTGCCCATACTTAGAATGGAAGGTATTCACCATGTTATCAGCTGAATTGCAATGTTATATAATTTAGCTATTTACCGCAATTTTTCAAAAACTCATATGCTTAGTCTTACATTTAACTACATGGAGAAAATATTGCACAGCATGTTGGTACAAGCGGAGTGCTTCCTCATAGTTTCCAGCTTTGTCTTCTTGTGCTGCCTTGCTAGCAAGGTCTATTGCTTTCTGTAAAGCAAACAAAAATGTGATTAAAATGATGGCTAATATGCAAGAATACAGAAAAATCAAGTGAAATTTAAGCTGTTGCTTTGATTGTGGATACCTTGCCTTTATGATATGAATATCTACTACACAAACAAGTTGAAGATAATTGATTACAAATCCATTGGCACGCTTCTTATACAGTACTGACCACAGGATAGTTTTCAAAGGGCTAAAAATATTATTAAATTGTGACTACTATAAAATTAACCTGCCTTTAACTGGATCTCTTTCCATCTGTGGTAATGCAACATATTTAACTTATTTCTAGAACTAGTAAAATAAACCTCAGGCATTCATGTGACCAAATGATCTCCATATTCAGCAAGAGAACTCACGCTTGTCTTCACTGATAAGCAAATCAGTCTTGTAAACTCCAGAAGTCATAATTCACCCAAAAAGGTAAAATTAGTAGAAATGATATAAATTTACACAAAATATCAAAAATCATTTCTATTACAAATTAAATTACACTATGGCCTTCTACTACCAAATGAAAGAAAAGTACTACACAGAAAAAACTCAAGACTCCTGGCAGCTGGGTTATATAGCTCTTACCAACATTTTTGTTTTGCTTAACTATATTGTGATTAATCTAGAGGTATTGTTTTACAAACCATAATTATACTTAATTTTAACTTTTTTAAACTCTGTGCTGTTTTGGTTTGTATTCCAAACAAATATTTGCATTTATAATTACAAGTTGTTATCCTACTGTAATAAACACTATGTAGGACTCCTCCATGCACTTATAGCTACAAAACAAAGGCCTTATGATGGAACAATTGCTGTTAGGTATCTCAAAGAGAAGGACAACCTCAGAATAAAATAATAAAATAAAACTAAACATGTTTTAAAAACAGTGATTTCTAGGTGGAATAGTAGAGACACTTTGCATTAAAGGCACTGTAGCATTTCCACTATAAAGATTTCAGTTACCAGCTGCACTGAGGAACTTTGACCCAAGCACCTGATATTAAGATCTGGTTGGGGGTACAGTCCAATTTTTTCAGTCTGAGCTATCCACCTATCTCAGAGTGAAGAACAAGAAAAATATTTCCTTTTAATAAATAGAAGATGCTCTAATGCTGAACTAGTTGGGGTAGGAACAAGAAATCTGACAAAAATAGTTCTAATTACAAGTTACAACTTTTCAAAGTTCTGCTAAATCATGTCTCATGAACACAATGCATGTTTTTTTTCTATTACACACTTTTAAAAGTAACATTACAAAGAACAGAGGCTAGTGGTTGAATGTGAGAGAATAACTTTGTGACACTCTCTTAAGGGTGTGCCAAGCCACTCATCAGTTTCATGCACGCTTTATGGAGATTTTCTAGTGCGTCTGCCTTGTCATACACAGTGCAGAGTGCCATTCCTCAGGTGCCAGAAGTAATCTGTAAGGCGCATGATTTAAGGGCCATTGTAGTGGTGTCTAGATTTTTTGTGTGCTTTAAAAGCTGAACCGAAATGGAGCTTAACTGGGTAACTTTAATATTCAAGTCACAAAATGCTAAAGCTGAAGTTGCATGTGCTACCCTAAGTCTGCTGCCTTGTGACTGTGTTGCAAGACAGATCATTACATATTCACAGTATTGTCGACAGCTGAGAAAAATGCTTTTTGCCAGGTGCGGAATCAATGATGGAGGACTCCACCCATCCTTACCTCCTGATAGATCTTGTATATAAATGACTCATAATTCTGAGAAATATTGTATGAACATGCTATCATATGCATAAGGAACAGAATCAAGGTTGCATAGACAGCTGTAAAACAGACACATCAAAATTAACGATTCTACAAACATGTGGAAACTTTATTCATACAGGTCACCCCATTAATATAAATGTTTCTACCTGCTTGAATAAAAACTAACATTTACATATTTGCATTAATTTGGCCTATGCAACTTTTAGGTCCTTTTCTTGCAAAGACTCGTGCTTAACTCTATGCCCCATGAGCAATCTCAATTAAAATTAATCAGGCTACCCTCAGTAGCAAAGTTCAGCATGTGCACAAGCCTTTTCAGGCTCAGGGTCTTATCTTCTTTTAAGGTAGTCTGGCAGAATACAGAACGAAATCCATAAATATAAAATCCATTCTATGGGGTAACCAGAAATAGTCTTGCACATGACCTAATTCACGCACACATGCGTCCCAGCTCACCTCCCCCAGCTGGGGGCTCCAGCTGCATGCTTAGGGCTCCCCTCCAACCCCACCCCCCAGCCCCCATGTGCCTCATTCACCTCCCTGCCCAGCTCAACCCCTCCCTCCCATGGCCCCACCTCACCTCCCTGCCCCCACACTTGGGGCTCTGGCTGTCAGCTGCTGCCAGCGTGCACAGGGACTTCTATCCCCCCTGCCAGCTCAACCCACCCCTGCCCCAGTTCACTCCTGTTCAATCCCCCCTCTGCCTGGCTCAATCACTCCCCCCGGGTCACGTTCTGGGCTCTCAGTCACCAGTGCTGGTGGGGCTCCAGCTGTCAGACACTGCAGGCGCATGAGGCTCCACCCCACCACCTAACCTCCCCCACCTCAGTTCACCCTGTTCAACCCCACCCCCAATTGCCTATGGCCCCAGCTCATGGGGCTCCAGCTCCAACCTCCCTACCCACCACCCCTGCAGCCCTGGCTCCAACCCCGGCCAGGCTCTACCCCCACCTCAAACCCCTGCTGCCCGGGTCCAACCCCCTGCAAGTCCCAGCTCAACTGCACCCTCCCACCACCCCTGCTGCCCTAACCTACTTATGCGAAATTCAAGATACGCGACGGTTGCGCAGAACGCAAGCCTCACATAACTCGAGGGATTACAGTATAAGGGTATTTCTGACTTACGAGCAAACCGAGTTATGACCCCGTGTTTGGAGCGTAACCTGTTTGTAAGTCAGAGACTACCTGTACAGGAAACTCAAGAGAATAAAAAAAGGGCCTCACAGTAAGGCCTCAGAGTACACAACCCCGCTCTTACGCAGTTGACCCCCCCAAGTCATATAATAAGCCCTCGCTTAGGAGGCTTCATGTTCGCACAATGCAAAACTGCTGGGGTCTCAGCCTGCCTAGCTGCCTACAGCTGCATCTTGGTAGGCTAAGAGCCCCTTCCCGCTGCCTTCCCAGAGCATCGCTAGGCACCGCTCTGGGAAGGTAGGGGGAAGGCCTATAGATCGCCTTGCGGACAGCCAGGAAGGCTAAAACCCCCTTCCTCGTGCTTGCCAGATCGGCACCATTTTAGACAGCCATGCTGGTTCACCCCCTGCCAGCTCAAACCCCCCAAACTCCCCCACCCCCATGGCCCCAGCTCACTCCCCCCCCCTTAACCACCACTGCTGCAGCCCTGACTCCAACCCTCTGGATGGGCTCGTCCCCCATCCCAACACCCTGCTGTGTGAGTCCAACTCCCTGCACGTCCCAGCTCAACTGCACCCTCCCACCCTCTCCTTGCCGCCCTAACCAACCCCAGGCTTAACCCCCTGCCCCTCCCAGGGCCCGAACCCATCTCCCCAAGCCCTCCCCGACTTATGCAAAATTCAAGGTACCCAAGGGCTAGATGGAACACAATGTTCGTGTAGCTTGAGGGATTACTGTATTTTTAAACAAGAGGATAAAATAAGAGAATTGTAGATACAGCAGCAAACTGAAAATTCACATCTGCATCCGAACAAATTTTTTTTCACTTGGCAACAATCAGTATCTGCCTGATACTTCTAGAGCTAAACTGAAACCGACACGCCTGCAAAAATGACATACAACTGGAAAGCTAGTCAATTTAGAAGCATTTATATTGCAGTAGCACCTAGACCTAACAAGACCAGAATCCTTTTGTGCTAAGCGTTACACTCAAAGGCCACGTCTACACAACCAGTTTCTTTTGCCAGAAGTCACCGTCGACAGACAAATTTCAACAAAACCTCTGTCGACAGATTGCATCTACACACAGCTTGCTCTGTCGACAGAACTGCCAGGCTGCACTGCCCTCTGGTGACAGAACAGTGGAATGGCAGCTCTGCAAACAGCTGCCTGCAACCGGAAGCCCTCTCTGTCGACAAAACTGTTCACAAGTTAACTCTGTCAATAGGGATGTTACAACCTGAATGGGGAGAGGTATAACTCTAATGATTAAAGAGCTCATTTCTGTTGACAAACTCTCGACAGAGTGCCTTAGCTGTGTAGCTGTTCCTCGAGTTTTGTTGACAGAAGCCCTGTTCTGTCAACAGAAGGTGTCTGTGCAGACGTGGCCAAAAAGCCCTACCAAATTCACAGTCCATGTTGGCCAATTTCAAGGCCATAGGATTTTTTAAATACCAATTTTCATGATTTATTTAAATCTGAAATTTCATGGTGTTATAATGTAGGGGTTGTGACCCAATAAAGAGTAGGGGGACCCACAAGGTTATTGTGGGTGGATTATAGTACTGCTACACCTACTTCAGCACTGCTGCTGGTGATGGCACTGTTCTCAGGGCCTGGCATCTGGAAAGTGATAGCTGTTGGCAGGGATCCGAGCTCTGAAGGCAGAGGCAATGCCAGCAGCAGACCAGAAGTAGGGGTGCCATGGTAATGTATTGTCACCCTTACTTCTGCATTACTGCGCTGCTGGGTCCCTGGCAAACAGCTACCACTCTCCAGTCCCCCAGCCCTGAAGATAGCACAGAAGTAAAGGTGGAAATACCACTGTCCCTTTAAAATAATCTTGGACCCTCCTCTGTAACTTCTTTTTGGGTCAAGAGCCCCAGTCTGAGAAATGCTGATGTCCCCCCCACCACCGACCCCATGAACGAACTGTCAGTTTAAAAAAAAAAAAACAAACAAACAAACCATAAAGCTTGTATTATGGTTTGACACTATTTTTTTGAAACTAGTTTTGGAAAAAAGGACTTGTAGCAGCCCAAAACATTTATAGCTACAAATTTCAAATACAAATTGGCTAGCAACAATTTTGTTTTGAGGATTCTGAATATGCTCCTCCCCTCTCTTAAAAGGCTAAGTGAACCGGGTATGTTGTATGGCTTTGTGCTAGTTTTGTGTACGGAAAAACCTTTCAGGCAGTTATTACTTTACTTCCTATAACAATGAGAGAGGCAACTCTTGATTTAGTTCTAAGCAGAGCACATGAGCAGGTCCAAAAGGTAAATATAACTGGACCGCTTGGAAATAGTGACCATAACGTAATAAAATTTAACACCCCTGTGGTGAGAAAAACATCTGCAGTCCTACACTGGGGCATTTAGTTCCAGAAAGTGGAATTTACACAAAATGAGAAGGTTACTTAAACAGAAAATAAAAGGTACAGTGACAAAAGTAAAATCTCAGCGAGCTGCATGGAAACTTTTGAAATACACTATAATAAAATCTCAACTTAAAAATGAATACCTCTAATTAAAAAAACAGTAAGAGAACCAAAGAAGTGCCACTGTGACTTAAAAATCAGGTAAAAGAAGAGAGACAAAAAGGCAAAGTTTGAAAATTGGAAGTTAAGCCCCAGTGAGGAAATTAGAAAGGGGCATAAATTCCATCAAGTTAAGTGTAGAAATAAAATAAGAAAAGCCAAAAAGAAGTTTGAAGAACAGCTAGCAAAAAACTCAGAAAGTAACAGCAAAATATTTTTTTAAGGACACCAGAAGAAGGAAGCCTGCTAAACAACCAATGGGGCCACTGGATGAATGAGATGCTAAGAAGCACTCAAAGACAACAAGGTCATGGCAGAGAAACTAAATGAATTTTTTGCTTCTGTCTTCACGGCTGAGGGTATTAGGGAGACTCCCAAACCTGAGGAGTTGTCTCAGATTGAGGTGCCCTTAGAGCAGGTTTTGGAACAAACTGATAAACTTAACAAGTCATTGGGGCCAGATGACATTCACCCAAGAGTTCTGAAAGAACTCAAACATGAAATTGAGAAACTATTAACTGTGGTTTGTAACCTATCCTTTAAATGATATTCTGGACCTACTGACCAGAAGACAGCTAATGAGATACCAATATTTAAAAAGGGCTCTAGAGGCGATTCCTGCAATTACAGACCAGTAAGTCTAACACCACTACCGGGAAAACTGGTAGAAACTATAATAAAGAATAAAATTGTCAGACAAATTGATAACAGTTTGTTGGGGGAAAAAGTCAATATGGTTACTGTAAAAGGAAATTAAGCTTTACTCGTCGGCCAGAGTTCTTTCGGTGGAGGTCAATAAGCATGGGGACAAGGGGGATCCAGTGGACCGAATGTACTTAGATTTCCAGGAAGCCTTTGACACGTCCCCTCACCAAAGTCTCTTAAGCATAATAAGTTGTCATGGGATAAGAGGGAAGGTCATCTCATGGATTAATAACTGGTTAAAAGACAGGAAACAAAGGGTAGGACTAAACAGTAACTTTTCAGAATGGAGAGGAGCAAATAGTGGTGCCCCGCAAGAATCTATACTGGGGCCAATCCTACTCAATTTATTTACAAATGATCTGAAGAAAAGGGGTAAACAGTGAGGTGGCAAAATTTACAGATGATACTAAACTGCTCAAGATAGTAAACAAAAAGAAGCATGAAATGCTTCAAAAAGATCTCACATAACTGAAATTTAATGTTGATAAATGTAAAATAATGCATATTGGAAAAAATAATCCCAACTATACATAGAAAATGATGTATGGTAAAGCTACTCAAGAGAGAGATCCTGAAGTCATTATAGAGAGTTTACAGAAAACATCCACTCAATGTGCTGCAGTCAAAAAAGCAAACAATATTATGAATTATTAAAAAAAGGGATAGAGAATATATTTTGCCCCAATATAAATCCATGGTATGCCCACATCTTGAATAGTGAGTACAGATGTGGTGACCTCATCTCAAAAAATATATTGGCACTGGAAAAAGTTCAGAAAAGGGCAATAAAAATAATCAGGGATTTGGATCGGTTGCCATATGAAGAGAGATTTAACAGACTGGGATTTTTGTTTTAGGAAAGGGGAGACTAAGGGGGGGATATGATAGAGGTATATAAAAATCATGGCTGTTGTGGAAAAATTGAATAAGGAAAAGTTATTTACTTGTTCCCATGAGAACTAGAATGAAATTAATTATCAAGTGAAATTAATTGTTAACGGGTTCAAGAAAACAAAAGGAAGTTTCTCTTCATGCAAGACATGGTAGTCCTGCAGAACTCCTTGTCAGAGGAAGACCAGGACTTTAACAGAGTTAAAAGAAGAGCTAGATAAATTCATGGAAGTTAAGTCCATCAATGGTTATTAGCCAGGATGCAAAGGAATGGTGCCCCCAGCCTCTGTTTGTCAGATGCTGGGAATGATGACAGGAGAGGGATCACTTGATGATTACCTTTTCTGTTCAATCCCTCTGGGGCACCTGGCATTGGAAGACAGACACTGGGCTAGACAGATTTTTGTTCTCAAACAGCTGTGGGACGGGAGAGACATTTTCAAAGGCATTGTTGCCTTTGAAAATTTTCCCCAGTAAAATATTTGTTCAAAGTTTATTTTGGAGACTAAGTTGTGGACTGCATGCTTTCAATAGAGAAAGTTGTAAACAATCTGAACAACAAAACTAGCTACCTCTCAGTTAATCCAATTTAACATCCTTGGTACCTTAAGAGCGTTCTCCAGAAAAAGAAAGGGCGAATAGGGCTAATGAGGAAGAGGGCTTCAAACATTAAAAGTTGCACAAAAGGGATTATTTTGTACTTTCCAGATTTCTTAACATCTACAGTTATATTTGTGTATGAACCACGTGAAGAGATTAGCGGATGCTTTTACATTTTTATCTGATTTTATGTAGTATACACCAATATAACAAAGATATTTAACTGCTAAAAATTTAAAGTAATATGCACCTATGAGGTAAATGTTACTATACTCATTTCTCTTATACATAGTTCTAACTATGCCAACTGTGGTCCAGGGGAATCACAACAATTCAGCAACAAGGCTATTTCTAACAGTTTCAACTACTGTACGGACTTGTCCTTAGTTTCTTGTACAAACACCCCTATTTGGATTTGGGATCTCTTTAACACATCAGAAAAAACAAAGCGGATACACAGCAAAAGCACCAGTAGAGATCTAAAGAGAAGCAGCACAGCAGCTGTATTGTTAAGCTGGTTTTGGTTTGACTGAACCAGTGCAAAAACATTTTGATTTCAGGTAGGTTAAAAGAAAAGGAAATTGTTTCAAAAGGAAGACCTTTTAAATGCTGAGCCATCATGTGCAAAAAGAAATCTGAATTTGTCTCTCACTAAAAACAACAAGCAAACTCTTCCATTCTGGGTGGGATGAGCATGTGAAAAGACTGTTGTTAAAGCAAATCACCAGCAAGGAAGGAGAATGTATTATTCTCGGACATGCTCCTGCCAAACAAACGTAATAGGGATGTTAAAAGAGTTTACCGGTTAAATGATCTCAGAGGGGTACCCATGTTAGTCTGTAACTGTACAAAAAACAAGCAGTCCTATAGCAACTTAAAAAAATCAACACATTCATTTATTAAGTAATGAGCTTTTATGGGTAAGACCCACTTCTTCAGATTTTCACAATGCAGCTGAAGAAGTGGTTAAATGATAGATCCCACTGCTTGGCCTGCTGCAGCCATGTGATCCCACAATCCAGGCCCACCATGGCCAGAGTTGTTACAACCAAAAGTGGTGGGCCAGAATTAACTAGCCTGGGACAGTTAACTGGTTAGCCTATCAGTAAGCCCGATTCTCACCAGTATGCTTACTTGTTAACATCCTGAAAACAAACTCTACAAAATTCATTGACCACATCTGAAAACCACTTAAAACAGCTGGAAAATGCTCACAGATGGTACCATGCCTCAACTTTTAAAGACAAAGGATAATACAACAGGCTAGACTGCTGGACAGTCTAGGTCATCAATTTTATTGAGGAAAAAGAAAGGCTCTTAAAGAGCTATACTAGTAGAAATAAAAATGCATATATATACAAGCAGAAACTAGGGGCCTAATCTATAGCCAGTTGTGTCACACTGTAGCTATTTCCAGTAAAGGTGTGACTTTATTTTTTGTGGAAAAAATCGTAATAGTTATATTAGCATAATTACTTTTATAGCCATTATCAGTGCCTTCATGCTAGCTTCAACTACCTGTACAACTTCTGTGGAAAGGCAAGGAGAGAGGAAACGTCATACAAAAGACAAAGAAAAGTGATTGTATGTCCAATAGAGCAAAAGATCGAGTAACAAATTACAGATCTCACTTACTCTAACCTCGTATATACAGTAGCATGGGGATGGATATTTTTGCAAATCAAAAACAAAAGATGACAATGGAAATGTGCAGTATTAAATCTGTGTGCCATTCTGAGGCTACGGCTACACAAGAATTATGTAGACAAAAGTGGGGTTTTGTTGACAAAACTCACAGAGCATCTACACACAAAATGCATTCTGATGACAGAAACAGACAAAAAAGATGTGTAGATGCTCTGGGGACCCTTTTGTTGACAGATGGGATCAAAAGATCAATCCACTTTTATGTGTAGACGCGATCTGTTGACATAAATTTTGTAGGAATATCTCGTCCGACAGTAACTTCTGTAAACAGAAAAAATTTCAAAAATCAAATGGAGAGAGAAACCTCTGACCTGTAATTTATTTGTAAACTTAACTCCATTAACCATTGATTAAACAGAGACTGGGAGTGGCTCGCAGCTTACAAAATCAGCTTCTCTGCTCTGGGTGCTAACATCTCCCCACCAGACTCTGACAAAGGCTCACATCCCCCTGTCTGATCTGACTTGTTTTTTCCTCTTTTGATAAGTGCTGTTGATACTGGGCCATTTCCACCTTGCTGAATAGACCTTGCCAGCTCTGGCCCTTCTTCTTACTAGGACCCCTCTCTTTAAATACCCCTCTGAAACCACGTCCCCCACTCATGCAGCTGATGAAGTGGGTCTTTGCCCAAGAAAGCTTATGCTCCAAAATATCTGTTTAGTCTATAAGGTGCCACAAGACTTCTTGTTCTGTAAACAGATACTTCTCGCATAGAGGTAGGCCATGAGTATGGCAGGGATGGGCAGAAAACATCAGTGCAGGCAGCCCCTGAACCAGGCCACGACCAACATATGGCCAGAGGGGACAACCCCAAAGCATCCTGCAAAGATCTGCTTTTGACAATCTGTTTAAGCTATGACAGAGGGGGCCTCTTTCGAACGTCTCAACCACGGCATTTTAAAGTCTCGACGCAGACAGGACAAGAGATGCTTTAACCCAGGTTAGCTGGATGAAGAGGCCAGCTCCTACCTCAAACGCTCCCCTTCCCACGCTGGGGCTCCGGCACAGGCCGGTAAACAAACGCGACTTAAAGGAACCCCCGGGGCGTTTCACCCTCCTTGAGACAACCCTCAGGAGGAAAGACACCGCGCTCCGGCCGACAGCACAGCCCCAGGCGTTTCGGGAAGGGGAGGCGCCGTACGGACGGACGCACGCAGCACCCAGGGTTCGACTCCCCCGACCCGCCGCCCGCCCGTCCGTCTCGCCCCGCCCCACCCTACCCCGAGGCGGCACTAGGGACCCCAGCTCCCCTCTGTCTACCTGCAGGTTGGAGGTCGCGGCCATGTCAGGGGCCGCCGTCGCGCTGTGTCCGGTCCCTGGCGCTGCTCCCCGCTGCGGAACCCACCGCCCGGACCCCGCGCTACTTCCGTATCCAAAACGCCGCCGGAACCCCCTCCACTTCCGCCACACGCCCGCGTGACTGGGCGTGGCGTGACGTGCCGTCGCCTTACGTCATGTTACGTCACGCAGCCTCTGCCTGAGCAGAGGCTGGGAAGAACGTGAGCAGGAGGGAGTGGTGGGGTGGGGGGAGGGCCTTGTGTGCAGGCGCGCGCACCTTCCCCTCCAGCGGGCGGATTCCAGTCAGCGATGGGAGCGCCGTGGAGTGGCGGGCTGCCTGTCAGTCAGGACTAGGCCCCGCCCTCTCCTCTACCTGTCAATCAAGTCGGGGGCGGCGGTGGGCATGGCTGAGGCCAGGCCTTGGGGGCGGGGCTGGCCGAGGTAGCACCGCCCCATATCCAGCATAAATCTTCTGGATTTATGGATTTTATGGGGCGCCATGGTGTTTGCGGTAATTTGGCTCAAATTCGGTGGTGCCCCACACAGCTGTACAGTTTGTGCATTGGGAGGGGCAGCCCTACTCCCCCATAGCTAAGCGCTGTTTAAAATTGGGTTGGAAACCACATCCCTAGCTGTCCCCAGGGTTTTCTGTTTAGCTGCACAGCGCCGAGCACACTGGTGTAGAGCTCTGGACCCACGACAGGAGGTGGCAAAGGGGGTAATTGCTAAAGGGCCTGTGGACTCTTGGCTGCCACCACCACTGGCAAACGAGTTGAGCAAGACTAAGACAGGCTTTCTGCCAGCCCTTTTGGCATGCCTCTGCCGGGAGCACGCTTACTCCTTGAGCAAATACAAGAAACAAGACTTGCGCAGTGGTCTCACCAAATATAGCCTTGTGATCTATCTTTATATACAACCAGAAGTTGGTTCAATTAAAATAATACCATGCTTACTTGGTCTGTTTGTGAATTTGGGCGGAAACTGTCAGTCTCAAAGGGCATGAAAAATGAACTATTGAATCAGCAGAGTACTGTTTGAGAACCTGAGACTGAATCTTCAAGTTCTACTGATGTGAACTAATTGAATTCAGACGGACTTGTAGCCATGTAAGAACTCAACAAAAAGGGTTTGACAGCTGATTTTTAAATTATTTCAATCTATACACATTTTAAATGGTTGCTAGACTCTTGCCCTAGAATTCCATTTTTATAGTGCACCATTAGCTTTGATTTAAGTAAACTCCCTCTCTTCCCAAAAAGAAACTTTAATTTTTTTGGATTGTGTCAGGCTTTCATGTAATCAGATTTGTATGTGCCATGAGAGATGAATGTTGTTATTTTCAAAACAGGCACTTGATGAATTCTGTTTTGGTTGGGAGCAGTAACTCACCCGAGCTGTTTTAATGAAATACAAGGCATTGCTGTATTCTCCATATTAGAGGAAATGACTCATAGCAAGTGTCAAATTATAACCCAGTTGTGAGACATCAGCCTCCTGCTGGTAAATCAGTTTCATATTTTTTTCCTTCATCTTAGTATAATTGCTTTCATCAATGTAGTAGTTCAAGAACTGTTCAGTTGGCTCATAGCTTTCCTCTCCCCAGCTCATAGGAATTATAACAAAATTAGGTGATTTTCTAACATTTGAAATACCAGCTGTACAATTTTACAGCACACAATTTTTATTTTTTCAAATAGTATCCCAGTTGTTGATCTATTTATTTAATTGGTATCATTACGATAGCAATCCAAACACTATTGCTGGGTAAGATTTATTTATAGAGTGCTTGATGTGTACATAGAACTTTGCAAGCATGAAAGAAAACATGGTTCTTTGTGCCAATGCTTATTAACTGAAGCAATTACAAATAAAAAAAGGCAAGCACAGAAGTGGGAAGAGAGGAAACAGCATTGGCAAGCTGTAAGAAATATCAGAGAGGTAGCCATGTTCATCTGTAGCTTCGAGAACAAGAAGAAGTCTTGTGGCACCCTATAGACTGACAGATATTTTGGAGCATAAGCTTTTTTGGGCAAAGACCCGCTTCATCAGATGCTCCCTGCTGCGGAACCCACCGCCCGGACTCCACGCTACTTCCATATCCAAAATGCCATCGAGACCCGCTCCACTTCTGCCACATGCCTGCATGACTGGGCGTGGCGTGGCGTGGCATGGCGTGGCGTAGTGTCACATCATGTCACATCACATCACGTCACTCAGCTTCTCCCTCAGCAGAGTCTGGGAAGAATGTGAGCAGGACGGAGACGTGGGGTGGGGGGAGGGGATGCATCTGATGAAGCAGGTCTTTGCCCACAAAAGCTTATGCTCCAAAATATCTGTTAGTCTATAAGGTGCCACAAGACTTCTTGTTGTTCTGTAAGAAATAAGTGATTCTAAGGAGATCTCAGAAAGAGGAGAGAGGTCACTGGGTGCCCAGTAAGTAGGAGGATGTTCCAAACATAAGTACTAGCACAAATAATGAATTATTAGTGTACTTGTTGAGTTAAAGAAGTGAATCATCTTCTTAGAGGAAAGTGTTTGGGCAGACATTAGTGTTGGAATAATGCGAGAAGTATAAATGTTAAGGATATATCACCATGCTGGTTATAAAAATGACCAAAACATAGCTGACTAAATGAACAGCTGCACTAGCCATCTGCAAAAGCATCCACTGTCTAGTTTTTAAACCATCAGCATGATAACTTCGAAGGTTGCGCGCAGTGATGGGCAACCATGAATCATGAGTGGTCCTCCTTCACCTCAGTGGACCATAGCAGCTTATGGCCCACTGGGGTTCCATCTGTAGCCATGCAGCCCCCACATCTGTGCCTCTCCCCCATTCACCTCTTGCACACCGGGGTATCGGAGCCCCACACTTACCTGCTCCTCCTGCTCCCTCCCTGTTCTTTTGGAGCACTACAAAACGCTGGATCCGTCCATGCTCCTTTCCCTCCCTCCCAGAGCTTCAACAACTATGAATAACTGATTCATGCATTCCAGCTCTGGGGGGGGAGAGGGAGAGTGGGGAGGGAGTGAAAACCTGGTGATGTGCAGTGCTCTGAAAGAGCTGGGAGGGAGATGGAGGAGTAGGAAATGCGGGGCTCTGATAACCCAGTGTACGAAAAGTGAGTGGAACGGGTGAGGGGGGCAGACAAGGGATCCGTGGGTGGCAGGAGGGCCGCAGGTTGCCCACCACAGGTTTAGAGCATAAAGGTATGGGATGTGCTGGGGTAGAGGAGAATTTTGATGGAGAAAAAAATTATGTAGTTCACTTTATATTGTCCATTTCTAGCTCATTCCTGAAACCACATTTTACTGTATGTCCTTTCACCCTCTCCAATATGTTATATCTCAAGGCTATGTATTTGGCCACCTTTGTCATTCATGCTATTCCATTCAGTAAGGACCTTGGTTTATGTAGAAGATACACAGCCTATTATATTTCTCATCTCTCGCTCTTCCCCTTCCCCATCCCTCCATCTTCTTCTATGTGGCTCCCTTGACTGTCAGGTATTACTTAGATCATTACTACTTCTAGGGGAATGTTTTTGTCACTAAAATTTCAAGTTCTTCCTGTATCTGTGATTTTGAAATTTGTATTTGTAACATTCTAATCATCTGTATTTTACTCAACCGCAGGCCTAACACATTTGGGGAAGTCATGACACACACAGGCATGTAAATGATGATTGTTTCTCCTGTGGAAGCAGTCACACATGCGCACCACTGGAAAGACAATCAGCTTCCATAGATCTAAACCATAAACAAACACCTCCAGAAAGACAAGCAAGCTTCTTAAAGATCACCCTCATCTTCCATTTTTCCAGCTACCTCTTCCTGGCATGGCAGTCCAATACTCACTTTGCATTCACTCTATCCTCCTGCACACAATCTAGTCACTGTTTTCTTGGCCAGCCCCTTATTTTCCATCCATGAACTCTATTCTGATGTGTCTCCCTCATAAGATCTCTTTCATCTGTCTATCATACAAGCACATACCAATCTCAGCCTCCTCTCTTGCACCACCTAAAGCAGGAGTTGGCAACTTGTGGCTCCGGAGCTGCATGTGGCTCTTTAAGGAGCCACTTGCGGCTCCCAGCGCTGCCGCTGCTGAAATAATGGAACTAAATTGAATTGGTTTAACAGCCAGCATCAAACTAATTCAATTTAATTCCATTATTTCAGTGATGGCAGTGCAGGGAGCTGTCCACACTGCACGTGGGGGAAGTGAGCAGGCTGACGGGTGACAGAGTTTTCCCTTGATGGAGCTGCCCAGCCATGCTAAAGAGGGAAGGGGAGGGGCGCTTTCCCTCCCCATGGGTCCAGCACCTCCTCCTGGGCAGCGTGGTGCCCCACAGCTCCTCTTTTTGCTGCAGCAGCCCCCAGCTCTCCGCTCAGCCTCGGGAGCCAGTGAGTCTGCCAGTGGCTGGGAAAGTTGCAGACACTTTTTGGCCTGAGAAGTATGGGGGGGACCCAGAGTGTGGGGAGGGACAGTTGGAGGACCCAGAGCATGTGTGTGGGGAGAACAGAGGGTGGGCAATAAGATCTGGTTTCAGTGGGCAGGTTGGGGCAGGGCAGCTGAGGCGGGTTAAACCTGGGGATGGTGCGTGATTTGGCACTGATAGGGGTTAAGCCTGGGAATGGCGGGGTGAGATGGGGGGTAAAGCTTGGGGATAGGGGCAGATTTGGGGGCTGAGGCGGGTAAAGACTGAAGATGGAGGTAACAACTTTCTAACTGGCACGAATCATTGTGTGGCCACTGTTCTTAAAATAGGGGTGGCGAAAAGTATAGTTTGATGTTATTTATTACGGATCCTCTTGCATTTCGTGCAATGCAGCTCTTCAAGTACATTAGATCCTCACTTTGTGTGGACTCAACTTATGTGTTTTTATATTAACACAAGTGGAGTCCTGGGGGACCCCACTTTCTTGCACCCTGCCTCACTGCTTACCCATGTGCTGCCAGCTGGCTCAGGGGCTTAGGAGGCAGCTCCTGCCTTGCAGCAGCCTTACATTGCACCTTCGGGGTCAGAGAGGGGGTAGGTACAGCTGGAGCTGCCCAGGGCCAAGCCACACTGTGGCTGGAGCTGCTGCTGCCCAAGGAGCCCTACAGCCAAGAAACGCCATGGCTGGGGGGTGGTGGGGGTGCCATGGCTGCTCTGCATGGCCAGCAGTTGGAGCAGGAGGCACCCCATCCCGCCCCGCCCCGCCCCAACCAAGCCCCTGCCCACCCTCAGGGGGAGCCGGAGCTGCTGGCTGGAGCAGAGGCTCCAGCCACTTGCTTCCCCCAGCCAGGGGAATTTTGGGGATCTCTCCAAACTCCCCTCTCCAATATATGTAAAATTTGATTTATGTGGAGGTTGCACATATTGATTTTGTAACTGAATTTGAAAAACTGGCTTTTCTTGCTATTTTCATCGCAGACCCCTGACCTAAAGGATGCTACAAACCTTGGTCTTATGTCTGATGGCATAATCGTACCTGTGGCCCCCTGTGGTACATATCTGCTTGCAAATATCTAATTTCAGTGGCTTCCAGCCATCTCAAGAGCCTCTTCGGTTGCTCATGTCTTAGATCTGTACAGAAGAGCTGTTCATTCCATGATTTTGCATCGCTGTCCCTTAAGTAGTATGGGTATCTGTTATCACCTATCATTCTACTTTTCTTGCACCAGACCTCACTGCGCTCAGGAACACTACTTGCAGTTCTTTGTCAATTTCTCCATTTGTTGCTAGCAGGCCCCAAGTTATTTAAACTCAGAAACCTGATTTAGGCACTGGCCTTTGGCACTGGTATTATTCTGTCTTGGTTTTGCACTAGTCTCCCACATGACTTTAGTCTTTTTTTAGAGGCCTAAGTTTTTCAAGGCATCAATCGTCTTGACCAAAGTTTCCTCACTATCAGCCATAGTGGAATTTTGTCTGCACAGATCAACTTCATACCACCTTTCATTAGGGTTTGCTTACTTATGACGTCCAGCCCAATTTGAATAATACTGAACCAAGCGCTGATCCCTGATGGGGCCCAATGTTCACCTTGAAACCTTCCCTTGCACAGCAGACCATCACCACTTTTATCATGGAACCATCACACAAACCATTTGGATAAATAACAAGCCGTCCTGTGTAGGCCTGCTGATGGCACGGGGAGGTGGGGGACAACAAAGGGAACAGTTGCCCCCCAGGCCTGGAATTTTAAAGGGACCCAGATCTCTGGCTGCTACTACTGTGGCAGCGGCGGTGGCCAGAGCTCTGACCCGCTTTGAAATGCTGCAGCAGTGCTGCTCTGGCTGCACACGGCTGTAGGCAGGTGGATGTGAGACAGGCCAGCCCTGTGGTCTGGGAGGCACTGAGGGCTGACTGCCCTTGTCCCAGCCCCTTCCACTCTGTAAAACCCACTTCCTCTGATGAATGGAGTAGAAAAATGGAATCCAGGTTTATATAGCAGGGAGGGGAGCAGTAATAGTGGGGGAAAAAAGGGTTACCTCTCACTAGTAGGAGAAGTTAATGAAGCAGATTAAGTAGGATAAGTCCCATTCCTACGATTATCAAAGCTGGGAAATTTGCTCTTATGATGTGTGAGATAAATGAGATTTCTGTTCAGGTCAAGGTGAAATGTGTCAGCTACAGACTAACCTGACTACTCCTCTGAGACCGTTTGGATAAGTTCCATCAGTACTTAGAACCGTAAGAGAGACACCCGCAATTGCCTAGGCACTTTGTCAAAGGCCAGTGACCTTTTCCTCCAGCTTCTTTTTCACCACCTGTCTGTTGTTATTTTTCTTTTCCAAATCCAAATTGCCCCTTCCCTAAAAGGGGAATTGAACGATCTGTGATTATCTCCAACAGTTACATGTAGGGGGACAGCAGGTGAATTCCTCAGCACTTTGAAAAATCATGTATGTCAGCCTTTTGTCTGAATATGAGCACCTGAATGGACTTGCTCCATTCTCTTGGGATTTCCTTCTCTTTCCAGATTGCACACCGGACTCAGGTGAGCCAGCATACACCAACCACTATCTAGGCTTTGACCATTTCCTCTGCGACCACTTTACCTGGACTTGCTGCATTTCCAGGTGCCATCTTTGGAAGAACTGCCTTGATGTCTGTATCTGACAGATGAACATTTGTAATTACTGTATTCTCACCATTAGTTTTGTATGCTATCTCCCATCAGAAGCAATCTGTCCCTACATCATTTATAAATAGTGAGTTCATGCCATCTTCCTTACTTTTGTTTCTTGGTTGTGAAACTGTATATATTTTCTTTCTGGCAAGTTGAGAGAAGCTGTTCAACTCATTACATAGCTAATCTAAAGCTAGATTTCTTTTAAAGAAAATGGGCCAAATCTGGGAGTCCTTACTCAGTTCTTAAACACCCAAAAATCTCATTGAAATCATAGGTTGGTTTGCCTGAGTCAGAACTGAAGGAAAACTGAGCAATGACTTTAGGATTTGGTTCACCGCTTCCATGGAACTTAGAGCATCCAATGCAGCATGTGTCAAAGACAAAAACACTCGTTTGGCCTGAGACATAAGTACACTTCATTGTTATTGAACAGATCCCATTATTCAGTTCACAAGTTATCACATTCTTCTAAGAATCCATTTAATATAGTTAATATTTAAAATTAAATTTGTTTAGTATTATTTGTTATTGTGGTATTACCACAATAACTAGTGGTCTTATCTGAAACCATGTTTCGTTCTTAGGCACTGTACAATCACATTATTAACACAGGTGTTACAAGATGACACTATTCCATATAGTATTTCAAGTTTTTTAGTGTGCAAGTAAACGATCAGTCTTTTTAGTTATCAATATTTATTATGCAAAGTTCTGTGCAAAGGCAGTGGTCTCTGGAGAGGGATGTGAGCTGTGAAAGCAGCAGGGAGTTGGCTCTCCATCGTGGCCTGTGATTGGAGTTAATCCCTGAAGCTGAGTTACTGTTGGGCCGAGATTCAGGAAAAAAAAATTGATTGCTCAAATGCTGTTTGACCACCTCTGTTCTTGGACTGGTCTATATGTCTAAATTAAATAAGTTGGACTTATAACATCCCCAGTGTCTGTATCACTGATTTCTTTTCTATTGTGAAGCCAATCTGCAAGGCCCCAGACACCTGCTTACAATCAGTATTGGGGGATGATGTGAGAATAGGACACTGCTGTCATATGGAAGGGCAACAATACAGAGACAATTCCTTCACTGATTATCTTTCAGTCTGAATCATCATGACTGAAAGGATATGGGGAAAGGAAACAATTATTTCTGTTTAATATATGATGACCCAAGGCACAGAAATGTTGGCTTGTCCCAGGTCACACAGGAAATCAGTGGCAAAACTGGGAACGGAACCCAGATTACTGTACCTTAATCATCGGACCTACCTTCCTTCCCTTCCAGTTTAAATTGCGGATCATTGTGGGAGGAATGTTGACTCCTCACTGGTGTGTAATCACCACCTAGGTCCTTGGAGATAAGAAATAATAAAGAGTAGTTGGGGAAGATTGTGCCTGATAGGCACAGATCAATATTGGCGATGGGGTGAATACAGCACAATCCCACTTACAGCTCCATGTATAGAAAGAACCTATGCTTGCTGCACCGTCCCTACTCTTCCACCTGCCTTCCTAGGACATTATCCGTGTTACTTACTCTTACAATTTTCGAACAACTATTCGTGTTCTTATTTTAAACAGCTTATCATGGTCCCCAGATGTCTGACAGCATCCTTGCAAACTTTTGCCCTTTGTCAAAATGGATTCCATGCTCATAACTTTCTAAGGGACCAAAGCTTCAGCAAAGATGTTTGCCAAGAATCAAAACAAATCTAGGCCCAATTTATGTTGAGTTGCTTTCGTAGAAGCACCAGGGACTTTAGGACCCTTTGAAGATACTAGTACAGCATGGAAGGGCCACTTTCCTACGAGCCCTCTAAGCATATAGGCACATCTCCTACCATATGGGGGGCAGAGATGTCAACTTTGCTCTGAGATTTTTAGGGATGTTCATGAAAAAAAATTACGGCCGAATTAGAGTGGTTGCTTTCACTTCTCTTTCACCCCCTCTCCTCCTCATCGTTCCATTTTCGCCACACAAATTTGTCACCTTTCCTTCCTCTCCTACCCTCCCTGTCTTTGGCCAAAAGCAGGCAAGCTGTAACCTCAAGGCTCTCTCTTCACTGCACTCATGATCCTCCCACACCTCCCTCCACACAGGGAAAATGGGAGGATCACCTTTAGGAAAGGTGCACGTCTATGCTGCATCCGGGCCTTATTTACCTTGGCCAGTCCTGGTCATAGAATCATAGGGCTGGAAGGGATCTCAGGAGATCGTCTAGTCCAGCCCCTTGCTTCAAGCAGGATCAGCCGCAACTAAGTCATCCCAGCCAGGACCTTGTCAAGCTGGGACTTAAAAACCTTTTGACCCTGGATCCTCTCCCCAGGATGATCATCCTCTTTTTCTTTTCCTCTGTTGTTTTCTGTCTCTCTTCTTCTGCCACCCCCTCCTTTCCCTCCAGCTGTTCTGTCTCGGAGATTGCACAGTGGCAGGCTATTAGGAGGCAAGCTGTGGCTGTTAGCAGGCTTTGGAGCACAGGATTCCCAGCCCAAGTCACAGGTTTCATGTTGTGCTCTGTCTGCCCTGTGTGGATTCTGCTTGTGTGCTCTAAGTACTCAGATCATGTTAATGTAGTCCAGTGGGGTCCACATGATGCAGTTAAAGCACAACACCCAGCCTGTGGGTTGGGCAGCAAATCCAGCAGCACCTCCAACCCATTCACAATCACCACAGCTTGCCTTCTACCATATCCTTAGCTGTGCATGTGTGCTATGGGGAGGTGGAAGAGAATGCCTCCACAGCCATGGTGATCCAGTCATTCACCCAAGCGATGGTGCGGGGCCAGATCATATCTATGTGATACATGTGCCCTTTCAAAATTATTAGATTTAAGCCTGAATTAGTAATTTCATAATTACATGGAAAATGGGGTTGATTATGGACAATTAAGGAAGGTTGGCATCTCTGTGGTGGGATTGCTCCACATTTACTCTGAGCTCCATGATGGGGCTGAGTAGGCTTTGGGTTCTTGTGGATCAGTGAGTAGCTCATCCAAAGGGTGTTCTTATGTCCCATTGCATCCCAGCTCTGCCCTGCTCACGCCACATCCAAAGACCTCTTCTTGGGGTATTAATGCCAAATACTACCTAATATAATTGTGCAGATACTGACCTGATCTCAGTTTTGTCCTTTGTCTTTGAATTCCCTTTCAGGGCAGCAAAAACAAAATAGGGAATTGTTTTAAAATAAAGGAAATATAGATTATAGAAGCTTCTCCCCATGGTTTGCCTCATAGATGGGAATAAGGTTCGGTGGGCGGCAGTGGAGAATTTCTAATACAAAAGGTACAGGGAGTGAGATTTGATTTTAGGCAGAGAAAAGAGGTACTCTGTAACATTTAGGGCAAAATTTTCGAAGCACTTAAACTGATCCTCAAGTTATGAACAATTGGCAGTGATCAACTCTGCAGTTACAAATACCATTTGCATCCATCCATCCTGTTTTTAGATATGCAGTCTATCATTTGCATGTAACAATGACCCTGCCTGCAGGATCTTTCATGCAAAATTAGAGGACTTGTTCTGAAAATATGGCTCGCAGTGTGCATTTTCCTGGTGCCTTCACAAACACAGTTAGAAACACTGGCTTTGTTTAATTCAGTCCTCTGCATGAAGTGCTCCATCTTCCTTTGTCGTGATTGAGCTGAATCCACACATCCCTAGTTTTCACCCAGTCTTTATCTAGGCAACCTCCCATTGATCCAGTATATAGTGAGTAAAAATAGGGTAAGGACTTCAGGATATGGCTGACTCTTTCAGAAAGATCAATTCTTACTATCCTGTAGTGTGTTTAAAGCAATCAAATGTCTCTCCCTCTGCCTCTTGTACTGTAGTGGTGCCATCTTGTGGTCAAACATCATGATATTTTGAGGCTCATCGATATTTTGATTTTTATAAAGCTGCTTGAATCAGCTTGTGCCTTTTTACTTTAGTATCATGAAGCATCTTCAAAATAAATTCTGTCAAGACCTAAATCTATTGTGCGAAGTGGAAAAAAAGTGAGACAGCAAGAGAAAGCTGCCATGGGTCATGTGACTTTTGTGATAATTGTTTTTTTTCACTGGACAATGCTGATTTGTCAAACTATTCATGGGTATTAGCGAGCTGAATGATCCAGGCAGGTGTTAGTTGTCTTCACAGTGCCAGGAGCAGGGCACATCTTGTGGGAGGGGATATGGAAGAGCATCAGGGTTGACAAAGGGCCAGGGAACTGGGCCCAGGGCAACCTCCCCACAATTCCCCAGGCACAAAGCTCTGGGCAACCCTCCTGCCATACAGGCTTCTGCCCCTCCTCTGCTCCATTCCCACCCTGACCTCTAACATCCCCTCCCCAGCCAGCTGGGCCAGGGATTACCTGGGGCAGGGTGCGGTCACAGTGGCAGCAGCAGGGGGTCGCCTCTCTCTCCTGACATCCATTTCCAACGTCTGACAAACAGAGGCTAGTGACATCATTCCTACCTATCCTGGCTAATAGCCATTGATGGACCTAACCTCCAGGAATTTATCTAGTTCTTTTTTTAATCATGTTAAGGAGTTGGTCTCCCCAACCTCCTCTGGCAAGGAGTTCTATAGGCATTGTGTGAAGTAAAACTTCCTTTAGTTAGTTTTAAACTTGCTACCCATTAATTTCATTTGTTGACTCCTAGTTCTTTTGTTATGGGAACAAGTAAATAATTTGTCTGTATTCACTTTTTCCACGCCAGTCAAGATTTTATAGACCTCTATCATATCCTCCTTTAGTCTCCTTTTTTTCTAAGCTGAAAAATCCCAGTCTTTTTAATCTGTCTTCATATGGCACTCATTCCAAACCCTAATCATTTCTGTTGCCCATTTCTGAACCTTTTCTAATGTGAATGCATCTTTTTTGAGATGAAGTGACCATATCTGTACTCAGTGTTCAAGATGTGGGTGTACCATAGAACATAGAACACTAGAACTGGAAGGGACCTTGAGAGGTCAAGTCCAGTCCCTTGCCCTAGTGGTAGGACCAATTACCATCTAGACCCTCCCTGATAGGTGTCTATCTGACCTGCTCTTAAATATCTCCAGCGATGGACATTCCACAACTTCCCTAAGCAATTTATTCCAATGTTTAACCACCTGGACAGTTAGTAAGTTTTTCCTAATGTCCAACCTAAACCTCCCTTGCTACAGTTTAAGCCCATTGCTTCTCGTCCTATTCCAAGGCTGAGGAGAATAATTTTTCTCTCTCCTGCTTGATACACTCTCAGTCCTCTCTTTTCTAAACTGAACAAGCACAATTTTTTCGTTTTTTTTCTCATAACTCATGTTCTCTAGACCTTTAATATCTTTGTTGCTCTTCTCTGGACCTTCTCCAATTTCTTAACATCTTTCTTGAAGTGTAGTGCCCCAGACTGGGCATCATACTCTAACTGAGGCCTAATTAGTGCAGAGTAGATTGGAAGAATGCCTTCTCATGTCTTGCTCGCAACACTCCTGCTAATGCATCCCAGAATCATGTTTGCTTTTTTGGCAACAGTGTCACACTATTGACTCATATTTAACTTGTGGTCCACTATGACCCCTAGATCCTCTTCTGCACTCCTCCTCCCGAGACGGTTGCTTCCCATTCTGTATGTGTGAAACCCATTATTCCTTCCTAAGTGGAGTACTTTGCATTTGTGCTTATTCAACTTTAACCTATTTACCTCAGACCATTTCTCCAGTTTGTCCAGAGCATTTTGAATTCTGACCCTATCCTCCAAAGCAGTTATGACCCCTTCAGCTGGGTATCATCTGCAAATTTACTAAGCATTCTCTCTATGCCAATATCTAAATCATTGATGATGATATTGAACAGAACCAGTCCTAAAACAGACCACTGCAGAACCCTGCTTGTTACGCCCTTCCAGCATGATTGTGAACCATTAATAACTAGTCTTTGAGAATGTTATTCCAGCCAGTTTTGCACCCAATTTATAGTAGCCCCATCTAAGATGTATTTGCTTAGTTTATTGATAAAAAGATTATGTGAGACTATATCAAATGCCTAACTAAAAGTCTAGGTATACCATGTCTACCGCTTCTCCCTTATCCAGAAGGTCATGTATTTATATAGAGGCAAAAAGGTATTCTTTGCCTTGTTCTCTATACCTACCTTGCTTGGCCTATATGAAGTGAGTTTGGTAATCTGCAACCATTTCCTCACTACAATTTTGCCTCGTAATTGGAATTATTTGGCACCCTTAGTGGCAGTGCAGCTCCTAAGCCACTAACCAAGAATATTTTCTGAGCCCCTGCCCACAAAATACATAATGGGTGCATCTACACTAGCTGGCTACTTCGAAGTAGCTGGCACAATGTTGACATAGCACACGTCGCGTCTACACATGCTGTGCGCTATTTCGATGTTGAAATCGACGTTAGGCGGTGAGACATAGAAATTGCTATTCCTATCCGAAGATGGGACTAGCGCCCTACTTGGACGTTCAACATCAAAGTAGGGCGTGTGTAGACGATCCGCATCCCGCTACATCGAAATAGGGGGTCCTCCATGGTGGCCATCAGCTGAGGGGTTGAGAAATGCTCTGTTCAGCCCCTGCGGGGCTCTATGGTGGCCACATGCAGCAGCCCCTAGCCCAGGGCTTCTGGCTGCTGCTGTTGCTGCTGCTGCTGCTGCTGCAGCTGGGGGTTCATGCTGTGTGCACAGGGTCTGCACCTGGTTGTCGGCTCTGCAGACCTCATGCTGTGCACACCGAGTGTGTCTGGGAGGGGCCCTTTAAGGGAGCATCTTGCTGTTGCCCCAGAAGGGCTAGTCCAGCCTGTGACCTTGTCCGCAGGCTTTGCTGGCCCCTTATTTCAATGGGAAGTGTTTGTATGTGTGGACGCTCCGCATTTCCTTCCGGGGCGTCTCCTTTTGACGTTCCCCATCGCTACTTCGACGTTGAACATCGACGGCACCAGCCCTGGAGGACATGTAGACAATACGCGTTGAAGTAGCCTATTTCGATGTTCTTACTTCGAAATAGGCTACTTTGACGGAGTGTGCTAGCATAGACATAGCCAATAAAATGCAAATAGAGGGCCTTTGTGAACTGCTCAGAGCTATAAGCAATTGCGTTGTCTGCTTATGTTTAATGTAGGCTTTGCTGTTTGGAATTTTTACAGAGAGACCAAGGATAAAATTGCAGTAGAGATAGAACTTTCTTGTGCCTTTCATGCTTGGCTCCCTAAGAAATGGGAGAAAGTGCATTGGTTGGAAAGGATGTGTTTTGTAGAGTCCATTCTTTCTTTCTGCAATTCTCAATAAATGCACTTAAAATAATACGTACTCCTTCCTACGTTTAGTTTAACCATCTCAATACAATTGAGGGGAATAGTGGGATTTTTATATTTCATGGTGCCATTGCTGATGCTTACTTGACTAAGTAAATGTGAGTGGAAATCAGAGTTGATTCATTGTTTCTCACTTGCCATATGCAGTTAGAAAAAAATTGTCAACCAAAGCTGCTAATTCCTCCACCATGTGGATTCAGGGAAGATTTCTGTTCAGTTCAATTAAAAGCAATAGTCTGTTTTGCTTATAATCTCTTTTTCTTTTAAAATATCCTTATTAGCACCTTCTATTCAGTTGGTAGCATTTTTCTGGATTAAAAAGCATATTTATAAAACCTGTTTCATATTAGCCTCATTTAATATTTTCATGGCCTGTAGAACCATGGAATAATTTATTTAGGAACTTGGTGGATTCTCTGTCACTTGAAAGACTTTCTGTCTTTCCAAGAGATCTGCTCTAACTCAATCAGAGTGTCTGAACTTGATGCAGAATGAACTGGGCAAGATTCTATGATGTTATATAGGAGGCCAGACTAAATTATAGTGATATTTTCTGGATTTAAAATATATGAATGTAAAATTTAGTAAAATCTTTTCTGTGAGGTTCTGCCATTCAGAGCTAACCAGGGTCCATGGTCTTTACTCTTGTCACAATACTACTCCCTTACAATGTACAGGAATATAGCTGAAAGACAGTCATGTCCTCTTAGTGTTTTCTTAAACAGGTAACCCAATCTTCTAGATAAATTAGCTATGTCTACATTAAGATATTCTTTTGAAAGATGATTGTTCGGATGATACAATCCAAAAGATCACCTTTTGAACGAACTCCTCTACATGCAAAAAGTAAATAGCGCCTGCAATCAGCTCTTTTGAAAGACTGCTCCACCCTTTTGAAAGGGAGCATCTACACACCCACCCCTGCTCTTTCAAAAGAACAGAACAGGGAATGTTGCAGACTGGGTTGCATGGCTGACAAGCCCTTCTGGGGTCTGCAGCCAGCTATGCCCTCAAAGTGCCCCTCCCTAACATCTCTGCCCTGCACTCACTCAGGTCCACAGAGCTGCCATAAGCTGTGCAGAGCCCCTGCACAGACACGATGTTGCATTCAAGCCTGTCCCAATGGACTCCCAGCAGCATCTCCTTCTCCATCGAGTTGGCCATCCTCCATACCTTGGTCAGCCATCGCGCCCCATTGTTCACTGCCGCCCTCAAACTTCTCACGTGGGCAAACCCCACTGCCAGGCAGTCATAGTACGACGTGGTAGTGCCACAGGCACTGGTGGACAGCAAGGGCTGTTTCATGGACATTTATGTGGGCTGGGCGGGATGGATATACGACATGATGTGTTCCGTAATTCTGGGCTCTGCTGCCACATGAAGGCCAGGACATGTGTCCCCTGGCAGGAGATCTGGGTGGGGGATGTGACCTGCCCCTCTTCACTGTGGTGAATGCTGCCTACCCCCCGCTGATGTGGTCCTACACAGGCCACCTGATCCCACCCAAGAGGCATTTAACACTCATGTCAACTTGGCCTGAAATGTGGTGAAGTGGGCCTTCAGGCTTATGAAGGGCTGGTGGTGGTGCCTCCTCACATGCCTACAGGTTGGGCCACAGAATGTCCCCCAGGTGGTGGGTGCCTGTTGCATCCTGCACAACACTGTGGAGGGAAAGGATGAGGTATTTCCCCCGGTGGGCAGCAGAGTACACCCCCAGCCTTGAACAGCCGGTACCCAGCCCAAGCCTTCAGGCACAATTGGAGGGGACCCACATTAGGGGTCCCCTTTGGGAGATATTTGCATGTGAGCAACAATGACCATCACCCACAATCACCACATGCTTGTCCACCCTCACCCTCCATACACCACTCACCAGCCTCCTACCATGACCTCAGTATGCACACACATCCACACCCCACTGTCACCACACCAACAGCAAGGGACAAGGGGGTATTCAAAAAGAAAGATTTAAGCATTAATAAAAAATGGTCTTATTTACAACTATGAAAAAGTAACTGTGGCAGAGAAAGGGGTCAAGCTATGTGCAAACTATGTGCAATCATGCCCTATAAAGGCGGGGATCGGTGAAGGAGGGGGCTGAATTGAGATTGGAGAGGGGTGGACCTGAACTTGTGGGGGGTGGGAATTAATTGGTAGTGTGGAAGGGGAGACCTCAACAGGGAGGGAGTGGAGGTATGGACTTTAACTGAGAAAGGAGGGGGGGACCTATTATGCGAAGGGGGAAGGGAGGGATCTTAACCAGAAGGGGAGAGGGGGGCACTATAATGAGAGGGGGGGACCTTAAATGGGAATGTAGCGGGGGGCCCAGAGCCATATAGGCCATCCCCAGTTTGTGGTCTGGACCGTCCCACCCCACTGTGTGTGGCTTACAACGTTGTCCCCAGGTGGATGTTGCTGGCAGCCATTTTGACATAACATTAGCCATGGCCACCTGTGCTGTGCCTGGTTTGTGAACATTGGGTGTGTGGTTGGCTCGCTGGAGGCTGTGGTGGCCACTCCACCTAAAAGCTGGGACGTGTGCTCCACTGTGTATTTAGCTGAGGTCCTGCCCCAAGGTCCACTGATGCCTAGCTGGCCATAACCTGGCTTGATGAGTGGGATGGTATGTCTATTACGAGGTCCCCCTCATCACTGGAGACCTCAGTGATGGCTGGTTCTGTCTCCTGGATTGCCAGTCTGGGCCCCTCCTCTGCCACAGGATGCGCCTCTCCTGATGTGTTGTCCAGGAGAGATGGTGGGGAGGAGCTTTCTCTGGGCCCCAGGAGGCAGTGGAGCTCCCTGTAGTAGTGGCAGGTCACGGGACCTGCCCCGAGAATCTGGCAGAGTCCCCTACTTGTGCATCACCCTGCTGCACAGCTCTTTTACTTTGCTGTGCACCTGGTTGGTGGTGTGTGCAAAGTGCCCTCAAGTTGCCAGCTGCATGGAAAACTGGGCAAATGCAGCTGCATTTCCCCTCGTCTGCTTCAGGACCCCCTCATCTTTCTACAGCCCCAGCAGGTCTCTCACCTCAGGCTCAGTCCAGGAAGGTGCCCTTTTATTCAGGGGTGTTCCCGGGTCCTGGCTGCCCTGTGATGGCTCAGTGGGAGGAGGCCCTGGGGCTGCTGTGGAGGCTGGCTGCTGGCCATATCTTTTGGTCGCTTCTGCTGGGGTGACTGTGAGTCATGCAGCAGTAGCTTGTGCTTCAGCAGCTGCAAGCACGCTCTCAGCTTCTTGCACAGGGCTTTCAGGGACCATGAGGCTTTCAATACAGTTGGACGTGCAAACCATAGAGCCCCACTGCTGATGTGCAGGGCATCTCCGCAGTCCTCCATGGCCAGCGCCATGGGTGACTCCTCTTTCGAAAGTGCAGGCCATGGAACATCTACACAGTTTCTCTTTTGAAAGAGTATTTTGAAAGGAGGCGCTCTTCCTAATATGAGACAGGAGGGACACTTTCGAAAGCTGCGCCTCATTGCTTTGATTTCCTTTCGAAAGAACATGTTACAGGTATAGCCGCTCCACGTGCTCTTTTGAAAGAGGGGCTAGATAGTTCGAAATTATTGGCTAGTGTAGACGTAGCTATTATGGAGGAAAAAGTGTATCATTGAAGCATACAATGAAATAACTATGCTATTTCAGAACAAAGAGTTCCATTGGTTCAGTAGGGGACGGACGCTGTTTTAACGCTACTTTGCTACCCCATCACTTTCAGCATAATTTAAATTTTAAATAAAAACATCAAAACATTTCTAACCTTTTTGACTGCAGGGGAAATCTTTTGGAATGACCGAGTTGGGAATAAATGGGAAAAGAAATGAACGAGATTCTTGGCTCTACTGCAGACCCTTGGAACTCCCCCCACTCCGCCCGCCCTGCTTTTTTTTTCAAATTAGTTTGCATTTTGTTGTTTCCTCTGATCAGGTATCTTAAGGAATAAGGGCCTAAATCTGCCTTTTGCTCCATGGGTGCAGGCGGCCTTATGTACAGGCTGGCTCTGGGGGGGGATGAGTTAAACCAGGGGTGAGCAAAGTGCAGGGTGGGCCCCCTAAGGGGGACATGCAATTTCTAAAGTGTGGCACAGCAAGAGTGACTGCTATGAGTCAGGCTCGTTCATCTCATTAAAAATGTTGAAATATGTTACTGTTTTTAAGTTTGTGTGTTCACTTGTATGTGATGATCAATAAAGATTTTACATTGTACATTCTTATGCATGATGAAAGGATTTTTTCGTATTAATGTGACCGACACTTCTGATAGGTTGGGGTGGGGAGGGTGGGCCAGGACCCATGTAAAAAGTTTCCGCACCCCTGAGTTGAGCTGTGGAGAAGCTACGTGGAGATCTCTGAAGTAAAGGTACTTTCTCTTCAATACTGGAGTAGGAGTGTATCACTGTTGGACAGAGCAAAGAAGTGGAGGACAAGTTGCTAGTCCAGCTACCATTTTCAGATCCATGTGCCCAAAACCTGTCTAAGGGGCACACAGAGGCCCCATTTTTGTAGTATCTGTGCAACTACTTTACACAAACTGCCTGAGCTGAAGAAGAGAAGATTTCTTCTCTCACAATCTCTCTCTGCACAAAGCCCTTTTGGTTGGGCTTTGCATGGGGACTGAGAGCTGTCTGAATTTCAGACAAGGTGTCATTTTTTTCTTCCTCATTAGTCAGAGCATTCTTAGGCCAATATCTGCATCTATAAGCAGGAGAATTTTTAAATGAGGTTCAGTAACACTCTCCATGTCATTCAACAAACCTATAATCCAAACAGATGTATCAGCCTCTACCTCATTCATTTCAGTCCTCATTGGCAGTCAGTAAGCAACACAGCCTTGCTCATTAGTTCATCTCCTTACACAAGTCATACATCACTAGTCTATTTTACACTGAATTAAAAATCTGCTTCTCTCACAAGTTATTGTAGACTCAATCTCGGACTCCCCAGCTCCTCTTTGCAAGATATCACTTTATAATTGTTACCATAAAACATGTTAATTCACTCTGGAGCACATTAAATATCTTCAGAAACTTCCCCAAGAAACCGTTACAAGGCTGTTGCTGTATCAATAGCTTATCTGCCTACTAAGTAAATGCTACTGGGAAAAAAAAAAGAAAAAAAAAAAGGGAAAACAAACAAGCAAACAAACAAACAAACCTAAACCCTGTCCAGAAATATTTGTTAGCTAGCTCCATCACCAAATCCTTTTATGGCTTTAAATAAAATTATGGAATGGCAGTGCCCTATAATGGCCAATATACAGTAATATTTTTTCAAGCATATTTTGGGGTGGAAGTTTAGAGATGGTGGGAGGATTGATAATATGGGCAAGATCTTCAGATGGTGTAAATTGTGTGTCAAGGAAGCTGTACCAACTAACATTAGCTGAGGATTTGCCCCATTATTTATAGATCTTATATCTGGGAATTAAGAACTGATGCCATGCCTCGCTTTTAAATCTGCTGAGTATTTGCTTACATAGAGGTGAACACACTGGGTGTGTTCCTTTAAGTAAAACTTCAAAGGGCAGAGCTTGGTTTTTGTTGCTGTTAACAGACTTGCCAAGTACCAACTGGAGGAGCAAGAATCAACATGCACACACCTAGCTCTGCCTACATTCCTGAAATAAAATTCAAATAAGAAGAAATTATTTGATTTTTTTCAGTTGGTAACATGTAGACAAAATATTAAAAGTTTATTTTCTATTTAACTGCCAGAGGAAAGCCTTATGACGAGAAATGAAATCTGAGGTATGGAAAGCTTGAGCAGATTTTGAGGTTATAGTATGTGACTGTTAGTTGTTTCTTGTATAGGAATTAGTGCCAAAGCAATTGTGACAACCGTTTCAGTAATACCAGCTGAAAAATCAGATCTGTAAGATCTTGGAATAAAATAAAATACCACATCTTTTTTTGATATGTAGACATTCACTCAAATTGTCGTCTTGGTTTCAGGTAATACCCGCTCTTCCAAATATGCACACCAGAAGACAAAATTGAGATCCGGATTCAGAACAGAACTTGAAGGCCCATTTTTACTGAAACCCTTAATAAATATTGATACTATATATTAGTTTTTTTAAATTACAAATATTCTGGAAACAGAAATTATACCAGAATTTGTTGATTAAAAATACCCTAAAATACAATTTGAAAAGGTGTATTTCTCCACCCATATTAGTCATTCAGACATATTATAACTGCCTGGATTTTGGAATAAACTGACTCATCAGCTCATAGCATTGCTGATGATGTTGAATAAAAGAGAAGGGGGAAAAATCACCCCAAACATAGATCATGCTAAACAGGGACGTGAGGGAATTTGGCTGTTAACCCCTGTTGAGTATTTTCTAATAGAGCCATCAACTCATCTTACTTCAGATTATTTAGCAGCTTAGCCTGAACATGGTTCAGCAATGCCTCACAAACAGCTGTAATTTTTTGGTATGGGGTATTCAGTTCATATCATGAATAATAATATTTAACGAGAACTGGGGGAGGAGGGACTTTTCTTTCTCTTCTCTCTTTGTTTCTACATATTGTCTGTTAAATTAGTTTCTAACTGTTCAGCTTGCGTTCCCACTGGTTTTCCTCTCTCTGGCTCAGAATGGTTTTGCCGTTAAGTCACAAGAGAGAATTCAGGAAATAGGGTTCGATTCCTAGCTCTGCCAGCCTTTCTGTGCCATGTTAGACAAGTCATTTACGGACTAATTTATGACAGAGCTCAGCTCCGGTTTAGATGCCTTCAGTCTGTAGCTACATTTCCAAAAATGTTCAGCATGCAGCAACTCTGACTGTGCTCAATGGAAGCTGCTTGGCATTGGTTCTGGGGAGTAGCTTCAGTTGTGAGTGTTGGCTTTGTAGAATATCTGTCCCTTAATCAAGCTGTGCCTCAGGGGTATGGCAACCATCTGTCCTGTTTTTACTGGGACAGTCCCGTATTTAAGCTGTCTCACAGACATCCTGACTTTTTAAAGAAAATAGACAAATTGTCCCATATTTCACAGGGCTCCTGCTCCCGGGGACCCAGTGTCTTGGGTGGCAGCCTCTCCTGCCAGGGAGCTCCTCCACTGGGTGGCTGACCTGTTCCCCGGAGTTCTGCACCTTGCGACACCAGCTCCTGCTGGAAGGAAGCTTCTCTGTGGGCAGCTGCTCCATTCCCTGGCATCCCATGGTGGCAGCCCCTGCTGCCAGCAAACTCCACAATGGGGCGACTGCTCATTCCCTGGTGCCCTACACTGAGGGGAGGCAGCTCCTGCTGCCAGCGAGCCCCTCCACGGGTCGGCTGCCTCATTCCCCACCCTCCCAAGCCTCAGGGAGGCAGCTCCTGCTTCATCACCTGCCCACCCCCCGCCGGAATGCTTTGGAACACCTCCCCACCAGGGAGTTCTGGAGCCCCCATCCTCCACTCCCCTTCATCCCTGGTACCTCACGCTTGGAGGCTGTGGAACCCCCATCCCTGGTGCCTCACCTTGGAGCAGCAGCCCGCATCGCCAAGGAGCCCTGACATGGAACAGCAGCCCCATCCCCATCTCTGGAGGCTGGTGTCCCATATTTGCCATAGGGCAATGTCATCACCCTATCAGGGATCTGTCAGTGAACTGGGGTAAATTTTATTAAAACTAATGGCAAAAATTTACATAACACACAAGAAAAGAGTGTCTGTACATCTGGCTATAGTGCTTAGAATTATTCACTAACACAAAGTTTATTCTTAAAGTTGAAGATACGTATAATACATAATCAGCACTAGTCCATATTGCTGATTGTCCCAGACCTGCAGAACAATGCAGTTCCACCAATCTGAGCTTGTTTCATGGCACAATCACCAGGACTCCACTGTGCACCAAGCATTAAGTTCAGTCAGCATCTCCCCACTCCTCCTCTGCACTGTTTACACTGGTGTATGTACACATTCTCCTTGGGGTCTTTGTTGGTCTGAAGGCTGCTTAGGCTCTGTGCATACCTCAGCACAATGCGTGAGGTTCTCATAATATCACAGTATTGCCACAACAGTTTGAAGCTGTACAGGTTCCATGCTAGCCTTGTAATGACATCTGCACTGATATGAAAAAAAAGAGCACGAAAACATTTTTGCCATCATTGTCCAAAGGGAGGGGAGGAAACAAGTGCACTGTGGGATGCTGATGACACATACCCTGAACCACCCATGGCACTTTTGTCTTCTGTCAGTCATTGGGACAGAAACTCACAATGCAATGGGGCAGCAGGAATTGTGGGATAGGTACCCCAAGTGAATTGCTGACAAAATTGAAGCTGCCCACCCTAATGAGGATGCATTCTGTCAACTTCATGTGCCAGTGTGAACGTTCACCCTTGATTTTACAAAATCGGGTACCACAAAATTGACCCCAACAAATTCAATCTAATTTCCTGCTGTAGACATACCCAAGGTTAAGGTTCGCTTCCTTCTGGAGTTAGGAGGAAGAAAACCTGCATGGCTGTATTTGAGAAACATTGCTTGAAACTGTCCTCCTGTTCTTAAGGGTAGTCACGAAAACAGTGCAGATGCTAAATGAGGAAGGGAAGTGGTATGGACTGATTATGAACATCAATAAAACAAAAACAATGGTATTTGGAGATAAAGCAATAGCAAGGAAGAGCAGGGTACAGGGGATTGAACTAGAGTATGTAGAGAAGTTCATGTATCTGGGGAGCAACATAACATGATTTAGAGTGGAAGAAGGAAGTAGCAACTAGAATAGTGAAAGCAAGAGGGAGTTTGAAGGCAATGGATAAGATCTGGAAAAGCAAAGCAATTAGCTTAGGAATGAAGCTGCGCATCTTGAAAATGCGTGTATTCAGCAGCATGTGGTACGGATGTGAGCCAGGGGTGATAATGAAAGATTCAAAGAGAAGGATATTGGCGTTCAAGAGGAGTTGTTATAGAAAGATGCTGAGAATAAGATGGATGCAGAAGGTCACCAAGGAGGAATTATACAGGAAGACACAGCCAAAGGAGAACCCACTGCTGAAGGTCATACAAAGGAAGTTACAGCTATTTGGGCATATTTGCAGAATGAACAATGGACAAAAAAAATCAAGACCCTGGTATTCGGCATAATGGACAGTTCGAACAGGAGAAGCAGACTCCACAGAGAATGGGTAGATGATATAGTAGATTGGTGCAGAACTGGTCTACGGAAACTTAGCCACACTACAGTGGATAGGGCAAGATGAAAGGAAATAGTGAGAGAGGCCTCAGACACCAATGGGCGCTGAGCCCATGGTTATCGATGATGATGATGACTCCAGAACAGTGACTAGGAATCAAAAGGAAGGTTTATAGAATCTAATCGCTACCTCCATATTATATTTGCCTATGACTAGTGGACTTCAATCTCCCTGGCCATATAGGACCTAACATAGGACGAAAAAAGAAAAATGAGAGAGTTAACTCTTTACTGTCATGTTTATGACCTTTTCAGTGCAGCTGTAGGAAGAATACATTATCATTCCAGTCTATTATTTTTAAAATCGCTTACAGAAATATTAAACAGGCATCAGCACCCTTGATGTTTGAGGAATACAAATCACATCCACAACTAGAGACTTAACTGGCCCCCTGTATTTTACCTAGAGAGATATTTTTAAAATTTAGTTAAAAACAAAAAGGTGTCAGATCAAAGTGGCAGTATACAAAGGAGTTGTATAACTGACTTCCTTGCTGAACATTTTTAGATAAAAGTCCCAGTTGGGTTACAAGACACTTTACATTTTAGGAATAGGTATTCTAAAGTAGTGTTTCTCACCCTTGGTTTATAAAGTACCCCTTTTAAAATATATATACATATATACACATATATATACGTACCCCCAGTATCCCGAGTTTTCAGACACACACATTTTTTTCTACCATTGCAACACATTTGTTTAAACAACTTAATTGTAACTGGCTGACTGAAAGAAATTGCCTACAGGCAATAAACTTGCCATCATACTTACGACCGTGCAAAGGGGATAAATAAAAAAAATGATATGAACATTTGGAGGGGTTGGGTTTAAACAGCCTCTTTGGGAGCAACTATTACTAATGAGTTCACAGTGTAACTGTTAATTAGAGGTTTGTGAAAAACGGAATGAGAAACTGCAGCTTCATAATATGTCTCGGCGTTCAAATTCCAATTCTGTCTTAAGGCATATAATATTTGAAGTGAATGGAAAGGTCTCTGGTTTTTCATTTCAACCCTTTAGAAAACTCTAAATGTCAGAGTTTCCAATCTGAAAATAGACTTTAATAATTATTTTCAGTAATAATATTTTTCTGTTGCAATAGCTTCCAACGCTCTCAGTACATATGGCCGTATTGCGCTATTAAGGTACAAGCCTGCACTGGAGAGCCACGTCTACGCTAGCAAGTCCTTTCCAAATCTTTTTCGAAATGAGGGGCCCCTTTTGAAAGATTCCATGGAGCATCTACACACAAAAAGTGCTCTTTCAAAAATAATTTTGAAAGATCGCGGTGCACCTTTCGAAATGTCTCTTCCCCTCCCGTTTCAGGAACGGCCCCCTTCTTTCGAAACCCTCTTTCGAAAGAGGGCAAGTGTAGGTGCTCCGCAGGCTGCTCTTTTGAAAGAGCAGTCCTCCATGGCACCTGCCAGCAGGTGTGCGGAGACACAGCTGCCAGCACATGCAAGGCTGTATGTTTGGTGTGTCCGGCTGTGTTTATAGACGCAACAACCCAGAAACTCCGTGGCAGGAAACTGAGAGTGTGCTGGCTGCAGGAACTGCACCAGCCCTCCTGGGGACGCTAGAGCCTAGTGAGGCAACACACCAGCCCCATGGTCAGCTTGCAAGACCCCCACGGCCCTGCTGGAGTTGGTACAGCAGATTCTGGCCAGAGTGGGCCATGCCGCACCGACTCCCCCACCCCTTCTGCCCCTGCCATTTAGGCTGCAGTCACAGCACCCCCAGCATGCTCCTACCTCCCCATGGTCTTATACCCATCCCATCCCCACCAGGGCCCCCAGACCCAAGGTGATAGGCCCTCCCTTGGCCATTGTGGGTCATGGCCCCCCCCCGCGGAAGACTAAGCCTCCCTTTCAAGTCCAGATGCAACCCCCCCAGATTCCAGTGCTCCCCTTTCAGGCATTGTACGTAGTTCCCCTGTTCACCCCTGTATTTAGCTCCCTCATTTGTGTTATTGTTCCTAGACAGTTAGTTTTAAGTATTAAGTTTATTTACAAACACACCTGTGTCCTGTAAGATAGGTGGGAGATGGGGGATGAGTGCATGTGGGTAGCAGTGGTGAGGAGCGTGTGTGTGGGGGTCATGGTGGAGGGTGCCTGGGGAAGGTCACTGGGGCATCTCAGCAAAGGCTGCACTAAGGGCCTCTCTCACCAGCACTCTGTACTGGTTCGTCTGATGGCACTGGGCATGGTGCAGCTGCTCATATGCGGCCACTGCCTCGGAGGTCCACCCCTGAACAAAGTGCTCATGCTTTGTGTCCACAATATTGTGGAGAGCACAGCATGCACCCACCACCACGGGCATAGGCCGCAGGCTGACCTCCAGCCTTGTGAGTAGGCAGTGGAAGTATCACTTCAGCCAGCTGAAGGCCCACTCCACCTTGGCCTGGGCCTGGTTCCAGCACTCGTTAAACCACTCCTGGGTAGGGTTGGTTTGTCCCGTGTAGAGATGCATGAGCCGCAGGTGCAGGGGGTATGCGGCATCGGCCACAATGCATGGTGGTGTCCCCAGTGGAGAGGTCCCGCAGGGGGACATATGTCCCCTCCTGTAGTCTGAGGCCCAGCCAGGAGTTGTGGAAGAAACAGATGCCAGGGGCCTGCCTGGACCATCCCGTGCAAATGTCCAGGAAGTGGCCCTGGGCATCCATGAGGGCCTGGAGGACCACAGAGTGGCACTCCTTCCCGCTAACATACCGGCCTGCACTGTAGTGCAGGGCCTGGATAGGGATATGGGTCCTATCCAGGGCCCAGAAGCAGTTGGGAAAGCCCAAGGCAGCAAATTCCTCCATGGTGGCATTGGGATCTCTGACGTGGATGACCGTCCACAGGAGGATGGCATTGATCACTTGGATGACCTGCATGGGATGGAGGGCATGTGCATGGTGAGTGCGTATTGGGGTGACTTAGAGCCCCCTATCTCTGGCCCATGCCCCCATGGCCCTTCCCCTGTCCCCTCCAGGGCCCTTCCCCCATCCCTGATGGTTCTATTTGTCTGGGAGCCCCTGTTTCCTGCCTCAGGGTGTGTGTGTGACCTGAGCATCATTTACCTCCAGCAGGAAGGCCCTGACGGTGGCCCTGCCCACACTGAACTAGTGTGGCCAACTGAGCAGCGGCTGTCTGGGGTAGCCAGCATCCATATGGCAATCACCACTCTTTTATCCTTAGGGAGCGCACGCCTCATCTATGTGTCCTGGTGCTGAAGGGCAGGAGCCAGCCAGTGGCACAGCTCCAGGAATGTCTCTTTCCTCATGCAGAGGTTCTGGACCCATCACTCTTCGTCCCACTCCTGCCTCACCACCCAGGCCCACCACTCAGTGCTGGTAGGGTAGGACCATAAGCGCCAGATGGCACAGGGGATAGGGTGTGGACGGTGCCTCATGGAGAGGGCTGGCAGGACTGAGCTGGGGAGGTGTCGGCCTTTGGAGGTGGTGGAGGGCGGCGAGGATAATTATGGCCAGCAACCCATGGTGTCCTCATCGGGGAGCTGGATGGGATCCATGGGGGTGTGTGGATCCTGGTGTAGCTCCAGGCACAGGGTGTGCAATAACATGTTTGGCAGGGCAGCCCTCAGCGTGTGCAGGCTGAGGGTGTATGGGAGGGGTCCTTTCAGGGAGCGGCCGGCTGCAGGGCCTGGAAAGTCTTGTGTGCCATGCTACCCCATCTGCAGCATTTCCTGGCTTGCTCTTTTGAAAGAGCTCCCATGGCTGTGCAGACGCTTCCTTTTGAAAGAGCACCTCGCCCTGTCGAAAGAATGGACCGGTGGATTGATCCACTTTGAGGCGCATGTGCGCTCTTTCAAAGCCTGGTCTTTCAAAAGGTGCCTTCCGGACGCTTGCCTTTCGAAAGCGCGCTGTCGTGGAGATGCAGCCTAGGTGATATGGAGCTGTACTGCCTCAAAAGCAACATAGACATTGTATCGCGTAATTTTCAACAAGCACACATGCTTATGCTCCCCTCTGCAGGCAGCTAGAGCTGTTGGCCATGGCCAAGGCGCCATTGTGCGCAGTGCAGTTCTTGCATTCACAAGAACATGGTCTGGAGTTTCAGGAAGCCCTTATGCTAGAAGGGCAAGGAGATGTGTGCTCCTAAGTTTCTGTTTCTGCTTCTGCCCAGAGACCTGTCCCAATCTGACCATGTGCTTTTTAGAAGATCGTCAAATGCTTACAGAGGCCACTCTAAAATAGTGAAGCATCACTTGGGAGCTAAAAAGAAAAGAAAGGACTGAAATGGCCATGTGGATCTATGCAATTTGCATCTTATTCTGTGTACTGTTTTTCCAAGTGGCACAAGTTTGCATGTATCCTGGAACACTGCTTTTGGTAAGGAGATCTATTAATCGTTCATATGCTTCTATTTTCTATCTTTTTGACTCTTCCCTCCCCTCCAATGCTCTTGTCATTCATTTGCTGAAGGCAACATTCAAAGACCGCTCCTGCCTGCTGGAACATGCTGTCATTTATGAGAGCTGTGCAAGCAACAGCAGCACCAGGCTGAATCATTATTTTCCTACTTGGTGTCAGTTGCTAAGAGGGATGATTAACAATAAAAAAAAAAAAAAAGAAGAGAGAGAAAGCGAGTCTGTGCAAAAATTAAGATTGGGAAAGTGGGAGTGGCATTACCAGTCAGGTTTGTTCAGAGATTCTTTTTGCTCTCTGGGGTGGCACTGCAAACATTTAGTTCTTTCTGCTGTGCTGATTTCATTTTTGTCTCTTCCTTTACCAGGATTATTGCCTAACAAGGTAAGTGCAGATCAAAACTGTTTACTCGTCTCTAACTCATATCCATTGCAGAATATCAGCATGGACACAAAAAGGCCAGTAAGATAAAATATTTTAAACTGCTCCATGTATTTCTTTTCTTTCATTGAAAATAACTTTCTAAAGTTTCATCCAAAGCCAGTCGCTTTTACTAAGTTATCTTCATTTCCACTGAAAGGATGTATCATAACTAGTGAATTGGAACAGGCTGTTGTGTCTATAAAGTGTAGGAATGAATAAAATCTTCACACTTTCTATTGTAGAAATTACTTCCCTGCATTGCAACAGGTTGTCTGCATATTACGTGGTCAGTGCATCCTTCATGGGTGTTTTAGATGTGTTTTAAGGTCCTGGGCTGCAGAAGGAATATTCCTGTCATTTTCTATATGGGTGCTTTTAGTGTTCTGTGACTAATTCTTAATTCACTCTTTATGGGATAGGCACAGTAAATGTTTTGGTTCAATTTGTCTCCTTTTCCCAAAGTTGCTTCCTCTTTCATACTCCTGACACAAGACCTTATCCTTCTTCCAGTTAAACCAGTGTAAAACTCTGCTCCCACTGAAATCAACAGAGAAGGCCTGAACTTTGCACAGTCTAAGGAAATGACAGTTCAGAGGAGGTTATGTCTTTCATGTGTGGGGTCTTTATACATCACTGGATGCTCTGTCAATAGCAGAAATAGTTTTGTTTTATTTTTTTTAAAAGAGGACACACAAAAGTGTTCTTATTTTCAATAATTTTCTTCCTTTATACAAACCAGTTAAGGGTTGAATGGAGCCCATTTTCCTTTTAAAGATTGATGTCCTACGTTTCAAGCATGGACATGAGTTGTTGACACTATTTACTCTGCTAGGCAAAAACTCACATTTCAGTCCTGAAGTGAACCCGTTGGTCATATTAACAGCTCCAGACATGAAAGCCCAGTCATCATCCCTAGCATTGTGTAGATAGCCTCAGAAACAGGCTTTCACTCACTCACAGCTGCCCAACAGGTGTCCTGTGCTTCTTTTGGGGGACTGCTTTTCGGAATAGATGAGCCTTCTCCGTGGCTAATTTAACTGCTTATCCTCTACCTACCCTGCCAAAAAGTATGACTCGTTGTTAGTTAAGGTATTGCAGATTACAATCTGTTACAAAGTGGCCTGAGACCAAAGTTATTTCCCACAGTGCACTTCCACAACACTTGGTTACTGTTGAATCTGATTCAGCTGGATTCAAAACAGGAAACCCAGTGATTAAGAGCTTCCTATTGTATCACCAGTCCTCTGAGCCATCCAGGTCTCAACGTGAATAGCAGTATTGTCCTGAGGGTCATCCACTGTAATGGGGTATGCTACATGTAGGTCTCTGATTAGGTTTGCTTGTTCTTTACTCTCTGAAGATTTTCATTGCGTTCAGAAATGAAGTTAAAACTGGACTGCACCAAGAAATTCCTTTCCGACAGCACTCGTCAAAATTGTTCTAAAACCTCCCAGGTGTTTTCTGTATGTGAAGTTTTTTCTACAATGTCTTGTCCTACTGGTTTTTAAAAAAATCAAATGCGGGCTGACAAGCTAACATAAAAGATGCCACTATGCCTCAAGCAGCTGTACAGATGCTGATCTATGATTTCCTTGGGGAGAGCAGGAAGGAGAGGGGGCTGAAGGATGCAACAGGAGTCCATGTTGCAGTTTTTAAAAGCCCCACTCAATTTTTATCGGCCTCTCCCTGTGATTAATGGCTCAACAGTTGGGCTTCTCTACAGTTTGCTTCTTTTAGACATGTATCAATGTCATTTTAGGGGTCATGGGCTTTTTCTCAGTAGAAGCCTCAAACCTCCTCTGTAGCTATTCCTGTTCCCAAGGCTTTAATGGCAGGGAAATGGGGACATGTCCCAAGGCTCTCCTACCTTCAGAGATCCCTGATATTCCGTAATACCGAATACAGACAGGTTGAACCTCTGTTGTCTGGCACTCTCTCCTCCGCCAACATCTCTAATGAGGTATGCATTTAGTTAGCTGGACAACCACTTATTGTGAATGCAACTTTCCCCTGGTCCTATAACATTTGTTTACAGCCACCAGCATACTCGGAGTGGTCTGTGCTGTTATTTAGATGTAATTTCCCCCAAATGTCTTCTCAGAGCTGAGTAAGCAATGAAAGTGTTGGTAATGCTGCTAGACAATATTGGCCTCTCACCAGCTGGCAAATTCTCTCATCCGGCACCGGTCAGGTAGCAAGAGTGACAGACTAGAGAGGTTCAACCTGTAGCTTTATTTAAAATACTAGATGGCAAGTCAAAAGCCTCTGAATCTCATACTTCTCTGACAGACAAACCTCATTCACCCACAATTTGACCAGGGTTGCTCAGTGTGAAGGGATATTTAAAACTGATGATCTGAAGGTATGGATAGATTTGAAGCTGGCACTGTGTACTGCTGAAATGATTTTGTTAAGGATGATGACAAGGATTTTGAATGCTTACGTTCAGGTTTCCCACACTTTGAGTCATTAGCTTCCCTTCTTCTGCCTCCTTTTTAACCCAGATGGATTCTTTTCTTCTGAGTCCATCTTTTCCCTTACTCACTTGTTCCTCCACCTTGATCCCTTCCCTCTGAATACAGAAGACGGATCATTCCCATGAGGACATGGGGTAATTCTTCTTCCCTATTTTCTCTAATCTCTGTGTGGATCCAAGGTGTGCCCTACCATCAATAGGGATAATAATCTTTGGCAACAGGCTGCCAAATCAATTGGGTGTGTGAGATGATTAGGCCACAGCAAATCTCTCACTCTGTCTTTTGGACCTGGACTAATTACTATCTTCAGATCTGGTATGGTGGGATTCCATGGCTTAGAGGAAGTCGTTTCCGTGTATCTTTTAACTCCTGTAGGACACCACAGCACGTTACGTTTAAAGATTTTTGGTGGGCCACCTGCTCTTATCTGATCACAGCTGCTTATCCAGACTGAGCCAAATCTTCCCTCATGTTTGAATTTTATCAGGCTCAGGATTTAGGGTGAGGTTCGGGCTGGCTATGTTTACATGCTCATTCACCCAGCCCAATTAGTGCAGCCAAGAGAGGCGGCTGGGCATCATTAGGAAGAAAGTGCTTTAGGTTTCCTCCCAGTGGGGATCTCCTGGAAGCAAGAACTAGCCCCACCCAAATACTGAGTAACACTTGCACAGATCCAGCAGGAGTTGGGGAGGACTGGGACATAAGGAATAGCTTCCTGCATGGTTAAAAGAGACATAATACTGTATCTTTGTAGGGAAAGCTTATTGCTGGGAATCTTTCCTCTTCCCCTTCCCAAATAGAAGGAAGGATTAGTTCACCCTTTTTTCCTGGCTCCATTTTCAAGAACTATCAGCCAAGGTGATTTGTCTATAGACACACTGCCCAACTCAGCCACTCCTTGGAGATGGAAAAACTTAAAGAAAGTAAGTCAAAACAATAGGTACTTATAAATCTGTTCTCTGCTGTTTTCTAGGATTACTTTTCCACAATGGAATGATACACTACATAACTCTTGCAGCTCAAAATTCAAAAATACATTTATGGAAGAATTCAAGCCAAAATGGAAAATTAATGAGCTACACTCTACTGGGAGTAAGCCATGCCTGTCCCTGGGTGTGAGTTTGTGGCATAGATTTGGTTGCAGTTCTTGAATGGTTGCCTTATTGCTCACAAACCACATCAGGCACATTTCCAATGTCTCTCTGTGCACATCACATTGTGGCATACAGTGGTGGTAAAAATAGGATAGAACAGTCATGGTATACGTTTCCCAAAGCATTTGGTATCTTTGAAAGGTTGTTGGGAAACAGGTGCATCTTGCAAGACTGACTCTGGTTGCGAAGTAGACGATAAATTTAGAGATAAACGTTTTTAAAATTCCTCCCTCCCCCCCAGATATCCTGCAATACCTTTGGGAAGTGAGAGGAAATCAGTCCCTTGCAAATATTCACTGACACTGAGAAAATCTTGCAAGAGTGCAGCATAAACTAGGCTTGTTTTTTAAACAGAGTTTGTAGGATGCCATTTGGTTGCATCAGATCATTAAATTGTGCAATATATCTCAATAATCTTTGGACTAAAGACTAAAAGATACGGCCAAATGCTTCATAAAAGTGAATCCAGAATTACATACAGAAGTTTAAAAAGAACTCAGAGCTCTAGCTAGTAAAACAAATTAGATTAATAAGATGACAGGTAAATTCTAATGCCCAGAAGACACACTATATACATATATGAATTCCCAATAAAATTTACAAACACCATTGTTTATTTCAGAAGCCTCTACTCAACAGCAAGAGCCACATTTCCAAAGGGTCCTTCATGCAGCCGCTTTCTGCATATGCACAGCACTGTGCATGACACCACATATACATAGTTTGTGCACACAAATGTTAGAGTTTACAAAAGCAAAACCCTTTGCACTTACTACATAAATGGAGATGTGTATAAATTATTTCACAATATGCTAAAAAGAAAAGAATTTGCTATGTGCAATATTGAATAGGTACTTCATGAGAGACAGTTCATTAATCACAGCTAGTGGTTCTCTTTTCATATCCAAGTACCCCATGGCTTGTATCCATGAGAATCTTTTCTGGTTATGATGACAGAGATGTAAAAATAGCTTAGTAAATGTTTGAGAATGCAGCAAAATGTTCAGTAGACAGTCAAGTCAAAGGCTCCTCTGCAAGGGAAGTGAATAGCCTGTGAAAGGTTCACCGAAATTTAGAGAAAACCTGAAGAGTCTTACAATAGTAGCTTTCCCTTTCCCTTTTGTATTGAGGGGAAAATTCTGGATGTGGATCTTCAGGATCCGAACTTTAGAATTTAATTTGGAAGCAAATGTAAAAATCTGTGAGATTGGTTGAATTCACTGATGTTTCCAACAGCCCTACATGGCAAATTTTTGTTATAATTTTGCATTCTGTTCTGGTAATCAGCCCTGTCACAGATACAGAGCAATATGTGCCCTAGATTCCATCACAGCCTTCCTGAGCGCGCCTCATTAGTGACAGGCCTGTCTGCTTGTACCTCACTCTGGTTAAAACCAGTCATTCCAAACAAACGCAGATAGGATCTCTGGGCTACTGTTCCCCATTTCCCACCCTTGTTTGTATGATGGGCCCGAGAATGTTTTGGCAGCTGTAGTCCCTTCAGTCCAGAAACCTGTGCCCATTGTTTACAAATTGCCCCAAAGATACAAAGCACATGGGTAAAAACAAAGGCCTGTATTACATGGGTTTTACTTACACTTTAATCTCTCCTTGCTGCTTCTTGTTAAGTCCCGTCTGGCTAGCTAACATCCACCTCTGGCTGGGAGAAATTGCCAGGTTCCCAGCAAGCTCTTTCTGAGCACATCTACATTGCCAAGAACGAAAAATCAATCTCTCCCCTGGCATCCAGAGTAGTGAATTTCAGCGCTTGGGTCAAATGTCTTGGGCTCATGCTACAGGGTTAAAAATAGCAATGTAGGAATTCCCCTTCTGAACTGGAGCCTGGACTCTGACACCCGGCAAGGGGGCTTCTAGGCTTGGTGTCCTGCAAAGGCTTAGTATTCTCTTCTCTTTCTTTCTCTCTCTCTTTCCCCAGCTTTGACCAAACATTTTGTCCTGTGTCACCCAAGGTTGGTGGTGAGTCGAAGCTATATACCCAGCTTTTGTGCCTGAGTATTTGTTGGGATGCTTCTTGTCTAGGCCTTTCCTGCCTGATTTCTTCAACAGTCCCTTTGGCTCTGACTCTGCAGCCAGTAACCTATCTCAGCCAAACCCAGAGACATGTGCCATGTTCATACAGGATAATATAGGTATTTCCCAGGTCACTTCCCGGGCACAGCGGAGAGCCATATGTTCAAGTTTTGGAAAGGAGTGGAGGAGTGGGGATGAAACATGAATCAGGCAATGTGTGGCACACTGAAAGTGGTGGTGAGGGGGAGTGGGAAGTGTGGGACTCCAGTGCCCCAAGGTTTGTGGAAGTGGGGAGCAGACAGGAGGTTTGAAGGCCACAGGAGGGACACTCATGCAGCCTGCTCACTGTTCGTGGTTGCCCATCACTGGTCTACAAGATCAAAATGTTCCCAAACACTTCCTATAGCAAGGAGCCTATTTGAATACAAACATTGTCTGAGTGATGCCTCCCTTTTCCTTTCTGATTTTGCAGATCACCTAAACACCTCCATGGCAATGACAGTAATTGCTTCAATACATAAAATCTTGAGAAAGCAAATGCAGTGTAAACAGCTGGAAATGATAAGTCAGAATCAGAGTGGGATTTTCATAGAAGTCTAAGAGAATTTGGTATCCAACTCCCATTGAATGTCCATGGAATTTAGTCTCAAAAGGATACAAAGAGGCACTCAATTCATTTAGGCTTCTTTGAAAATCCCAGCCAGCCGGACCAGACTGCTCTTCAGTGAGTCCCGTCACAGTCTGGAAATGGGAATTTCTGCTCTAGAAGATGGATATGTACAAAAATTCATCCTGGGCTTTGATGGGGCAGTTCATTGTGACCCAAGAGACATGAAGATCAATGGAACAAATAGCGGGGTGCCTCGGTGTCAGGGGTGTAGTGTGCAGGAGAGGCATCTTTAAAATCTATATATTTTAATTGTACAAATAAAAAATAAACTAAATAAAAATTTGGCTTTTGTGTCTCAACCTGCAATGTTTTATCTTGATCTGACCAACCTTCCTCCACTTGCTGATGGTGATACAATAAATGGGTTTTGCAATCCAGAAAGATCTACACCATGAGTGAGTGGTAGATAAGAGCGGCCATACCAGGTCAGACCAAACGCCCATCTAGCCCAGTATCCTGTTTTCTCACAGTGGTCAATGCCAGGTGCTCCAGAGGGAATGAACTGCGATCCATCCCATCGTGCCCAATGCCAGCTTCTGGTAAATAAAGGGTAGGGGCTCCACCCCGGCCAGTTATGGTAATGGACTTTGTTGGACCTATCCTCCATGAATTTATCTAATTGTTTGAACCCTGTTATAGTCTTGGCCTTCATAACATCCTGTGGCAGGGAGTTCCACAGTTTGTGCATTTTTCATTTATCTTGGTCTTTTCTTCTTCAGGACAATGGCTATAGATGGTCTGCGTTTGGCAAACACTGCTTTTGCAGTTGATATGTTCAAAAAATTGTGTGAGAAGGACAAAACAGCCAACATTGTTTTTGCACCGCTGTGTACTTCAACTTCTCTGGCTTTGACTTCTAAAGCTACCAAAGGTGACACTGCTGCCCAAATAATAAAGGTAAGCCTGTTGCCTTCCTTTAAGGTATAAAATTATGTAACTGGTCATTATGGACTATTTGTTTATTTAGTCTTCTGTAAGCTGAGCTCCCCACTAGGTAATAGTATACAGTAAAAGCTCTTCCGCAATGTGTATGTGTGGGAAAGGTGGTACTAGAAGTGCATTAAGCCTTGCATTTCTTTCATACCAGAGTTTACTCTTATGGTGTGCCAAAAATTAAAAAGTCTGCAAAAGTCTGTGTATTTTAGTTGTCAAGCTAGCACAATATAATCATGCCAGTTTCAATTGTTTTGATAATTTATTTCAAAATTCCTGTCCGCCATTATGTTTATAACAAAACAGATGATGAAAAAAGATTCAGGAAACGTTTTTTGATAAATAGATTTCTTATTAATCATGTTAATTTAGAGCTTTGAGTACAAAAGAATATAAAAAAGGCCATTCTGGGTCAGCCCAAAGGTCTTTCTAGCCTAGTATCATGTTTTTCCCCAGTGGCCAATGCCAGGTACCCCAGATAGACTGAACAGAACAGAGCGATCCATCCGCCGTCATCCGTTCCCAGCCTTGACAGAGGCTAGGGACACCATCCCCTGCCCGTCACAGCTAACAGCAATTGATGGACCTAACCTCTGTTAATGTATCTAGTTCTTTTTGGAATCTTGTTAAAATCTTGGCCTTCATTTAATTCATAAACTATAATGGCAGACTGTGTTTCCCATACAGTTCAAAAGCAACGGAAAGGCTTGCCGGAGACAAGGGTAATGGAGAAATACAGAAAGAGGGAAGTAATTGCTGGGAATAAGACTGGGTGTGAACACAGAGGGTTGTTGGGTGTGGATGGAGAAGTAAGGAACAGGTTTTCGGAGGCGTGCAGGGATTGTTAGGGAGTTTCCTCCGTGAAGAACCTAGCTGACCCCATTCAATGAAGCACACTGGCCCCCAGCCTCATGTGTCCCTACACCCTCCATCCTTGTGTTTCCGCACCCCCACTCAGCCAACCCTCCTCCCCCATCCATATGTTTCCCTGCATCTCCTTCCCCCTGTCCTCGGTTCCTCTGCACCTCCTTCACCTATTTGGCCATGCATCTCCACTCAGCCTCCCTCATCCCCAGGTGCCTCTAAACCCTCTGCCCTGTCCTCATGTGATCCTGCACCCCTCCACTCAGCCATGACCCTTCCTAGTGTCCCTGACCCCTCCCTCCTATTCCCACATGACCCTGCACACCCTCTCCTATTCAGCCCCCGCCCCAGTCTGTTCCCTCTACCCCCACTAGCCCTTCTGAATCTTAGCCTCTGACCCCCAAGCTACCCCACTTGCCTCCTGTTGTCCATCCCTCCATATCCCATGCCTCCTGACCTGGCCCCAGGGACAGGGATGCTGTGAGCCAGGCAGTCTCTTTCTCCTGGCTATCCTCCACAGCTGGGGCTGCTCTTGCCCTGGCATCACAGTGTCCCCTGGTGACAAAAGGAGTAACTGCAGCACCTTTCTGGAAGAGAGTATTTTCTGTGCGAAAAAATTCTGCATGGCACATGAATTCTGTGTATTGCACAGTGGCACAAAATTACCCCTGGAGTACCCGGGTTCCACTCTGGTGGTTTAGAGCACAACTGAGACCACTGAACTTTCTAGAGAATGGCTTTTCCTTACAGCACAATTCAGCATGATTGATAATGCCTACGCAGGAGAGGTCTGGAGTTGCAATGCAGCGCATGTTGCACGGATGGCTAGAGAAACATGCATAAAACAATTTTTTTTACCCCAATACATCAATATTACAGTAGAACTTCAGTGTTACAAACAAAATGTTTGTAACTCTGAACAAAACATTAGTTTTTTTCTTTCAAAAATTGACAAATGAACATTGTCTTAATGCAGCTTTGAACCTTTGCTGTACAGAATTAAACTTGCTCCTTTTAACCCCCTTAACATAAATGGAACAAGCACAGAAATGGTTCTCTTACCCGGTCAAATTTGTTTTTAACTTTCGATTTTGTAATAGTTCACATTTACCCCGGCACTGCATGTGCTTTCCAGTGGCTACTTTTTTGTGATCTCTCTGTTCCCAGATTGCATACTTCCAGTTCCAGACCATGTATCTCAGTGCATAACGCTGAGTTTTCTAACTCTGTTTAAATACTGTAATGTTACTTAATTCGATGGCCAATGAAAGACACCTTTGCTGCTGAAAGTAGTCAAGAGAGACTCAGTGCAGTGGAACAAGGCACTGCCTAAGTCAGGGATAGGAAGCCTATGGCCCATGGTCTAGAGTTGGCCTGTGGCACAATTTAATTTGGATTGTGGCAGGTCAGACAACTGTGCATTGCCGCTTCCTGTAGTGCCCAGCCAGACACTACTTTTGGAGCCTTGTCCTGCATGCTGGTGAGGGGATGCACGCAGGTGAGGTGGCTGGAGCAGGGACACATACTGGGCATCTGGGCAGCAGTGGGACAAGCCCTCGAACCACTTTCTGCTGTGCCCAGCCTCAACCAGGCACTACTGCCACCCCCTTCTCTGGCACACAGGGGAGAAGGCTCATGGGGAGAGTGGGGTGGGTGGAGTGGGGAGGAATGGTTGGCCGGGAAGCAGAGAGGCAAGCCCCCAACCCTCTTCCCTGGCTGGAGCGGCTACAGTGAAAAAGGTGTTCTGCGGGTTTTTTTTTTTTCACGTGTTTCTCACGTTGTAGAGGTTTTTTTTTTCCTGTTTGTTTTTTGTTTTTGCCTCTCACTCACCCCCCCCAACTGGTTTTTCTGTAGGTCAGTAGCTCCAACCCAGGAAAGGTTCCCCATCCCTGACCTAAGACATCAGTACCATGTCCTTTCCCATGCCTTCACTGAAGTATTAAAGTAATGCACCACAGTGCAAGGCAGTGGGATTCTGTAAGATGGTGTTACGACCATATATGATGAATTTGCATCATGAGATGGAGTGGCCATAATTTTACACAAAGCTGCCATGTCACTACATGGATGTAAATGCTTAAAGTTATTTTTTTTACCCTCCCCTGGATTACCATGGTTTTGTAATTATGTTAAGGGAAAACAGAGCAACAGAGTACTGAGTTAAGCCAGCCAAACATACTAATTGCCCCACTAATCAAGCTCTCAGGGATATTGTGCACAGAAATGAGGTTTAATTAATCTTTACAAATTCTTTTTTTTTTCTGCTTGGGGAAATTTTCTTGGTACTGTAAGAGCTTTATTATCTGGCATCCCTGGGGTTCTGGAGATACTGGATAATGTACTGATTAGTAGAGCTGAAGCCCACAGCTGGCCCCACTCAATGCTTCCCCCCTGGACAGGCAGCAGGTAGCTGGCCCCATGCAGCTGGTCCTGGTCGGGACACTGGGTCCACAGCAGCTAGCCCTGGATGACTGCTTGTTAACTAAATATGCCAGTTATCCTAATGTCAGATAACTGGGCTTTTACTGTACTTCCTAATTCAATGACAATATCGCGGAGGGATTATATGTCAGGGTTGCCTGTTACACCGGGGACAGAACATTGTGAAAGAAGAGGGCCCTTCTGGGTGTACATTTCTATTATTCCTTTCTGCTCTGCAGTTCACTTTTGAACCTTACTATAGTAAGGGAGTGAGGACTCAGATAAAGAAATGGATTCTGACACAGAAATAAGTTTCTGGCTTTTAACATTTCAGGCTAGAAAAAGTGAATAAAAGGCTTCAAAATGCTGAGTAATGTGATCATGTCCGTTAACTGCTCCCTTCCACAGTTGCCAGGAGTACTGTGTATCCTCTGCCGGCTCTCAGGCAAGTGTCCTGTGTGCTTTGTTTTTTCACATAGGAGCTGCTCTCAATTTGACAGGAAATTAAAGGGAGGGCTTGTCTGAGATGCTAGTGAATGGCAAGTCAGGATGTGAGTCTGCTGCATACTAGCCTGTCACACAGTGGTGTTGCATGAGGACACTGCTATAGTGTGCTGAATGGTAGAGATACACATCTCGTACAGCTGGAAGGAACCCTGGGAGGTCATGGAGCCCAGTCCCCTGGTACACAGCGTGCTTTGTTTGCTGCACCTCAGAGAGCCCTACAGAACTGTTTGCAGTGCCTCAAAGTGCCCTACAGAACTTGTAGCAGTGTCCACTCTGTGTGCTACTATGTGGCAAGCTAATATGCTCTAGATTGCTTCCCTTCCTTGCTAGGTGCCTGGGTCCCATGATACTAGCCTGGCTATAGCACTGGAACTACTGCTGATGTGCAAACTGCTGAAAAGTTGCCCTCTGCTGGGTATCTCACGGTGTTGCAGCTTTACTATTTGCTTTGTGTACTCTGTAATTTCCATAGGGATATATTTCCCATGTTTAAACAACAGTGCTCAAGGAATGGGGCTTTTCATGAGGAGCCAAAGGGTAAGGCTTGGCCTAGACAAGTTTGCTGTAATTATAGAGAAAAACTAGAAAGAAGATTACATTGGTTTAGAGCATTGCCTTTTGCCATAGAGGATATACCTTCCTTTGGCATTTACACATTATCCCTATAAAGATAACACCCTATATATTAGCCAGTCAAATTTCTGAAATCATCCTCGAACATTTCATTAATCATTTTGTGTGCTCTGTTATACATGCTGAGGTGGGGACACTAAGGATTATACTTGCAGGGGAATAAATAAGGAAGCTGGGGAAAACAGTATAAATCATTCATTGCCAGGGTGCATACATCTGTGGGCGAAGGAATGATGCTGGGAAGAGTTAATTACTCTCTACTATTCCTTGCCCACCATTTCAGGAATTTAAGATAGATGTTGTAATGGGCAGTGGGGTGTGGATGAGAGATGGATGTGGATTTTTTTTAAAGCAGTGCAACAAATTTAATGCATTTAGAAGGCAATCTTCAAATTCCAATGGCTAGAAATTCACCTCACGCTGTCCATAGTGGAAATCAACATTCACACTTAAAGGGTCAACAGCAGCCCCCCTCATCAGGATTTCCCTGCAAGTTTCATGATATTTGGTGATTTTGTTAAAGCTCTCAGAGGCAGGCAATTATGTAAACAAACGTACCTCTTCTTACTTAAAAAAGGCAGTTTGTAGCTGTTCAGGTTGCAGAGAAAAGTATAACCATGTGACTAGAGTATGCCCTAAAGGCTCAGAAACCAGAAGACATTTTAAAAGAATCCAACGCTTGAAAAAAATCTCATAATTTTTAAGGCACTCTCACGAGCTTTTGAATTTGTCTCATGATTTTTGAACTCTTGGGCTTTTCATTTCTGAATTACCCACACATCAACTGTATTTTTCACCTCACTGTCACAGCTGGCACCTGATTACTCATTCAGCAATTCTGTTTCCAGTCCCTGTCCATCCCTAAAGAGCTCCTATACCATCAAGTTGTTGAAAACCAGCTCTGCCCTGTCACTAATTCTGAGGGATGTGTAAATGCATAAGAAATTTGACCTACTGAAACCATACTGTTTTCAAAGTCAGTGGGTAAAATAATTTTGCTAAAGTGAAAAACAGTAACACTTCCTTATTTTAATGTTATAAATCAACTCGCGGATGCACCCAGTGTTGCGCAGCTCTTCAATTGAAGTAATTTCTTGAAAATAAATGAAAAATGTACCTGCTTTTTTCTAATTACAGTATTTTTCAAAAATGAAGAAAAATGAGGGCTGGAATGAGGGTCCGGGGTGGCAAGGGGCAGGAGGTGGGTGGCTTAGGGCAGAGGTTGGTGGGGGCTCAGCACAGGGGCTAGGGGTGTAGAAGTCAAGGCAGGTGGGAGGTGCAGAAGTTAGGGCAGGGATCTTAGGGCAGGCACCTGGGAGGTAGTAAGAGGGTTACTAGGGCCACACACGGTGGTGGGGGTGATGCTGCTTTGGTGGCAGCTCTTTCTTGGGGGTCAGGGCATCGCTCCCTGGCCAGCAACTTATCCTGGGAGGGAGAGATCTGGGCCTGCATGCTTGTTGGGTGGGGGCTGGGGCTCTGCAGGCCCCCCCACCTCCAGTGCCATCTATGGCCTACGGGATATCTGGGGGAGAAAAGGGGCAAACCAGGCTCTTGGGGCTGTCCCCCCACCTCCGGTAGCTCCTCCCACCCCTGCAGCCTGTTGAAGTGGGGGAGAAGCCAGCAGCAAGTTTCCCCCCCTCTCTCACAGCCTGCAGGCTCCAGGGGCTGCCCCCTCTAGCTGGCGCCCTGCCATGGCTTGTAGGCTATCCAGACTGAGGGGGCTGCCCCTTTTCCAGCTGCTCCACTCCACTTAAACCCCCTGTGGCCTGCAGATTGTCTAGGTGGGACCAGGCTGCAGGAGACTGCCCCTTTTCCAGCTGCCACCCCTCTAGTTACCCTCCCCTCCCCTATGGTCTGCTGTCTGTCTGGGGGCAGGCTCCAGGTGCTGTCCCTCACTCCAGCTGCCTCTCGAGGCCAGCAGGCTGTCTGGGGGGAGGCCAGGTTTTGGTGGGCTACCCCCACTGCATATGCCTCCCCTGCAGCTATCCCCTGCATCCTGCAGGTTGGCTGCATGGAGTGAGGTTCCAGGGGCTGTCCCAGGCCTCCAATATCCCCTCATGTGGGCTGCATGATATCTGTTGGCTGCCCTCTGCCTGCCAGCAGCCGCCTCTGCAGCCTGTAGTTACTCCATGGGGAGCAAGCCCTGGATTTTGGGCAGGACAGCTACATACCCAGTCTTTGTGGCAGGCAAGATGGCGGCACCCCAGTCCTGCTGGCCTCACTCTTGGTGCTGCATCTGCCTCAGTGGCCACTCTCAGTATCGTGTCCCTCCTGTCAGTGCTCCTCCCTTTTGCCTCCCTCTGCCTTCTGCCCCTCCCTTTCCATGTTGTGGGAAAACCTGGGATTTCAAGCACTTGCCACTTCCCAGGCACAGCCAAACCCTGACCTTGGTTGAAGTTACGGTAAGAGGAAGCTGCATATCAAATTTTGTGGTCATAGCTCGTACAGTTTCAGAGAAGCTCATGAACAAGTGAAGCACAGACAGACCCAGATGGATAGATAGATAGATAAATAAAGCTTCTGTAATTTGCTTAATTTTTTTAAAAAAAGATTCAGCTGCCCTATTCCTAATAATGAGGATCTCAGACCAAAAAGAGTTTATTCAATTTTTTTGCGGGGGAATGGGGAGGATGGGACAGGGAAGGTGGGACTGGAATTTGTGGACACAATGACAGCCCAATGCTGAAAAGACCAAGATGGTTAGGAACTCTTATGTGAATAGTCTTATTGATTTCAGTGGGTCTACTTCCACAAATAAAGTCACAGTGTCAGGACCTTAGTTTATGTGAGATTTGCAAACAAGGCTTCCTAGAAGAGAAAGAAACTTTGGAGCCGTTGTAAATATAAGAAGCAATGTCAGTGGTCATAGATTAGTACTGTATATTATTGAACTGTTAGGGGTTTTGAGGCCAAGAAAGATGTTCAATATCTTAACTTATTCATTAACAGGCACTCCATTTAGAAGACATCAAAGATGTTTCTTTTGGGTTCCAAACAATAACATCTGACGTTTCCAAACTCACCTCTTTCTTATCATTGAAAATGGTCAAACGGCTCTATGTGGAAAAGTCCCTTAACCCCACCAAGGTAAGTAGCTAAGTTATATACTCAATAGGCTTCTTGGCCAATGTATTGACTGGCCATGCAGACCTTATAGTTATTTTAACATAATGGCCTGTCCTTCTTTGGCTGTTGCTGCATTGACCTCAGAATTGAAATGTCTTTATCCACTTAACCTGTGTTTCTTTTTAAATATTTTTAATCAAACCAACCTATCAAAATGCCTAGCCTATTGTTGACATTATAGAAATTATTAATAATCAAAAAGCCTCTCCTATCCATGCTATTGTAATAACTTTAGAAAGTAAGTCCCTTTAGTTAAAATTGATATACCAGTAATTTACTAATTTACAGCTAGCTATATATTAGCATGCAGTATTGGAATTAAAAAAAAAGTTACAAAATCAAGCCCTCAAAAATCACAAAATGCCAGAATTAAAGCTGCCCATGCTGCCTTAATTCTCTGTCCTTGTGCACATGCATTATGATCATCTTTGACTATATGATCACATCCATTTTTTTTCCTTCCCTGGATCTCTTTCCCACCAGACATAAATGACTTTTCTGTGCCTAGACAATCCTGCACAAGTCAGCAACACACTGTTCATCTGTTTTAAAATGTTACTGTCTGCAGTTGTTTTACCTTGGAGACTATGATCACCCAAACATAGCTAAAAATCTATTTCTCCAGGCTGAGCAGTTAAGAGGACTTTAGGTAGTGTCTGTTTTGCTGTTTCTCATATAGAAGAGTCAGTTTCTCCTGTTTGTTATGGGTCATTTTCCTGTTAAGGAAAATTGTAAAACCAGAATAATTAGACTGGGGAGTCAGAGGCAATCTAGTACCTGAAATTATTTTTCACTCACATCGGGAAACCAACTCAATGTCAAGTTAGTGTCACTTTAAAAATTAAGGAAAAACAAGAACTAAGGAAAAAATTCTCTCCCCCCCGCCAACAATTACTCTACAGCTTCCTCCAATTACAATTTATTTTTCCTAATATGAGGCTTGAGTTTTCAAGTACAAGATATCTATAACTTTTAACTGAAAATATTGAGTGACTAGTAGAAGCTAAATAAAAGTCTCTTGAGATACACTCTTTAGAGGGTATTCTAGACTTTTCCAACTCTGTGCCACCCGCTGACTTCTGTAAAGGGTCAAGAGATATACTGTTATGACCCGAGTAGTAGTAAGCCTCTTCTACTCCTACATCTTGGAGAATAGGCCATTGATGACCATTCACCAGTGTCCCTAGTCCTGGGTGATCATCTCCAGTTCTGATCAGGTGTATCCCATCTTTTTATTGTCTGCTTTCAGATCTCTGTGCCAGGTGTTTTTGGGGACCTGCTTTTCCTTTCTCCTTGTGGGTTCCAACTTAAGGCTTGTCTTGTGATGTTGCTGTTGATCTTAGATTGGCATGTATTATAGGAATTACAGTATTGTTAAAAATAAATCAAATTGCCTGTAATCTGTGTGCTGTGTAAGTGTTATTGCACCTACTGCCTATTGTTTAGTAGCAGTATTTGGTATTACATGGAAACAATGCATCAAATAAGTAATACCATCAATTATGTTATGTACAAAGTAGAACAAATACTACTTAATAAAAATAGTTCAAAAATCATAAAAGAAAATGGAAAAATTAAGTTTCTAGTAGCAGCACTAACACTTCTGCACTGCACATATGGTATCATTTTATGGTAAGTTTTTCATGAAGAACAGCTATATATTAAGCTACATATATTTATCCAGACAAACGAGATCTGAATTACCAGATGAAACAGAACAAAAAAGCAGTGAAGTAGCACTTTAAGGACTGCTGGACTCTCTTTAATATTCAGATTTGACACATTAACATGTGGTTTGAACCAGGATGCAAATTTTCTGGGATACCATAGGGGCCCTTTTGCATACTTGGCTTAATCTAATTCTTGACTCTTCCCCCGCCCCACCCCGACCCCTCTACTCTCTGATTTGCTCACCTTGATTACTATTTTTGGTTCTCTGTGCCTTAAATATTGAGTCTGTTCTGATATGGCTATGGGCTGAAGAAGTGGGTCTGTCCCACGAAAGCCCACCTAATAAATTATTTTGTTAGTCTTTAAAGTGCTACTTTGCTGCTTTTTTGTGTTGATAGTATATAGTATATAGACTAGCTCATCTTTCTCTCTGTTACAGATGAAAGAGAGGTATACCAACATTACATCAGGAAATGTAACTTAGTCATTCCTGCAATTAGCTTTGCTTTAATAGGATTTATTTGCATTTAAAGATCCATTTCTTTAATAAAAAGGAAAACCATTACGACAGCATCAGCTCTTAAAATAACCTCATATGATTAAGATGGTTCAGGACCTATTTTGCTTACTTAAACATTTATGTCAGGTTAAGAATGTCACCAAGCTTCCTTACAGCTGGATAAATATTTAAACTACCTGAGCTTGTTACAGTTAAAAGGCTTTACGGCACAATAGGCATTTATGTTTCTGGGTTAAGGATTTGCATCATCCCAAGTTCTTCAGTTGTTAAATAAATTAGCTCAAAGTTTAGAAAAAGAGAGTATGTAAGTGCATCCCTATGTTACACACACATGCCATATATACCAATTCTGAAGCTCAGTTGTTCGTTTTTTTTTAAATGTGTGTTTATGTGCGTGCGTGAGACAATTTATAAAAAGGAAAGTGATTGTGTTGCAACTCCCAGGACTCAAAAATGGCTGAAGAGATTTAATTCAAAATTAAAAAAAACTCCTTTGGACAGAGCCGAAGCATGGAAAAGTTTAGCCTAAAAGCGAATTATCTTTCAGAAAACAAAAAAACTTTTGAAAACAAAGCTAGAATAAAAACTGTTTTACAGCCTGGTTTTAGCAGATGCCTAATCCCATGTATGAAACTCTTCAAATATATTGTCAGGCTATTGAGGATATAAATTATGTAAAGAGTCTGCAGTTATCACCATTTGCTATAGCTAGAGCCTGAATGGGGTGTCATTTTTATCGCCTTGAATCGTGGTATCATGGGCATTTTTTAAAGACCATGGGCCAATTTATTTCCCTGTGTGATATGAGCAAATCTTGTGTTCTGTAGAACCGCTGAGGCCTGAGGATCTCACTGTGTCAAATGAACCAAATGTGACAGGCATATGAGAACAGTGGGATTGCAGCAAGGACATATTTGGCTCTTTGTGTCTTTCAGGAGTTTCTCAATGCCACCAAGAGACCCTTTCCATCTGAACTTGAACTAGTAGACTTCAAAGAAAAAACTGAGGAGACTAGGCAGCAGATCAACAAATCTGTTTCACAGTTAACTGATGGTAAGTGTAGTTTAATCCGGAAGATCCCACTTAGCATTTCTGAAGAGAAGAAAGAATTCTGTTCCCTTGTAACATTTTTTATTAACATTTTCAGACATAAATATATAGTGAAAGAAAAAGAAACATTCTTTTTTAGTGTGATCATTAAGATTATAGTCTGATATAATTCAGTTTCACAACTGCATGTTTTCAAAGGACTGATAGTGAAAGTTTTCTTTATCCTGGTAAGAAACTACAGACTTGACTTCAGTGGGTCAGATTTTGAATAACTGCTCATCAATGTAATGGTTCACATTCTGGCCTAAACAAAAGTTTGAAGGACCATATTAGTAACTGTAACCGTACACGTGACTCAATGTAAGGAAAATCATCTGGATTTAACACCACAGAACGCACACAAGAAATATTTTGTGAGATTTGGAAGTTCAGGTTTTTCCCTCTGGGCTTAGACTACAAATACTAAAATTAAAAGTGAATAGAGTGGCAAAGGCGTGACTGAGAGGGGACATGATAACAGTTTTCAAGTACATAAAAGTTTAGTACAAGGAGGAGGGGGAAAAATTTTCTCCTAACTGCTGATGACAGGACAAGAAGCAATGGACTTAAACTGCTTCAAGGGAGGTTTAGGTTTGACACTAGGAACAACTTCCTAAATGTCAATGTTCATTCCAGTCCTATGATTCTGTTTTTCTCTTGAATTAAATTTCCTCCTCAGTGAGTATGGTGTCTAGCCAACCCCAGTCACCTGAAAGAATTATTAAATATTCAGATAAGAATATTGCTGCATTCCATTATTGACATGCTTTTTAAAAAATGTGCACAGGAAAAATGGAGAATATTTTGAGTGAGGGGAGTATAAATGACCAGACTAAGATCCTCCTGCTTAACGCGGCTTATTATATAACCAACTGGATGAAGAGGTTCCCAGAGGCACAAATCAAAGAGTGTCCTTTTAAAATCAACAAGGTATGTTTAAAAATGCCTTTAAATAATCCTTCTGGGGTTTTGTTTTGCGCATGCGCGAACTGGCACTTTCCAGGGTCAAAGTCGACCCTTGAACTCCTTGCGAGTGGCAAGGACTAAGGAAGGTCAACAGGAGAAATGCTCCTCTCGATCTTCTTCTGTATAGACAGACACTGAAGTTGACCACTAATAAGTCAATTTTAGCTATGCAATTGGCATAGCTACAATTGAGCATCAGTGGCCAACTTCTATTTCTAGTAAAAACATAGCCTTACAGGTTGTGTCTACACTACCAAGTTCTTTTGAAAGATTTTTCGACAGAAGGGGGCTCTTCTGAAAGATCTCATGGACCACAAAAAGCATTCTTTTGAAAGTAAATCGGAACAGGGTGGCACTCCTTTTGAAATCACTGCTTCTTTCCTGTTTCAGGGGCTGTTTCTACACATGCCACTTTCCTCTGAAAGTGGCATGCTAATAAACAGCCCAAAATATGTTAATGAGGTGCAGATGCTAACTCCCGGCACCTCATTAGCATAAGGTCACGTGATTTGGAGTCCGGAAGTTGTTCTTCCAGACTCCAAAACAATGTGTAGAAGCGTGGTCCCTGGGGGGTCTTCTGGAGGCCCTTTCTTCCCAAAAATCTCTGTGTTTACTAAACTATAACTAGAGTGTGATTGACAGAAAGGGAAATCATGAACTGCCATTGCATAAAAGAGAGAGAAGTGTGATCTCACAAGTAACTGCAACCTAGAGATTGGATCCAGTATCAGCAACTGCACCCTAAACCAAAGAGGTAGCCAGTGCAGATCACAGAATATTGGTGTTAGGTGCTCAGAATGGCGCCCCCCATCCCGAGGCAAGTCACTGCGCTAGCTGAAGCCTTCAGAGATTCTCCAACTATCATCAAGTAGTACACGTTGCAGAAATCAAGGCTGGAAGTTCTAGAACAGCAGCAGATCAATGTGGCTTGATCTGTGTCAAAGAGAATGGTCACAGCCCCTGGGCCATCCAGAGACTGAAAAAAGTACACAACACTCCAACTAACCTCTGGTGATCCAGAGACATCGGTGACTTCATCATCACCCGGAGATTGTAAATAGAACTGACAAAGGCTAATCACCCCTCCCAAAGACAGCATACTCTGAGTTCATACAGCCTTCTCAAATGTTTCCCTCTGCCTATCAGCAACTCTTCCATTTTATTGGGTTAGGGAGCCACTAAGCCCGTTTTCTCCAGGGAAAGCAGAGACAACAGTGTTCAGCAAAGTGCAGACGTAACTAGTTTATCTATAGGTTTGGAGCAGCCATCTACAAACTAAGAACATTTCAGGCCACAATATTTCATCTAGTGAAATATCATCTCCTTGGCTGGTGTAATAAGAACCATTTTTTCAGCATCTGAAGAAGTGAGTTAACTCATGAAAGCTCATGCTCTAAACTTTTCTGTTAGTCTATAAGGTGCCACAGGACCCTTCGTTGCTGCTACAGATCCAGACTAACACGGCTACCCCTCTGATTTTTTCCTTAGTGGGTCAACAATATGTTGGTTCAGGCCAGCTCAAGATCAGTTAATAAGGTTGTGTTTGACTGTGGTCAAAATGCTAATGATAAGAAATGTTTGGCTGGGTTGTATGGCTGGATCCCAAAAGGTCTTTTCACGTTAGCACTAAAATAACTTACGGCAAATATAAGGCTTGTTATTACAAAGAGACCCTCTTATAACTTTTAGCTTGTAGGAGACCGGTTGCGTGTCCAGAGCTGTTTATGTTGTGCCACAGCCACTGAATATCTTCAGTGCTTTAGGCTCACTGATATTGTAGTGCCCTGTAGATGTTATACATTGTCATTTACAGTGAAATGGGTGCCAAAGGGCACCTATATTAGGCAACCTTCTATCTTCAGAGACCACCCTAAAGTGTCCCTTAGTATATTAAGTAGATTCTGGATCTACCATTACTAGAAGGCCTTTTCTATTAAACCACCCATGTTTGTCATTCTGGAATAATGCCAGATAGGTTTCAGTGTTTATGAAGGCAAGCAAATGCCCTGATCCAAAGAAACGATGCATAAGTACAACTCGCATCCAAGCATGCATACTTTCCTACCTTCCATCCCATGCCTAAAGGAAAAGAGATGCCAAATTGTTCCCTGTATGTTTTACAGACTGAAACAAAACCAGTGCAAATGATGAATGTGGAAGCTACCTTTTGCCTGGGCAATGTAAAGGAATTGAAAATTGCAATCCTTGAGCTCCCTTGCCTCAACAAGCATATGAGCATGCTTATTCTGCTACCCACAGAGATCGAAGATGACACCACTGGTTTGGAACAGGTAGGAGAAGTAGACAAGATTTTCATGATGTTTCCAAGGAAAGCATCCTATTTACAATAATTCTGTTTCTGAGGCAGGTTTTCTGTATTAATCTCAGGTTACTGAGAAACAGGATAATGGTTCCTTAGGAGTAAATCTCTCTTTCTGCTTCTGTGCACCTGATGTCAAGTTTGTGAAACTAAGAAAATCCCTTGGAGTGATGTATTTAGGACTAGGTGCTTTTGTAGAGACCACTAGGCACTTCACTGCATTTTTAGACACCTAAATACCTTTACAAATCTGGACCACTGATCTGCTTTCCATGTTAATGTATATGTGGCCTGGTGATTACAGCTAGATACTTAGGCTTCTAAATTTCATTCAAATCAAAGTTTGCACTGTATTTGTAGCCAGGTTGGACTCAGGATAGTAGAACGCCAAAGTGGTTGAGATAATATCATTTATGAGACCAACTTCTGTTGGTGAAGGAGACAAGCTTTAGAATTTACATAGTGTTCTCAGAGCTTGTCTCTTTCACCAGCAGAAGTTCTAATGTCTCTTTCAACCACTTTGTCTCTCTGTGGAAAGTAAGGGTAGTTAGGAACTCGAGTACACTTGTGGGTCTGGGCCTTATAGGCTGGGTTTTAGGGTGTTCTTACTAGTTCTGTCACTAACTTGTTCAAAGTTAAAAAAAAACAGGTCACATCACTTTTGATGCCTCAGTTTACCTAATTTGTCAATGGAGATGACTTGTACAGTTAAGAAGCTTAATTAAGGCTTTTAATATCTAATTTTGAGCAGCGGGTTTCTGACTGTCTCTAACTATTTGCTTTTTTTACTGTAACTGCTCATGAACTGTAAAATAGTTTTAAAAACTTCTTCTAAGAATGAACTGTTTTAGTGACACTTTATCAAAAAGTTATAAATGGAGGCAGTTAACCTCCATTCACAGTTCAGGTGCTACGTGGCCTCAGTGCTTTGAGTAAGGATCTTAGATTCTGGCCCAAACTGTGCTTATGCAAGTGTTAACGTGCACTTCTGTGGGTACTGTCATTTATAAATGGAAGTATCATTTAGCTCACGAGACATCCCTTAATTAAAATTTGAGCTGGCTCCCAATCCATGCTCTGCACGTCTCTCAGACTTTGGGTCAAAAGAGAAGTACAGCTACAAACACCAACAATGTTGATCTAAGTCCAGATCAGAATTTGGAGGCTTGAGTCCGTTGCCTTATTCAAAATGGAAGTAATTTCATTGCTCACAGGCCTGGGAACCAAATGGCCTTGGTTCATGGATCAGCTCTGCCTTTTCACTTGCCATGTGGCCTTGGGGAAATCACTTATCCAGTCCTTCCCAATTTTCCTGGGATACCCCTTTCATGGGACTATTGTGATAATTACGGCCACAGTACTTCTAGTGTGCTGAGGCCCTGATTATTATACTCATTTAATGGAGTTTCTATAGTAACCTGCATCAGTGGGTTAAACCAGCATTACATCCATGTACCTGAAGGCAGCATTTATCCTTAGGCATGATAATTACTAGAAATCAAGGACAAGTTTTTGAATGGAGGAGGCAGCGGAAAGTGTCTTTTTTCCTCTTAAAATGACCCTTAATATGCTCCCTTGCCTTATTCTTTCAGCTTGAACAGGCGCTCACTCCTGAGACATTAGTACAGTGGACCAATCCCAGCGTGATGGCCAACACCAAAGTGAATGTGTTTCTTCCCAAATTTAAGGTGGAAGGGGATTACGATTTGAAGCCTGTTCTGGAGAGTTTGGGCATGACTGCTGTCTTTGACGAGAATGTAGCAGACTTCTCTGAAATGTCTGAGACTAAGGGTGTGCTTTTGTCACAGATCATCCATAGAGTCACTCTGGAAGTAAATGACGAAGGTGATGAATTGAGAGAGGTACCAGGATCTCGGATCCTGCAACACAAAGATGAATTTAAAGCTGACCATCCTTTTATCTTCTTGTTTAGGCACAACAAAACTCGCAACATTATTCTTGCTGGCAGATTTTGTTCCCCATAAATAGGGCAAATCCACTGAGAAAAGCAGAATCCATTTATAGTGATACATATTTCTGTAAAGCTTTGCTTCCTGACTATCACCGTTGAAAGGTAATCTAAGATGTTCCCATAACAACAAGGCAGCACCAAGTACTTTTTACATGCGGCAGCCATATGCAATGATGCTACTTAACTCCTTTTCTTTCACTCAACAAAAATCAGGAATTTACCACTACACCGAAAACGTCTTGTGCCTCATCAGGAAATACCCCATCACCAACAACAAATGTTTGTATTTCTCTGTTGCATTTCTCGTTCTATAATAAAATTACAGCAAAGTCAATTTTTCTGGAAGGTGGTGAATTGAAGCTGCTGAGGTATCTGGGATTTCCTAATAAAAACTGGCTCTTTTCCACAGATTTACTTCCTACTGTGTCCAGAACCTTTCCAAATCTTCAGTGTGTAGCCTTACTTTAATAAAAGTATTTTGACATTTGGGATTATTTCTCTGATCCCGTGTTTGACTGTGCACCAGCCCAGCTGCGTGCTTGAACAGAACTGTGCTGGGTTCAGGGAGACTCCACTCTGGTAGAACAGTGTGTCTACACAGTGTTGCAGGACGAGGGCCTCTGTATGTGATATGGGATTAACAATTCTTATTCGCCCGCATAGAAGGCAATGATATCTAGGGAAGAAATGTGCAAAATAATACAATAATTGATAATATCTTAGAAGTGTGACAATAAACGTTAGACCCTCAGCTGGTTACCTACACGTAGCTATATCACTTTACACTAGTGTAGGAGCTCGCCCTAATAGTTTGGAAATTCCTTAATGCTGCCCCTTAAATCAGGGGTGGTCGAACTTTCTATGTCAGGCCCTGCTTTTTGTACCTGCAATTACAGTTTGCACCACCACCCCCCCGCCCCCGTCTAATATAATCCAAGCTGATGGAAATTTTGGTTATGTTTACATGAAAGAAAAACCCTTTCGGCATGTGTAAGAAAATAAGTATAGTGAATGTAAAAACTTTATCAATCTGTATATAAATGTAAATACACAGACATAAAAACAGTAACATATTTCGACATTTTTAACGAGATGGATGAGCCTGACACCAGCAGCCAATTGTGCTCTGCCCCCTTTATGAAATTTAATGCTCCTTGAGGGGACCAGCCCTCTCTCCCCTTTGCACACCTCTGCCTTAAATGACAAAAACTAGCAGGCAGTATGAGTTAGAGAAGTGGCACTGGTGGCAGTGTAATTGTTTGAAAAAAAAGAGGGTAAATAACTTAAACTGAGCTCCATGTTCCCCAGATGAGAAGCTGGTAAACTCCTCTCACCCTCAGCTACCCTACAAGTAACTGGCAGTTCCAGCTATGAAGGACCTATGTTGTGAACATTCCAAAACTGAAAAGTGGAAATGAACTAAACACACCAAACATTTACTCTGCAGCTAGAACCTGACCCATGTCTCAGGCACGTGTCGCCTATCATTTCTGAAGTAGTTAAAGACAATCCCTGTAGTTAAAGTGCCGCGTAAAAAAGAAAATCCAGACATTTACATGGATTAAATTAATACATAAATTAATACAAAGCTAAAGTAACGAATGGATTTTTTCTTTTGTTAATGAATGTGGTCTTCAAGCTAAATATGACAACGCTTTATCAAAGTTTATTTTCTGCCTAAGGTCTTCCTGCTGCATGTGTTCAGTACACTCATCCCTCGATAAATGGGTACTTTACTTACGAGTACTCGCTAAAACAAGGACAAATATACCTACCTTTGTTCACTAGATGAGTGAACTCCCCCCGCTAATATGAGCCTTACCCCCCGCCCCCAAACCGCAGACCCAACCTGCCACAGCCTGACCCCCCTGCTGGCCCTGTGTTCCCAACCTGCTGCAGCCAGAAACCCCGCCCTCCCTATGGACCCAACCTGCCACAGCCTTAACCCCGCCAGCCCCAGGGACCCACTGCCAGGTTTTAACCCTCCCTCCCCTTCATGGCTCCAAACTGCTCCCAGCCTTTTACCCTCCCCAACCCACGGTTCACTTACCTTTCAAAAGCAGCGCCACTTGCTGCCACTGCTTCGCCGAGTTAGGAGCACTTGGAATGAATCAGAGACTTTTACATCAGCAACGAAGGGTCCTGTGGCACCTTATAGACTAACAGAAAAGTTTAGAGCATGAGCTTTTGTGAGTTAACTCACTTCTTCAGATGCATCTGAAGAAGTGAGTTAACTCACGAAAGCTCATGCTCTTAACTTTTCTGTTACTCTATAAAGTGCCACAGGACCCTTTGTTGCTGCTACAGATCCAGACTAACACGGCTACCCCTCTGAGACTTTTACATGTATTTTAATGGGACTTTAGTGTCCCTCTTACTAGTTTTTGCTTATGAGCCAAAAGTTGGGAATGAATTGCGCTCTTATAGCGAGGGATGAGTGTGTTAGTTTACCTTATACTATTCAGAATAAAGCATTATAAAAACAAGTGTCATCCATTTTTAAATGCCAAAAAATGGTTTCCATTATATACATGTGCATCTTTTAATCCTGTACTAACAGATAGATAGGATCTAGAATCATACTTTGGATATTCTTCTTCTTTTCTAATTGTTGTGTGGTCATAACAGCAGCTGAGAAAAGTGGATCCTGAATCTCCAAAATGATTTTTATTTTTAAAATTGCCATAAGCATCTCATTTACTGTTCAGATCAGATGTAAACAGGAACTTTATTTGAAATTCTACATTTTTCTAGGAATGACAGTTCATCAAAATGCCTGGAATGCCTCCAAAATCACTATGTCTCAGCTGATCCTTGTCTTCTGATAGGTGGTAGGTTCTGAAAGTTTATCCACAGTCACCCATGAGTCAAGATAATGGGAACTTATGTATCAGCATTCCACTGTCCAATGTACTGTACAACACTAATGGTTCAATACCTACCATAAGTGCAAACAGATGGGAACAATACATGCCAAAGACTTCTTTTGGTACTTCAGAACTAACAACAGAGCAAATGCCACCACTCTCTAGCTGCTATCTCTCTGGAACTTACCGCCTAATCAGGATTGGGCCTAGACAGAATTTGATGGGAGATCTTATGAGAGACTCTTCTGGCAAGTATTGCAGGAGGTTCTGTAGCTGATTCAGTAGGTGGTGTGATGTCCTTGCAGACACAGTGGAGTGCTAGGGGTTGTAGCTGAAGATGGAGTTGCGATTAAACTTACCTACCAATTGGTTTGCCCATTGAGACCAAGCTCTCCATCATCATTCACATCTTCAATCTCTGTGTAGACCCCATTACCACAGTGTCTGCTACCTCACAAACTTTGGGGATGTGGGTGGGTGGGTTGACGCTGAGAGGGGTTAAGCACGAGGAGGGGGGCAGATTTGTGGGATGTGGGGTGTAATGCTTGGGAATAGGGGGGCACATTTGGGAGCTGAGACATGTAAAGCCTGGAAATGAGGCAGGTTTGGGGCCAAGAGGGGGTAGAGCTTGGGAATGGGGGTCCACAAAATTCTTTCAAGTTTAAAGGGGTTCTGTGGCCAGATAAAATTCGGATACACTTAGTTATAGGCACCCATGGGGAACTCTTACTTGACACAAAGGACCCCCAGAGAGAGAGAGAAAGATAGGCAGTACTAACAGAATTTGTGACACAAAACCAGCTAAGCTGATTACATCTAGCAAAACACCACTCCACCTGCTGCGTATCTGGCAAATGTAAGAAAAGCAGGAGGAAACTGTATTTATGCAAACATATCCAGGGTATTGTATCTCCCCCTAGCCAACTAGCTGGCAGAGAAGCATTCCTTCTGACCCTGCTTACATAAGAAAGGGAGCAGAACCCAGCACTAACTTGTGAAAACACACAAGCACGAAAACTCCCACCCCTGAGTACAGTGGCCAATGTCCCTTGCTCCAGCTTCTCACCATGCAATGTGAAAGTCCAACAAACATGTGTTCTTTTCCCACATCATTCCCCCTCCCACCATTGCATTCCCCACTCACAGTTGTGGTCTCTGGTCAGCAATGCCTCAGAGTTCAGTGATGCTGCTGCTGTGCCATCATTCACATAATGGCACTGATCACCACACCGCCATTCACTGCTCTTTGATTTTTTTCCTCTGCCATCATACTGTTGTTCACTCCATTGCTGCTAACCCTCATTTTCTCTGCTTCTGCTGCCTTCTACCAACTTTGGTACAAGATCCCACCACTTAGTGCAACACTCCAATTTCAGCAGAATGCACATTGGTATGTACAAACAACCAAATTCCAGACCACAACTATAAATGCCCCACCCCCCGCTCTTTCCCTACCCCATACTAGCAAGTGCACTTAAAGGGAGGGTGAACTTCCTCAAACCAAGGCAAGCCCAGGGCAGCCATCTGCCCCCAAATCACATACCAAGAACAACAGTCTTTCATCACCCCCACGCTCAGCACCAAAGTGACTTGGGATCTGACACACCGAAAAATGACCATTTGGGCAAATCTGCTCCATGATGCCAACCATTTAGGCAGATTAGGCCTGTCTATGCAAACAAGGCTGGTTGTGAAAGTATTTTCCCCAGCTGAACACAGGATGTCAGGGGAGAGCTCATTCAGACTCTGCTTAAACATAGGTTTTATAAGCAAGGTATCAGACAACCAGCCCAGGAAATATTCCAAGACAAAGATGCATGCTAAGGTGGAATGCAATGTTAAGTATATGTTCAGTGGTAAAAATGTCTTAACAGAGCACTGTCTTGCTCATTAATAAAGAAACAATCATTAAACCATTTAGAGTTAAGGTTAAGCACAAAAGAACCCAAACGTTTGAATATGGAATTCAAAGTTAAGATCATGCAGTCAGTTGTAATTCTGTCCCATAGTTACACCAGCCAGCCATCAAGACTGTTTTTTTTTTTTTGGTTCCTGATGGTCCAACGACCTAAGTTGTGTTATTTTTGCACCAAGGATTTTTCCTTTGTGCTGGAAGAAGCTTACAGCCCTATTTTTTCGAGAAGCAGCAGCATATGCTTTCTTCTCATTTGAACACTTTCATATTTACCTCCACTTTTTGGTGGGTCACCCTGTGGAATCCTATTGCTTTCTACCTTGCTTTGCTTTTTCTGTTTCCATTTGCTTCCCTGCTCCATGTTGCTTTCCTTTCATCTTTTTGCTATTTCTCTCCCTCCTTTCTCTTCCTTCTCATAATCTCCTTGAAGGCCTTCCCACAGGATGCGATTGCCATTTATTTGTATTACCATAGCACCTCAGAACCCAAGTGTTGGATTAGCATTCCATTATGCTAGGCGCACAAACAGAACAAAAACATGATCCTGGGCCCAAAGAGTTTACAAATTAAGTAAGAGCTTATGTCTCCCAGCTCTGCGCTTATTTTCCCCTGCTTCTGCCCAAACTTCTTCTCACCATCCACCGTCTTCACTCTTCAACTCTTGGGGCTCTCTGAAGATGCCAGGGTAAAGGTGCGGGGGGAACCAGTGATGATATAGGAAGGGAGATGCTTCATGGATCCTGTTCTGTGTTCTCCCATCCACTCTTAAATTTAATTCTTAAAAAGTGACTTTAAGTGATCTCACAGTTCCATTGCCAGATGGCTGGCTGCTTACCACAGCAGATTTTCCTCAGTTTGCAAGCAAAGAGATTATTTTCTCACCAGCTGCCACTCCTGCAAACTCATCCCAACATCCAAGGAACATGCAGGGTCCTTTCATCTTGTGTACAACACCCAGTAATAGAGATTCTGCTGACTGATGTCCTGAATTACACCTATGCAAATAAATATACTCGTTGTATAAAGCTTCCGTTCAGTCCAGTACAATGCAGATGTTAGTTCTGTAACTTTCAGTCATTGCTGATTTTACGTCCTGTAACTTTCTGTAAGTTTTGCAAACAGGACCTTTGTTTTATAGATGTAGCTTTGTTCCATACAGTTGTGTTTTGTTTCCTAAGCTTTGTTTTGTCGCAGATACTAGGTTTATATTAAGTATCTTATGTTAGTAAGAAACTGTGTATAGACACCTTAAGTCTGTAAGAAATCCTGGCTGTTCCTTTGTGAAAGAAATTGCTTTCTCTGACATGAACTTTCCTTTGCATGAGTGAGGAAACTGTGAATGTGGGTGCGTGCAATGGAATCAGTCCCTGAAGCCAGCCTGTCTGGACAACCAGCTGCCAGCTGCACCTTGATGGCCAGAGAATAGTAGGAGCTGAGCCCTGAAAAGGAATCCACCCAAGAAAGAGAAAGGTGCTCCATCAAGAGAAGCTCAGAGTCCCATTTGCTGTTAGCTGATGACTCATGGCCATACATAGTCCAGGGACAATGGGGCAGAACAAGGGTTACTGGACTGAAACATAAAAATGATGGGTGCAAAGCTCTAGGGAGTTCTTGCCATCACCTTGCTGGAGTTAGTCTCAGGTGGCTGGGGAGGCAGGAGGAGGCCCAGGCCCTGGGCTTTCCCTGGGATAGATGGTACTGACTGCTCCTGAGTACTATGCTGACAAGACAGCAAGACAACAAGAGAACAAACTGACAAGTGGGGCATGCAGTCAGCTCACTGCCCCAGATTTGTGACTGCAGCCAGACACACTGGACCTGCTATGCCTCGGCTTCCTCTGCCGTCCCTGTGCAACTCTTCACCTGCCTGAGTCTGCCTGTGTAAGTGTATGAGTGCGGGGGTGGGGGGGGTGAGTGTGTGTGGGTGTGTGCTTGAAAGCTAGTTGCCCTTTTCCTTTAATCCAATAGTGACATTTAATAAAAAAAACCAACCCAAAAACCCATGCAAGTGTAATCCTGGGGTGGTACTTAGTGTAAATTAAAGCAAGGGCAATGAAGTTGCACTCAGACAATACTGAAGGCAGAACTGGATCTGCAGAGTTTTTATTCCTGGTGAGGGTGCACAGGATGGAAAGAAACCACCTGGCTGGAGGCTATATGGGACTCGCAAGAAGAAGAGGAAAAACAAACCAGCACCATCGTTGTAGTTTTTATCCCAGGGAGTGAACCTTTTGGAGTCAAGGAAAAGCCCCCTGTTGAATGGGCTTTAAGTCAAGTCCTAAGAGGGCAAGTGAAAGTCACCCCCCCTTGTAAATTTTACCAGGTGCCGCTCACTGATCGGAATTCTATTAGGTCAGCATTTGACTAATGATGTTAGTGACGCAGCTGACTATGAGGAAACATACACAATAGCTTCCAAAATCCATTCCACGGTTTATGAAGTGTGCAGTTATGGTTTTCCTGCTTTCTGTCAAGCTCAGGGCTTAGCTTTACTGTTTAGGGGGCAAAGCTTAAGGAACATCCAAATACAGTTCCAAAATAACAATGCAAAGTTAGACTCTCCTCTACCTGCTCCCCTATTGATTTCACAAGTGTTTTATTCCTTAGGCCATGGAAATGTACCATGTCTCACTTGTTTCCAATATTACAGCAATTAGACTAAAATCTAAGCAAGGAGATACAAAAGTATTTGGGCCTCCTGAAATACAAACACATCTGGGCCTCCTGAAATGAGCCTTTCTGTACACATGCAGAGCCCCATGGACTTCAAAGGGGAGATCCACCTTCTCAGAGGTCACTGCATGTCTGGCTCTTGATTTTTCACTTGTAGAATATCTTGGTTTTGTGATCGGGCAATGTTGGCAACAGATAGAGGGTGTTAGTCTTGTCAAGCAACATCATTAACCTAAAGTTCTAATTGTACTTGTTGGACACCAAGTTCCCCCCGAACACTGAAAGAAATGACAGTATGATGGGACTTTGACTTGACTAAGATACAGTGATTTCACCACCGCTCTGGAGAGTGGGTGGAAGAGAATGCAGAGGGAGTGGCAAAGGCTTGTGTCATCTAGCAATCACATAAAGCTGCCCTGAGCTCACTTACTCAGCTGTCCACTTAGTCTCTGCAGACAAGAAGGTAAACAATTTTAAAACACTTTTGTTTTCGAACTATGAACTTGTGATTGGTGAAGAAGGCTGTTTTAAAACCAAACTTTCATACTGAAGGAATTGTGTATGTTTTCAAAGGAAACATTGTTTCAGAGAGGACAACAGTTTGATCTGTTAGGTTGCTCACCTTTCGGAAAATCAGGCAACAAGAATACTATGAAAAATCTGAACATGGAGGAGATACATTCAAAATTCTTCAGTGTGAAAGTTTGTGTGACAAAATTTGTATGCATGTATCTGTATGTGGTATGATGAAGTTGTAATTGGTGTAGGCCTTTGGCTAAAATTACGCAAATTGGTTGACTTTCTTGGCAAAATGCAAATCCTATTTCATCTCTTCAGCTTTTGGAGAGCTAGAGGTGAAAGCTGGGAGAGCTGAGTTTTTAAGTATTGGTTTGGAGGTTGAAGTTTGTTCTGGAAGTATTAAATTTGGTTTTGATATTTGGATTACCTTTTTATATTTGGAACGAAGCCCACAGAGCTTAGAATAGGGAAGGTGGTATATATTTTATATATAAAGGTAAAACATGAAAGATCTTCTTCCAGAAACAGGATGGTCAGAAAGTGCATTTCCAAGGGGCTAGTTTCTATTGAATGGAGCATTGCCAATTGCTATAGCAAAGAGAATAGCTAGCAATAGTTGAGGTGCCACAGGACTTCTTGTTGTTTTTGAAGATACAGATTAACACTGCTTTTTCTCTGATAGTTAGCAATATTCCTTTTGAAAACTCGAAGGAGAGGGACAGTTGGCCCAGGCCACTCATAATGGCAATATCACAGTTGTGCGAATCCACATTTCCTGACTCTAAACCAGTTGTCGGCAGCCCCCAGCATAGGTGCCAAGAATGGCACGTGAAACAATTTTCTTCTGCATGCAAAGCGGGTGCTCAACCCTGCCTCTCTTCCCCCATGCAGGCAGGAGCTTGCTCAAAGCCATGCATCCTGTGGATTAACAAAAGACCAGCTAATACTACCAGCCACTACCTAACCAGTAAAGCTCTGCATCTTCATTTATTTATTAATGCACCTGCTGTATGTAAGACTATTTGTGACTTAAGTATCACCAGCATTCAGACCACACATCTTGGCCAAAAGGGCAAATTTCAGCACTCTACCCCAGAACGGTTGCTGACCCCTGTGCAAAACCAAGTGCCACTGTCTCTTAATGAAATCTTGTACAGCTGCATAGACACAGCAAAGGGGAAACCCATGGTAAGTATCTTTAAGAGAAGCATATATGGCTGAGCCCGGCTTACTTTGCTCATACCTGTAGTTCTGTTTACTGGGACAAATCTTATAAACAGGACAAGCAGGTTTGTGCTAAGTTCATAAAAACGGGAGTGTTAGTGACATGATTCTCACAGGAGGTCTCTACCAGGCCCAAAACCAACATAGAAGGAAAATAGGAGTGAATAACTCATATTCCACCCCAGATCCAACAGTAATCAGAACTCCGGCTCTAGAAGGTGCGACTGTTTTGCTAGGTAGAGCCAGCAGCAGACAGGGCCAGGCTCAGTTTCTAAGGGTTCTTCTCCATCCATCCTATACAGAACTGGCTTGAGCCCCAACCCAGTAACCTGGAAAATTCACGCACCGCCCTTGGGTGACTCTGAGAGGCTATGCCATTCCACATGGCTGTGTGTGTATGTGTTGAGGGGAAGAGGCCAGCACCACAGTCACAGCAGCAATAAGGTCTCCCCACTCACAAGCACAGAGTCCGAGTGCAGAAAAGAAACGTTTAATGAAAAGGGAGGGGAGTAACTTGGCTTTAATTTGGGAAAATACCACAATGGGAGTTCATAAACACAAGCATAAGTAAAAATCCGACCTCAGGTAGGTTGGGCAGTGTCCTCTTCCTCTCAGGGACTCAAGTCCAGCAATCCAAATGTCCCCTTCCCATATCCAACCTTTCCATGCACCCCCCTCACAGTTGCTGGTCTTAGTCCGAGCAGACCCAGAGTTCAGGGTTGCCTTTGCAGAGGTCTCCTCCCATCCTGAGTAGGGGAGATAAAGCAACATCTTACTCACTCCAGTAGTCATTCACCGTAAGCCAGCTCATTACTCTACACTGCCACCCTGCTGGCTGCTCATTTATCCACCACTGCAGTGCTGCTTCTTCCAGCTCCCCTGCCTCTCCCCACTGGGCAAGTGTTCACTACTTCCACCAGTTTGTGCTGGATTTGGCAGTGTTCAGTGATTTCAGCTCGTGGCCCAAAGCACAGTTCGGCCACAAGAAAGTCTCCAGCATCCACTGGAGTAAATTTAAAATAATTAAAGAGACTCTTCATGAAACTGGTTTTAACTCTGTCAATGAACAGTGGGGAGAAACAGGTTGAACCAGTTCACAGCGCACATCTGTTAGGTCTCTAGACGGCTGGCTTAACCTTCTGCCCTCCCATCTCTTGTTTCATAGAGTTCTGGCAGGGGTCCCCGCTCCCTTGAAGGTTGTTTAAACGTGCAATGTCTCTCTCCTTATGCAGCACCTTAAAACCCAGTCTGTCTTCTCTGTATTCCCACAATAATTGCCAGCACTGATGACTGCACTTCACAGAACCTGCGTTTAGCGTTATTTATAGTTTATGCTCTCACAATAACCAAATTGGTTACAACAGGCAAAGCACCACTGTAACAGTTGAATATCTAATAGATCTAAGCACACAGGAGTAAACTGTATTTACATACATACACACACCAAGGGTTTCTCTCACCTTCTAACAAGCTGTACAGGTAATGGAAGCATTCCGTTACACTCTGCTTACAAATGTATGTCAGGGCGCAGTACCTCTGCCCACTGTGTTGTAACCAGTGCTAGGCACAGCATTCATCATGACGGCACTTCAGATGCAGTCAACCTGCGTTCTAGTTTGCAAAACTTCCATTGTTTGAACTAGGGTGACCACCTGTTTTGTATTAGGCGGGATGGACCTGTATTTGGAACGCCCCTACTTATTTTTAAAAGCGACACATTGTCCTGTATTTGGGCCCTTCCAGCTGACCTTTTCTACCAGCAGCTGTGCTGGCAGGAGTCACTTCCCCAGGCCTCAGGGAAGTGGAAGAGCAACAGAGACTACGAGGGCTCTTGCGACGGGCCACTGGCTGCTGCTTCCCTGGGGCGCCCATGGGGTGGGCTGGTGGCTGCCACATCCTTCCCAGCTCCTGGAGGCTTGGTGGAACTGCCCCTTCTCCCCATGCCTCCCTGTTCTGTATTTGGAACAGGGAGATATGGTCATCCTAATTTGAACCAATGTGAAAGACGCAAAGCTGCGTGAAATAGTATTTGATAGAAATGTGCCCGAATAAGAAAGCAGGAATTTTGTTCTCAAATTCACACTAAAAGGATCTGGAGGACAAAGAGTTCCTTCCAATGCCCACAGAGGCTCATGGATTAAACAGAGAATTAGGAGCTATAAGATCCTATTCCCTCTTCTTTTAATGACCTTCCAATATTAGGTTATGAAGTACGTAATCAGGCCTGCCAATGGGAGTGGCAAGGTAAAGGGGGCAATTGTCCTGGTGCCCAACATTTCAGCAGCGGTGGTGGCTGCAGCTCGTGTGTGTGTGTGCGTGTTGGGGGGAGCGGCCAGCACCACAGTCGCTGCAGCACTAAGAGCTGACTGCCCTTGGCCCCTCTCCCTCAGGGGGCACAGAGCTGGTCCCCCCATCCCTCTTGGCCCCAATGTAGGTAATTATTCCCATTCCAAGTTTTCCTGCTGTGAAAATTAAGGTTGAGAGATTTTAACTAACATGCTCAAGATAACACAAAGTCAGGTACAGACTGAAGTCAATGGAGGAAGCGATGGTGCAAATTCTTTGGATCTGCTGCGTTGCGTCAGCACCGGGACTAGAGTGGGAGTCAGTTGAACAGTCACTTTGTTTAATCACATGAACTTGTCTGGGAGACAATGCAGTCCATTAGTCACCACTCTTTATAGTTTTGTCCGAGTTTAGGATTATGCCTTAACTTAAAACCCCACAGCTGGAGGGCTGCCGCTGCTGCAACATTTCAGAGTAGCCACTCCCTGTGCTGATGGGATGGCTGCTCCTGTAATCATAGGCAGTCTCCTAGAAGTCCTGTCTACACTTGGGTTAGATCGGTGTGTTCACATCTCTCAGGGTGTGAATTTTACCTACTGCCTCTTTGAGGAGATGGGTTATTTATGCTGACAAGAAGAGGCCTCTTGTGTGAAGGTAGCACTGACACAGAACTGCTACAATGAATGGTGCAGCTTCTGTGGTGCAGGTGAGCCTCTGCAGTGTTCTAAGTGTAGCCAAGCCCTTAGATGTGGGGGGCTTGGCTAAAGAACCTTGGGCCTGGTTTTCAGTAGTTGAGCAGCCAGGCACTTACCAACTCTGGGCTGTGATGGTGGAGAACAGACCCAACAAGTCTCATAGCAAGGTACGGAGGTATATTCAATCTCTTCTCCTCCTTGAATGTATACAACCCTAATAAAAATGAACACCTCTTTCAGATATTTTGCACAGAGGGATTTCCAAGATTATATAAACATCTGAAAAATTCAGACTGCTGAAATTTTGAGGGCGCTGATCAGGCATTACCCACAGGGGAATACTATCTCTATCCCTTCCACCCACAACAACGTTTCATGTGAACAGAGCCATTTAGAAAAGGAAGGCCATCCGTATTTTTGGGTAATCAAATTTCCTTTTTTGTTACTTTAAGAGAAACAATGAAGCATTCAAAGTGACTTAGCGAGAGTAGATTGAGACAATGCAACCTGCGCAGAGGCACTGTGCACAATAAGTTCCTACTTACTTTAAAACTTATTAAATATGCAACTATACTCAGTCAAGCATGGCATGTCTCCTAGCACCCAGCCCTTTTCCCCACATTTTCTGGTTCTTATAAAATTTATTTTAATATTTTTACTGCATATTACAGCTCTCTTCCTTTGAGCACAGCTTTTACCCCTCTAATAGTGATTGAAATTTCATATCTGTTTACTTTATTACAATATTTGAAGATAAACACTCCTGAGGGGTGAGTGTGGGGAGCTCAGACAGGTGTAGCAAGACTTCTGCTTTGGGTGCATGGCCCAGCAGGCTCAAGCTAGCTCCATAGGCAGGTCAGGGGGAGGGAGTGCTACCATCCCCCCAATTCCCCTCAGCTGTCCACCTGGCCTGTCTTGGTTGCCCTGGTGATGGGGAGGTGCAACTAAAAAATATAACTCAAAAAAGGACAGGGTGGGTCTCAGCTCAGAATGTTTGAAAACAACTCAGTGTGCAGGGAGGGAGTAGCTCAGGGTGCAGGGAGGGGGTAGCTAGGGGCTGTGTGGGGGCAGGGGAAGCTCGGAGTGCAGGGAGGGGGTAGCTAGGGGCTGTGTCGGGGCAGGAGAATCTCGGAGTGCAGGGAGGGGGTAGTTAGGGGCTGCATCCAGGCATGGGTAGCTCATGGTGCAGGGAGGGGGTAGCTAGAAGCTGTTTGCAGTCAGAGGGTAGCACAGGGTGCAGAGAGGGGGTAGATAGGGGCTGTGTGCAGGTGGCAGGGCTGACAGATATCACAGGCCCTGGGCCAAAGCCCTGTAGTCTGGGCTCCCGCCTCTAACCTGGCTGGGTGCAGGAAGAGAAAGGGCTGTGGAGCTGTCCTCGGGACTGCACTGCTCTTGCTAGAGAGCCCCCAACTCTGCCCACGAGCACTGGTGGCTTCTCCCACGCTCCCAGGGAGCACTGGGTATGCAGGACTCAACCCCGCCACACCCAGCTTGACCCCCCACCATTCATGACTTGGGGAAGGGAGGGGGCCTTGGCAGGCTGTGTGTGCTGGAGATTCCGCGGGCCCTGTGGATCAGACTAGGGAGTGCTGGGAATTCAGCCTGGGATGGGCCATCGGAGATGGAGATTTCAGCTGGTGCTGGATATCAGGGCTTCAGCCCCATGGCCTGATAGGGCTGGTGGGCTCTCCCTTCCTCGCCATTAAGGAACCCTACTTTAGGTTTCATACAGGGAAGTGTGACACTCACTCCATGCACCACAACTCTGTTGCACAGGCTGCTTCATGACTTTCGGCTTCTGCACTCTGCTGATAGCAGCATCTGCTGGCCACCGCCTGCCGGCCACAAACAGGGGGCTGCTGTGGCGGCACTCAATCCAGACTGACCAGCAGGGGGAGCAGTGGACTGGAAAATATGGGACGTTTTGCCTGTTTTTAGTTTAGTTTTGTTTTTGCGTTTGTTTTTGTTTTGAAAAGTCAGGACGCCTGCAAGAGGGCTTAAATAAGGGACTGTCCCATTAAAACGGGATAGATGGGCACCCTAAATTAGCCTAACCCAGCAACTGCATTTTAGCTGCTAAGCTGGGTGTAGTCAGGAGCCGTACCATGGAAAGTGGAGAAGAGTGGAAAGAAGATAGCTCATGGCTAGACAAAATGATCGATGATTTGAAGTCACCTCTGTGGCTCAAGAGCACCTCAACTTTTGTTGCCTAGCAAAGAAATACAGTAATTTCAGCTGAACTCAGGCTGTGGTCTCACACAGTTGAGCAAAGAATATTACTCAGATTTGGTTGTCTTCTTTCTGTTTTTTTGTTTTTTTCCCAGACTGCTGTGACGTCACCATGGGTTCTATTGCTCACGCAATTACTGAAATGGGCCTCGAGCTTTACAATGAACTGAACAAAAATGCTACTAACCAAAGCATCTTCTTCTCTCCTGTGAATATCCTTACTGGCCTGACCATAGTCTTTTTGGGTGCCAGAGGCAACACAGCTGCTCAGATGCAAAAGGCAAGTATCAACGTAACACATTGACATGCTTATATATTTTACATCCTCCTTTTTGTTACGGCAAACATTAAAAGTCATGACAAACGATGAGAGAATTGTATACAAAGTGCATTTGCTAGGGATGGTGCTGAATGTAGTAAATTTAGTTTTCAAAATGATTACTTCATGATTTTGATCACCCACCTATAATGTCTGACTGAAGTGGTATGGTGTTCTGCCACCATCTTGTGCTACAGCTTAAAAATAATGTTTCTAATTGTTAAGAAATCCTTGACACTGTGGAAATTTAACCAGTACAGAGACATCTGCAGAAAGGCTGGAGCATTTGGTCTGAGAGGTGTGAACTGCCCAACTCATTTTAGCAAGGGGTTAGCTCAGCTGCTCAGTGTTGATGTTTTTGGGGTCTAATTTTCTGAAGTGCAGAGTTCCACAACTTCCCATGTTTTCATGCTGGAGTAAGCAGCAAGATGGATGACCTCTGCATGTGTGACATAAATGGATTATTCTCTCCACATGCCTAGGCAGAGAAAATATGAAAAGCATGGCTTGTCTGGGACCATACCAACAGGAAGTTGTAGTTTACCAGTTATAAGCCAATGTTACAATGTTAGCATCACGCATATCCTGTGGAACCTCACCCTCTTTCCAGCACAGGCACAGTAGCTCATGCAGGGGTTCCAGGAGTGTGTCCGCGGCACATTTGATTACCTCTGGTGGTATACCATCCTGACCAGGGGCCTTTCCAGCTGCAATGCTGTCGATGGCTGTCTTCAGTTCATCCACCGTCGGCTCTTGGTCCAGTTCGTCCATTACTGGTAGGAGCTCGACGGCATCGAGGGCTGCGTCAACCACAACATTATCGCGTGAATACAGCTCGGAGTAGTGCTCAACCCAGCGCTCCATCTGTTTGGCTTTGTCAGCGATGACTTCACCAGATTTGGATTTCAGAGGTGCCATCTTGTTCTGGGTGGCTACGTCTACACGTGCACCCAACTTCGAAATAGCTTATTTCGATGTTGCGACATCGAAATAGGCTATTTCGATGAATAACGTCTACACGTCCTCCAGGGCTGGCAACGTCGATGTTCAACTTCGACGTTGCTCAGCCCAACATCGAAATAGGCACAGCGAGGGAACGTCTACACGCCAAAGTAGCACACATCGAAATAAGGGAGCCAGGCACAGCTGCAGACAGGGTCACGGGGCGGACTCAACAGCAAGTCGCTCCCTTAAAGGGCCCCTCCCAGACACACTTTCATTAAACAGTGCAAGATACACAGAGCCAACAACTAGTTGCAGACCCTGTATATGCAGCACGGACCCCCAGCTGCAGAAGCAGCAGCCAGAAGCCCTGGGCTAAGGGCTGCTGCCCACGGTGACCACAGAGCCCCGCAAGGGCTGGAGAGAGAGTATCTCTCAACCCCCCAGCTGATGGCCGCCATGGAGGACCCCGCTATTTCGATGTTGCGGGACGCGGATCGTCTACACGTCCCTACTTCGATGTTGAACGTCGAAGTAGGGCACTATTCCCATCCCCTCATGGGGTTAGCGACTTCGACGTCTCGCCGCCTAACGTCGATTTCAACTTCGAAATAGCGCCCAACACGTGTAGACGTGACGGGCGCTATTTCGAAGTTACTGCCGCTACTTCGAAGTAGCGTGCACGTGTAGACGCAGCTGGTGGGTCCTAATACCTTCTTCATACCCTCGTACATTCCTCTGAGATTACCAAAGTCGGCACAGGTCTGAATGCTGCTGCATAGCTGGAGCCAGTGGTTGTTGGCACAGCGCCTGGCTTCCTGCTGTACTGTTCTTCTGGCCTCTCTAAGTGCTTGCTGGTTACTCTGGCTTAGTGAGCGTTTGTACTCCAGGAGTGCAGCACGCTTCTTTTCAATGACTGGAATCATCTCATCAGAGTTAGCTTCGAACCAGTTGTTCGTGTTTCTAGCTCTTCTTCCAAACACCGACAAGGCCGTGTTGTAAACTGTATCCCTCAGATGTTGCCATTTGGATGTCACATTGGCGCCCCCGGGGCCGCTGCACAGATTTTCCTGGAGGGTCTCTCTGAACTTTTCAGCTTTCTCCGAGTTTGCCGTCTTTCTGGCGTCAATGCGGGGCCTTCCAGCAGGTTTAGAGTGGTACAGCTTCTTGGGTCTCAGCTTGAGCTTGGAGCAAACTAGCGAGTGATCTGTATCACAGTCAGCACTATGATAGCTGTGTGTCAGAAGGACGTTTTTGAGGTTATTATGCCTAGTGATGACCACGTCTAGTTGATGCCAGTGCTTCGAGCGTGGGTGTCTCCACGACACTCTGTGCTGTGGCTTTGTTTGGAAGAATGTGTTTGTGATGCACAGATTGTGGTACGTGCACAGTTCAAGGAGACGCTGTCCATTGTCATTCATTTTTCCCACACTGAAGTGTCCTAAGCAGGAAGGCCATGAGGCCCAATCAGCTCCAACTCTTGCATTGAAGTCACCCAAGATGTACAGTTGCTCACGAGCAGGTATTTGCGCTACAGCAGCACTAAGCACGTCGTAGAACTTGTCTTTTACTTCTGGTGTGGCATACAGGGTTGGGGCATAAGCGCTGATCAGGTGGACAGGACCGGCACAAGTTTGAAGCGTGATCCGAAGAAGTCTTTCTGATCCACCCATCACTAAATCCACCATTTGTAGAAGGGTGTTTCTGACAGCAAAGCCAACACCATGCTCTCTGGGTTCTTCTTGGGCTTTACCGTGCCAGAAAAAGGTGTAGTCCTTTTCCTTTAGAGAGCCCGAATCTGCGAGTCGCGTCTCTTGCAGTGCAGCGATATCAACTCTGAGCCTCTTCAGTTCGTCGCTGATGACAGAGGTCTTTCGGGTGTCACTGATGGCCTGAAGATCTTCAGTCAAGCCGGTCAGCATGGTCCGCACATTCCAGCAAGCAAGCTTGAATTGTTGATGTTTCTCATTTCTTGTTGATTTTCTTATTAGTTTGCCTGGTGCCCAAATTTCAGTCACTTGTCAGGTTCAGGAACCTTAAGCCTCACGCACCCAGCGAGGCAGGTGAACAGTGGCGGGACAGTACCCTATTGGCTGGGGCTGCCCAGCTTGAGGCGGGCGGTGACTGTCCAGTGAGATGCGAGGATCCCTCCCACCGTCGAAGGCAACCCCTGGCGCTCGTTCTCTACGCCAGTCGAGCAAGAGCTTATAACTGGTAACTGTTGCCTCCCGTGTTGATGCAACGCTGTTCAGTGATGCCGGAGTACCTCTCCGGGTGCGAGCCTGAGCATTTGCTATGGAGACTCCGGGCTGCCCAGACACCAGTGTCCCCCTCTTGGCTTTACTGATATTGTTTGGGATCTTCTTCGCACTCCTCCTGAAGCATGCCTTTGGATCTTCAACAGAGGGCATCTTGCTGCACACAAGATCTGATGGGAAACTGTTTAACCTTGCAAGGCTGAAAGCTAAGTCTAAGGTGCGAGAAGTCCTCATCAGAGAGATGCTGTTCGCAGACGATGCTGCTGTAGTGTGTCACACAGAAGACCAGCTTCAAAAACTGCTGGATCGGTTCTCCAAAGCGTGCAAGGACTTTGGGCTTACCATCAGCCTAAAGAAGATGAACGTACTCGGTCAGGATGTTGCTGAATCCCCATCAATCAGCATTGACAACTATACGTTAGAGGTTGTCCACGAGTTCGTTTACCTAGGGTCCACCATCACTGACACCCTGTCATTGGACACTGAGCTAAATAGGAGGATCGGAAAAGCGGCCACAACTCTGTCCAGACTCAGCAAGAGAGTGTGGAACAACAACAAGCTGTACACTCACACCAAAATGCAAGTCTACAGAGCCTGCATCCTCAGCACCCTCCTTTATGGCAGCAAGACTTGGACCCTGTATGCCTGCCAGGAAAAGAGGCTGAACGTCTTCCACTTGCGCTGCCTCAGGTGCATCCTTGGAATATCATGGAAGGACAGAGTGACTAACACTGCCATCCTCGAGCAAGCTCTAATCCCAACCATGCACACCCTCCTCAGGCAGCGTCGACTCCGCTGGCTTGGCCACGTCCACAGGATGAATGATGGAAGGATTCCAAAAGACATCCTGTATGGTGAGCTAGCCTCTGGCAAAAGACCTCCCGGACGCCCCCAGTTGCATTACAAAGATGTCTGCAAGAGATACCTCAGAGAGGTAGACATAGAGCTGGACAACTGGGAAGATCTAGCAGACGACTGCAGCAGATGGAGGCAGGGGTTACACAAGGGCCTTCAGAAGGGCGAGTTGAAGATCAGACAGCTAGCAGAGGAGAAGTGAGCGCACAAAAAGCACAACAAGGACTTGACAGACACCCACTACATCTGCAAGAGATGCAGCAAGGACTGTCACTCTCATGTGGGTCTTTATAGTCACAACAGACGCTGTAAATGAAGTCCTCAATTGGAACTTTGAAGGGCGCGATCCATAGTCTGTGCAGACTGAAGGATGCCTACTACTACTACTACTTCTACTACTAGTTATAAGCCAGTTCAACTGGCATAGAATAGGCCTCTAGAGGTAAGTTCCATTGATGGAAGAAGTCATCACACCTCACTGGTCAGATATCATTTGCCTAAAGAGGCAAAGCTCCCAGCCAACAGGATTCAGACCGTTCACAGTTATCTGCCTCACTACACACATGAGACTAAGGTAAAATTAAAAAAATGGACTGCAAAGCCAGTACCCAGGCAAAACTAGCAACCCGTATATTTAGACATGGGAGTTGGAATGTCAGGACTTTGTGCCTGGGTGTGACATGTGACAGAGAAAAGACAGATTACATTAGAGAGATGGCGCTAATTGATCAGGAACCAAAACTACTACTGTTAATATTGCAGGGTTACAGGAGACTGGACTGGCTGGACGAAGTGCCATCTGGGAAAAAAAATATTACCTTCTTTTGGAAAGGAAAATGACCTGATGAAAAAAAGAGGATGTGGAGTAGGTCTTGTGGTGAAGAACACCCTTTGGAGAATGATACAGATCACAGTAGTTACGTCTGGGAGGGTTACCATACTGTGTGCACATCAGTTAGCATAGCTTGTATTTACGCACCAACTTTAAACGATGATCCTGATTGCAAGGATTATTTCTACAACAATCTTTGTGAAATGCTGGATTTGATCCCAAGGTGAGTTGTTTCTGCTCTGTGATTTTAATGCTGGAATCGGTGCTATGCCTGAAGCCTGGCCTTCTTGTGTATGACACCACGGGAGAAGAAAATGAATGAAAATGGTCAGTGGCTTCTAGAATTTTGAGCTGCACATCACCTTTGTGTTACAAAGACCTATTTTTGTGGCAAATCCCAGGACAATGCACATCCAAGAGCTGGCGACGGTCACCAATTCCACATGGTGCTGACACTGAATCTTCTGCGTGTTAATAACTTATGTTCCTATCATAGTGATACAGACCACTCGCTGAGTATTAGCAGAGTAAAAATACACCCTAAATCTACTATGTATTTGAAAGAGTGTGTCTATTTGTGTGTCTGTCTGTTTGTTCAAGAGCTTCTCCTAAATGGTAAGAGCTAGAACCACCAAATTTTGTATACAGCTTCCTCTAATCATAGTTTAAAGCAAGGTAAGTGTTTGATTCTGCCAGAAAAATGGGATGAGCCTGGAATGGGATTGCTTCTCATAAAACCACACAAAAAAGAGACAATCACGAAGGAGATGAAAGGAGTTGGCTGAGGGTTCCTTCCACCATCCCATCCCCTGAGCTAAGACGCCCCCAGCCCCGAGCCTCCTGTCCTCCAGGTGCCCTTTAGGGAGGGTAGGGAAGGGCTGAAGCTATTCTCCCAATTCAAACAAGGGAATTGCTGGCTTTCCCCCTTCATCATGTAGTGAGGGGAAAGTGTGCCGTTTGCTGCATTCTCACACTGGCTGGAGGATGCAGGGTGAGCAGACGAACCTGGACCTGCCCCAGCCAGGGGACATGCCCCCCCTCTCCCACCTGTGCTTGCTGGAGCTGCACCAGCCATGGAGCGGTGCTTCTCACCTGGCCCCAAGCTGCTGTAGTGAGAGAGGTCTGAGGTACGCCTCTCCCCCCAGGACAGCCTGTACATGGAACCCCTCATCCCCAGACACACCCCAGAGCAATGATTCAAATGAAGCTTGTACGTTTTCATTTTATTTTCCAAAAAAATCTCCCCCAAAGTTAATTGAATTAAGGACCTGAGCAACACCAGGTAAACCTTCTAGTTAGTATATAAAGCTAAGATTGAAGGCTGTACTCAAATAAATGTTCTGAAAATTTGTGATTCTGAACTGTGTGCAGAGTTTAACAAATCCCTCTCTCTGTACTTACCTTAAACTACTGATGGTGATGCACAGAAAATGTGGAAATCTCTGCACAAAGAGATTTATGAAATTGGACTTAATATGTTTGGTCATAAAAACGCACAGGAAATAAGACTGGTTTGACCATTATGAACAGGAATTGCAACCATTCATTCAAGCAAAGAAGATTTCGAGCAGGTAATATGGTCTTTTCACAACGATATGACAAGCCCAGGGCAATTTGAAGGAAAGTCCTCTGAAAAATTCGAGATGAAGAATGGATAAAACAAGGATTTGCCTTGGCACCTACACTGTCTCGAATATTCTTCTTGGCACTTTTGAGCTATGCATTTTAAAATGAAGAAGATGATGTTTAGCAAGATGATGATGATGATGGTAAGCTGTTCAACCTTGCTAGACTAGGAACAAAGACTAAGGTTGCTTTGAGATAACGCTTTTAAGTTGATGTTGCTGCTCTTGTCTCACACTGAAGTTCACCTACAAGAGCTTGTTAGTTGCCCACACATTCATAACAGACTTTCTCAGCATTAGTGTGTAATCATGGGAGAAAGCACAGAATGTCAGCCTTCCACTACATTCATTGATACTAATCTCCAAATCGTGGACTCATTTTGTTACTCAGGAAAAACTTGTCACTGAATAAAGAATCAGATATTTGTCTTGGGAAGACAGCTACCAGCTTTGGTCACCTCACGTATAAGCACGGAAGAACAAGCCTATGATGAAGACTATGATTTTGATTTAGTAAGCCTGCATAGTTGGTATCCTCCTTTGCAACAGCAAGACTTGGTCTTCGTAGAGCAGGAAAGAAAAGCGACTCAATAGCCTCTATCTATGATGCCTAAGATCCAGTCTAGGCATCAGCTGGCAACATAAAATCACCAACAAAGAAGTGCTAATGAGGGCACGTATCTCCAGCCTGACAGTTATTATCAAGCACAGCTGTCTTCACTGGTAAAGTCCTGTGCATACGATGCAAGACATCTTCCTAAAGACATGTTATATGGTGAGTTAACGGAGGGGCAAAGATGGAGGTTGCCCAAAACTTGAGTTTCAAGACACTGGCAAGAGAGATTTAAAATGCTGTGTGTAGCCAGACAGCCAGCCCCCTCTCAGACCAGCATTGCTGGGAAAACAAGGGAGCCAAAACAACAGGGCACTTAACGTAAATTCGAGCACAGCCTTTGAAGCTGCGAGAAAGCACAGGTGTGCTGCTGCAATGTGCCTCTGGGAACATATACAACGATTAGGCTCACAGCAGACAGAGAAGCTGTGACAGACATGGCTCTTAGCCCCTACTAAATAACGTGATGCACACACACCAACATCCTAGGTGGGAAAATATTTACCCTAATAAAAGTAATGTCCAGTAATCGAAACTTATTGTTTCTCTCCCTTGCAAGTGTAAACTACTCTTGCGAGAGCTGGCGTCACCCAGACAGACCAGCCCCAATCTGGCATAAGAAAGGAGAAAGAGAATAAAGGAGTACAGAGGTATAAGTATGGGACCTACAGCACCATGATTTTTGAGTGCTTTTCACTATCTATCTGCTGGTCAGATAAGTGACAGCCTCCCAAGGCTTCTGCAGCTAAAAGGGTCCCTAAGCCTTGTCCCTTATTCGTCTTTCTGCAGAATTGAGTGACCGATCCTGGCTTGGCACCGCTGGAATCAAGAGATGCAAGGAGGGTAAGAAGCGCCCACACCTGATCTCCTATCTTTAGTGTACACATATTTTGAAATAGAGCTCTATACTTTGTTTTTCTTTCTTTGGGATCGTGGCTTCAGTTTTGTAACTTGTTTGTGTGTGTAACATCTGTACATTTAAATAAGTAGGCACTAGCAATTTTGTAACCACATGATTAGAATCTAGTTTAATAAATTTTTGGTAACCGTTTGTGCATAAGCCTGACTTGTTTCCCCAGGGGTTACTGTAAAGCAGCCAACACAATCAAAGAACCTCAGCCGTTTTGGCTATAAAGCCTGGCCATTAGGTGAGAGTACTAAGAGCCTAGCGTTGAGTTGTGCCGCCTCCACGGGGCAAACCTTGGGGCATCCGTCAGCCCGGCCCGGGCTGCCCGCCGCGAAGGGACAGTGAGTCCTAGCGGTTAAAGTCACAGATGGTATAAACGGGCATAGCTGGCACCTCACCAAACATCCTTGGCCATCGGCTAACACTGCGCTATTGAGCCACAGACTTGGGAAGCCCAAATGAAAGATTGTTTGAGTTGGCAGTGTAGTCTAGAGACAGAATATGGTAAACAATTGCTCTCCACGCTCCGAGCAAAATGACACAGAGTCAAAAAATTAGCAACTAGCCATGGTCAACAGGAAAACACCTTTCATTAAACTTGGTGCAATAAAATCTGTTGTCTGGCTTCTACAGTAATCAAAAAAAGCTGCTACGCCAATTGTGACCTCACAGCCGCAAAAACTAACATCTAGGCTACGTCTACACGTGCCCCAAACTTCGAAATGGCCATGCAAATGGCCATTTCAAAGTTTACTAATGAAGCGCTGAAATGCATATTCAGCGCTTCATTAGCATGCGGGTGGCAGCGGTGCTTCGAAATTGACGCGCCTTGCCGCCGCACGGCGCGTCCAGATGGGGCTCCTTTTCGAAAGGGTCCCGCCTACTTCGAAGTCCCCTTATTCCCATGAGCTCATGGGAATAAAGGGACTTCGAAGTAGGTGGTGTCCTTTCGAAAAGGAGCCCCGTCTGGACGCGCCGCGCGGCGGCAAGGCCCATCAATTTCGAAGCACCGCTGCCGCCCGCATGCTAATGAAGCGCTGAATTTGCATTTCAGCGCTTCATTAGTAAACTTCGAAATGGCCATTTGCATGGCCATTTCGAAGTTTGGGGCACGTGTAGACACGGCCCTATAGAGATAAATATGGTTGTAATATTAATCCCACAGCTCCTTTTGAAGTCAAAGGGAGATGCAGAAGGGCATGTTTTTCTGAAAATCTGCTGCTTGAGTATAAACACAGCTCATCAGAAAATCAGAAAAGGTTGAGTTTAGCTTGCCAGTGCCTCTTTATTTTTCCAAGTTGGAAGACTGTGCAGGACTTATCCTCTCAGAATATCCTTCAGACTTTCTGCTCATTAGCATAATGTGAAGAGCCGGCCAGAAATCAGTATTTTATTCCTTCCTCAAAAAAGTTTTCCTTTTCATCCAAGTATCAAAAGGTTTTGGCCAAAAATGGTTAACAAAATAAAAGCATGCGGTCAAAGCTTTCGAAAGACTGAAAAATTTTACAGTTTGCTGATATCTGCAGCAATTACCTTTCTGAAAAAAACAGACACTTCCCATAAAAATTTTGTTTAACTGAGAGCCTAATTATTCTCTTTAGGTTTTAGGATCAGGTTCAACCAGTCCTTTAAAGCAGTATTTCTTAAACTATGTTCTGCAGAACATTGGTGTTCCGTGAACAACTTGCAATGTGTGCCACGGTGGTGTAGCAGCTAGCAACGACATGCAGTACATGCATATATTTTCTGTTATTAAAACGAGAGACAATGAGACTTCTTCATTGCTATGATATCTGATTAAATTACTTTATTTCTGTTTTGCTTTATATGTTGCTGAATTTTTTTTTTTGGGTCTAACAACAATTTTTTTAAGCAAATTTTCATAGGTGTTCCACATATAAAAATATTATTGTTTGGTGTTCTGTGGTCTCAAAAAGCTTAAGAAATACTGCTTTAAAAGATGTCCTTTTGTTTAAACTACTTACCAATAAGTGGCTGTAGCATGCATTTACAAATATGGGTCGTCAATAAAATGTTGTGCTGGGCTGACCTTTAAAGAAGTAAAACCTAAATTTTATGCCCTATTTGCCTATCAATCCCCCTTTTCCCTTGAAATGACAATTATCCTAGAGAGTATCAAACAAAACATGGGAGATGACCTGATTCTGCTCCTACACTACTGTTAATCTGGAGCAGTTGCACTCTAGTCATTGGATTTGTATTGCTTTAAAACTGCTGGGAAGTCAGAATAAGGCTTCTAGCATGTGACCCGTTTCTTAGTTTGAATCTTACATTTGAATAAAAGTTCAGAATAAAACTATTAAACATTGGACTACATAAAAATTAGACTGCCAGTTAAGAACAGTAGGTTGCCTCCTCAGCTGTTGTAAATTAGCTGAGAACCATGCCAAAGAGTTTACATCAGTTCAGATCTGATTGGCTACGTCTACACTAGCCCCAAACTTCGAAATAGCCACGCAAATGGCCATTTTGAAGTTTATTAAAGGAGCCCACCTACTTCGAAGTCCCCTTATTCCCATGAGCAGATGGGAATAAGGGGACTTTGAAGTAGGCGGGGTCCTTTCGAAAAGGAGCCCTGTTGGGACGAGCCGCACGGCAGCGAGGCGTGTCAATTTCAAAGTGCCGTGGCCACCCGCATGCTAATGAAGTGCTGAATATGCATTTCAGTGCTTCATTAGTAAACTTTGAAATGGCCATTTGTGTGGCCATTTTGAAGTTTGGGGCTCGTGTAGACACGGCCTAAAAGTTTAGCACAACTTTCCAATATAGAATCCAAAAGTAGGTTCTTAAATGCATATTTAGATACAGACATTGCTGAGCATCCTCAAATCCCACCAAAGTCAAGAGAATGTGCTGTCGATGATAAAGATGTGGACAGATTAGAATACGTCCAGAGGATAGCAACAAAATAGTAAAAAGGCTTAGAAAACCTGATATATGAAGAAAAGTTTGAAGCATGGGGCATATTTAGCCTTGAGAAATGAAGACTGAAGGGGAACCTGATAATAGTCTTCAAATATATTAAGGGCAGTTATAAAAGAATGGTGATCAGTTGTTTTCCCTATTCTCTGAAGGCAGGACAAAAATAGTGAGCTTAATCTGAAGCAAGGCAGATATAGGTTACACATTTGGAAAAACTTTCTAACAATCTGTTAGGGTAGTTAAGCTCTGGAATAGATTTCAAAAGGAGGTTATGGGATTCCCATCTTCAGAGGCATAGAAGCAGACAAGACAGTCTAGGTTTCCATGAGCTTGTCTTATTGAAGGGTTACCATGTTCAGAAACTGACTGCTACATGAGGTTGCCTCAAGGCACAGCTGGCTCCCATTTCACCCGCCCAATGACCTTGACAGAAATACTGAATATGCTTATGTTAAAACAGGAATGGAGATCCAATCTTCCCCAGAATGGGGCTAATATCTGCTCTTCTTTCTGAATGCAAGCATCAGTCTTACACTGAGATTCCGACCAGGAACATTTCATGATGAAAATGTTGCTTTCCTGTTCTAAATGACTCGTTTAGAAACCATCTACTTAGACTAAGTTAAAATGTAAAGTACACATAGAAATGTTTCAAAATCATCAGAACAAAAAATATTTTGATTGACCCAAAAAGCTTTTGTTTTCTTGCACAGTCAATAAATTTAGATTTAGACATAGTGTCCCAAATTGGGACTGGAAGTTATCTCAAAGTTACAACTATTTTGTCAGGACAGGAAAACTCTTTCATGCTCAGCTGTAATTTGTATCTAGGAGAGCAAACACCTGAACTGCCTTTCTGTGGAATGCATGAATGCTGCCTCCAGGGCAGTAATGTTACATTTTCAACCACAGGTTCTTCATTTGACTAGCGCAGCAGAAAGTGAAAACCTCAGGCCTGGGTCTGCCTCTGAAAACGTGATGGCAGAAGCTGAGCCAGAGTACCTCAGTGAAGGGAAACATCAACTGCCTTGCTTCTCAAAGGTACCTCTTCCAAACAAGACAACGTAGCACTTTCAGAGTTTAAGGGATGCGGCAGGCACTAAAATGGATAAGCCCAGTCATTAGAGGAGTCGTGATCTAGTATACTGGGAAATATGTACCCTAGAGGTCATGACTGATTGATTAGAAGCCCAGTCCTGGAGAAATCAATGGAGACACACATACACCCTCCATTCCTCACTGTGCTAAGAGCCAGGGGTGCCCTGTCCCCGCTTGGTTATGCTTAGGTTATGCTGAGGCTGGGAGGGCAAACGGGGCCACTGCCCCAGGACTCAGTGATTTAAAAGGACCCTGGCTCTCGGGTACCACAGATGTGGTCATACCCACAGACCCTTTAAATTACTGCTGGAGCCCCCAGTGGCTCGTGCTGAACAGTGCTGAAGGACTGGCTGTGGGGGACAAGCCTCTAGCCCCACCCCATCTGCTCAGTAATTCTGGTGGCAGTTCTGTGTGCACACACTCATGCTAGTTCTCAGTGGCGCTAGTGTGAGCATTAACAGCTGCGTAGCCACAGTAATATAGGTAGGGGCACTGAAGGCACTGCTGAGCACGTGCCCACCAGCTTCAGGTAGGCTGTGCTATTGGAGTTACTCTGCTATTTTCCATGCTAGTTCTTGCAGACAGATATTCAATCAGTGTAATGTAACTACCAGCCCCGTTATTTGACTTTTATACAAATTAACAAAGAGCAAACAAAGTGTCTTTATTTCCACCTCCTGTGAAGCATTCTCCTTCAAAGTGTGACTTGGTGGGCGGAATCCACAGAGTTCCAGATGCTCCTTTCCCAGCTGAAAAATCTCAGCAAGAGCTATGTACTGAGTCTGGCCAACAGTCTGTTTGCACGAGAAGGATATAACTTTCACCAGGTAAGTTACATGTGTTTGGCCCATGTGAGATGTTGAGCCAAAGCTTGGCTTTAGACCACAGGGTTGATAATTCTTGTGATTTTTATCATAAGTTTCACAATATTGGGGGTTTTCCATAAAGCCCTAGAATCTGGACTTATGTGATTAGATGCGAATCTCAGCTTTGTGGTTTTGTTGTTTTAAGCAAGTTTCTAGTCCTCAGGGTTACAGAGGAAAGGTTGAAAATAAGACCCAAATATCCTCGAAAGGCTCAGAAACCAGAATGCAATAAAAAAAAATCCAAAACTTTTTGTTCATTAAATAAAATAAAGATTGGTGGCAGTTGGCTGCCTAACTCCTCTGTGTGCGTTGGGAAATCTTCCTTCAGGGTCAGGAAGATTTTTTTTTTTTTGGTTTAACTACATGTCAATTGGCTGAATGCACCAGACACAATATAACAGTAACTTTCTATGTCTTATCTAATCCAAATTTTTATTGTCAGTCTCAGTGAAAAATTGCCAGTGTAAGAAAGGTGTGGTTCATGATTATACTATTAGGCAATTATCTCTGTCTAAATACTCAATGAATACATTTCTAGTAGTTGATGACAGTGCCAAACTTTAGTTTTCCCATGAAATTTAGCCCTGAACAAATTCAATAAAAACATGACTTTTTTTTAGTTGCCTTGGGTTACTCAGTTTCTTCTGGATGACTTGATTTATGGAGGATAACATTAATTAAAGACCTTTATTTGACTTTACAGCAATATTTAGAATGTGCTAAGGAATTATATGGAGCAACGTTGCAAACTGTTAATTTTGGAAATGCTACTGAAGCAGCCAGCCAGACAATAAATTTGTTGGTTGAAAGACAGACACAAGGTAAGAAAGCACAGTGCCAATTGTTCCAAGAAAACAAAAAGCAGGATTTGAAAACAAAAGAGTTTGCATCTCTCTTGTGTGTGTAAGTCCTCAGCTAAAATACTTTTGCATTAAAAATATCAATTTGGTTTTTCAGTCTCATTTCTATACCACCTTTCTGTCCTGGTCAATGGCAAGAATATGGGTCACTTCTGCAGTGGAGCGAAGCCAGGAAACAGCAGAAGACAGATCAAGAGTCTAATTGTGGGGGGAAACAGAGCCTGTAGAGCAATACTCAGGGGGATGGACAATGTTCTGAATGCTAGGGAAAGACACATTACAAGTAACTTATATTTTCCTTTCCCTTTGCCATCTTTATTAAGAGGCCAGACATGAGTGGTGATCTCTGACACACTGTCTTGGACAAAATCTGTGGCACATTCCCTCGCCAAAGATAAGCTTTGAAACGTTCAAGCTGAATGGAGACAGAACAGCTCAAGGGGCTGGTTTTGAGCTGTACAGAGCATAGGTCGGTCTCCATCTTTGTAACAAAGTCCACCATGAATGACAAGTCCTCAGGTCATCAGTGCCTAGTGACCCCTATGGAAGGAGCTGGTTTCCTCAGTCAGGCTCCTTATAGCAGAGACTGAGGTCCAGCTTTCAAAAGCAGCCTCACAAAACTGGAAATGCTGAGAACCAGTCCAAAGGTCGTAGGCCATTCAAGTCCTACTTCAGTCATCAGAATGGAAGGAAAAACCTACATCAATTATTACCAATCCCTTGACCCATTCTACTAGAAAAATACAATGATGAAATATAGGTGGAATGTCTATGGGGTAAATGTCTATACCCTTGTTAATGGTCCAGAATGTGATGGGTTTAGTGACCTACTTACTTAATCCTTCTAAATCAAGGCTGAATCGTATTCATAGAAGTGTAGTAGTGAATCTTACAGTGCAACTGTCTATTTCATTGCTGTTCTGTGGTCATACAGGCTGCGTCTACACGTGCACGCTACTTCGAAGTAGCGGCAGTAACTTCGAAATAGCGCCCGTCACGTCTACACGTGTTGGGCGCTATTTCGAAGTTGAAATCGACGTTAGGCGGCGAGACGTCGAAGTCGCTAACCCCATGAGCGGATGGGAATAGCGCCCTACTTCGACGTTCAACATCGAAGTAGGGACGTGTAGACGATCCGCGTCCCGCAACATCGAAATAGCGGGGTCCTCCATGGCGGCCATCAGCTGGGGGGTTGAGAGATACTCTCTCTCCAGCCCTTGCGGGGCTCTGTGGTCACCGTGGGCAGCAGCCCTTAGCCCAGGGCTTCTGGCTGCTGCTGCTGCAGCTGGGGGTCCGTGCTGCATATACAGGGTCTGCAACTAGTTGTTGGCTCTGTGTATCTTTCACTGTTTAATGAAAGTGTGTCTGGGAGGGGCCCTTTAAGGGAGCGGCTTGCTGTTGAGTCCGCCCCGTGACCCTGTCTGCAGCTGTGCCTGGCTCCCTTATTTCGATGTGTGCTACTTTGCTGTGTAGACGTTCCCTCGTTGTGCCTATTTCGATGTTGGGCTGAGCAACGTCGAAGTTGAACATCGACGTTGCCAGCCCTGGAGGACGTGTAGACGTTATTCATCGAAATAGCCTATTTCGATGTCGCAACATCGAAATAAGCTATTTCGAAGTTGGGTGCACGTGTAGACGTAGCCACAGAAAGCAATAATTTGCAGAACCAAGCACTAGATTTTCACCTTACAAACTAAACTACCAAACAAATATTTATATATATGAAAATTTTTGCTAGATCTTTCTGTCTCTACTAATCATTTCTGTTTCCTTGCTTTTCTCTGACTGTTATTAAGGTAAAATCAGGGAATTATTTGCTCCTGGTGCTATTGACGCAACTGCTGTACTGGTGCTAGTGAATGCAGTCTACTTCAGAGCAACTTGGGCATACAAGTTTGAAGAAAAGCATACAATGGCAAGAGAATTTTGGATAAACCAGGTACTTTAGTGGAATTCTATCTTTTTAGCTTGGTTTTGTCTTAGACACCAACAATTTCACAGTGCAGCACATTGTAAGACTCTTCTACCATATGAAAGATTTAAAAAAAAAACAGTCAAGTAGCACTGTAAAGACGAACAAAATAATTTATTAGGTGATGAGCTTACGTGGGACAGATCCACTTCATCAGATCCATTATCAGAAGTTCCAGATCTGAAGAAGTGGGTCTGTCCCACAAACGCCTTATTATTATTTTGTTAGCCTTTAAAGTGCTATAAGACTGTTTCAAGAAGATACAGACTAACACAGCTACCTCTCTGTGATTATATGAAAGATGTCAGTGTGTTTTGCAGTGGAATCCAGTGATCTCAAAGTGAGTGAAGAAAACAGGAGCAAAACTGTAGCTAGGTCAGATGCTTAATACATTACAGTGCTGACTTGGAAAATAGTCTAAACACCAGAATACAGACTTCTTTATTTTCAATTACAACAGCATTTCCCTTAGGCCATGATCTTGAAAAGTCTTATACATATAAGTAATTTTAGCATGGGACTGCTGACTCATGGGAGTAACCTTGATCACGTGCACAAGATCTGAGCTTATACTTCAGAATCTTAAATCCAGCCTTGCAGCTTCTCTTTTTTGGTGCTGGCAACAGCAGATAAATGCTAGAAACCTAGAGAACTAAGGTCAGAATTTAGACATGAATTTACTTAATGTACTAGTGATGTCACACAAGTCTGGAAGAGAAACAAGAAAGTCTGAAGTTCAATTGTTTTAGATTTGATGAAGTGTTCAGTATACTTTAAAGAAAGCATAGGTTTGAAGAATTTAAAAATTAAACCCCAGCAAAACAACCGGATGCTTCACACAGGTAAACCACAAAGCGAAAAAGCTGGTTTGTGTTTGCTTTTTTTAGTGTGTCCAAAAAAAAAAAAAAGACCCTTTTTAAAAATGTCTAAACTTTCCGCTTTTTTGTCATAGGATTTCAGGGAAAGTCATAGCTGGCTTTCCCTGTTCAGCTGAGGTAGTAGAGGACTCACGTGCCAATTCAAAAGAATTGGGATATGCTGAACCTTTACACAGATAGTCTGAATCTGTAGCTTCACAAAACAAAGCCAGTAGTCAGGTAGCACCTTAAAGACTAACAATTTTATTGATTCGGTAATGAGCTTTCCTGGGGAAGACCCACTATTTCAGATTCTGGTGTGGAAGTAATGAATCAGCACAATATAAAGCAGGGAGTGGGAGGGAAGAGAGATGAAGAAGGAGGGAGGGAAAGAAAGTTAAAAAAGAGATAGGAAAGAAAATAGGGAGGGCAGAGGCAGGAGTCACCTATCATCCTTTCTCCTGCCTCCCACTCCCTGCTTTATATTTTCTTGATTCCTTACTTCCACTCCAGAATCTGAAGCTTGGCTTCTGTTGGAAAACCTGTGGAGCATCTACATGCAAAATGTGCTTTGTCGACAGTTTGTTGACAAAACCCAACACATCCATCAGCAGTGCTATACCTCTCCCTGTTGAGGTATAATTCCTCTCTCGACAGTGTTCTGTCAAGAAAACAACCGTGTAGAGGCTCTGGGGTCCCTTTTGTCCCCCAGCTGCCCTGTTTGCAGATCTTTCAATCCACTTTTATGTGTAGATGTTGACAGAAGTTTTGCCGAGAAATCCCTTTCAACTGTCACTTCTGTCAACAGAGGCTTCTTGTGTGGATGTAGCCTTCAAGAGTTAATGCATCCAGATAGTACAAGAAAAAAGTGCACAGCAGCTGTACATGGCAAATTTTGGTGTGATATCTATCATCCAATTGGCTTAGTTGCTCACCAACCACATCATAAAAGATGGAAGCTGTTGATTGACAGCTCAGCCAATCACCATAATAATCGTATCTCCCCTGTTCCCTCTCCTGTTGCTCTCTTGCTCTGCTGTACTACAGATAAAAAGGCCCAATCAAATGATGTCCCTGATGGGAGTATGAATCACAGTACAAGCAACAGTGTCATGGTCAACTTGCCAGCCAAAGCATCTGTAACTGTACAGCCAGCCAGTGCTCCAAAATCTTCAGCAAAAGTTGCATTTCCTCCTTGTAGGCTGGAGCACCTGTGAGAAAAAATAGTGGATGCTCAGCATGCACCAGACACCTGTAAATCAGCTGTCTGGCAGTCGGCAGGAGGCACTGGGGCCAGTTCTAGGGTGGGAAGAGGCAGAGCGAGGCTTGGGCCTTGAGGGAAGGGAAGAAATGGAATGGATCTGAGGGTGGAGTGGGGTGGAGCAAGAGCCTATGTAACACCTGCCATTTCTATCCTGTTTCTGCTCCTCCTTGTGTGTTTGCTAAAAACAAGGGAACTGAATAACATTCACATATCAGGACAGAGAGTAAAACTTACCTTTTCCTTTTCATCTGTGAAAGTTTGCTGAAAGATGGGAGACTGATATTTTGCCTCCTGGAAAAGGAAACAAACTTTAATAGGTTTTAATTGTTTGTTTTGCATAATCACACAATTCCAGTTTTACTACACGTGCTTTTCTCAATGTCTCACTCTTTCTTGTGTTTAATCAATGAACTTTCAGTTCGAAAATGAACGAAAGGCATCACAAAACAACAAGAACAACAACAAAAAGTAAACAATTTGACATATTGTTGGACAGTGAAAGAGCTGATAAACATTCATCTCTTTTGGCCCTTGAGATCAATTCAGTAGTCCCACAGACTTACAGTGATACTTTGACACCTAAGTGCCTTGATAATACTTGAAAATGAGACTGAGGGTTTGTCTACACATAATCAGAGATCAACACTCTGGAGATTGATCTCCTAGGGGTTCATTTAGCAGGTCTAGTAGGGACGCACTATATTGACTGCTCTTTGCTCTCCTGTTGATCCCAGTGCTCCAAAGGGTTGCAAGTAGTAGGGGAAGTCAATGGGAGAGTTTCTCTCATTGACCTCCCACTGTGGGGGTGATGCTTAAGAAATTTGGCTTAAGGTACATCAACTCCAGCTACACTCTTCAAATAGCTGGAGTGTTGTATCTTAAGTTGACTTTCTCCTTAAGTGTAGACCTGCCCTTTGCAAACTAAGTCACCTAGCAGCTTTTGAACATTTTATTCTAAAGTAACAGTGCCAAACCACTTGGCTATCATCTATGTTACAGCCAACTTCTTCTCTTCATTACACCACTTTAAATGTGGAATAATTCCACTATAGTCAATGGAATAACTCTGAAATTACATCCATACGACAAAAGCAGAATTTAGCCTTTGCCCTGGAACTCAGCTACTTGACTTTTTGAGCTGACCATCACGCTAGATCATTACTAACATCAGTAGAGGCCATCCTAATTTGCAGCAGGAGTTAAGAGCTATGTGAGGCCCCAGATCATTAGTATGACAGTCCATGGTGTTGATTATTCCCTTGTGTTCTTCAGTTTTCAGTCCCTTCTGCTTATCAAATAACTATATCATTATAAATACCAGTTTGAGCAATGCTCCGACATGCCTTGATTTATAGTTTCTCATTTACTAATACAAATTATTTGTAAAATATTTAGCCTATCTTCCATTATTCTTCTGGTGAATGCTTCGTATTGATACTATGTCATTTGTTTAAATGCTGGAGAGCCTCATGAGTTAGTTTTATGCACCATTTTCTTTTAAACAGAATGAGAAAAAATCTGTACAAATGATGTATCAGAAAGGCACATTTAAAACTGCCCACATACAGGAGATGAATGCTCAGATTCTTGCAATCCCATATACTGGAAAATCACTGAATATGATCATACTGCTACCAGATGACATCACTGGTCTGGAACAGGTAAAGACATTGTAGCACCGAATATCTGGGAAGTAGTCTGAACTTTGGTTACTTAATAATGTTAAAATATTTTATTTGAATTAAATTGGATATAGAGCTAAACTTTTCAGAACTTCTTAGTTCTTTTTATCATTTACCTTGATCTCTCTTTTTGACCCCATAGGTCGAAAGGGCAATGACTTATGAGAACTTAGCACAGTGGACTCTCTTCGAAAGCATAAGAGAGAAAGAAGTGGAGGTGTACTTGCCCCGATTCAAACTTGAAGATTCCTTTGAGCTCAACTTTCCTTTACAAGAGTTGGGGATGACTGATGTCTTTGAGAAATCAACAGCTGATCTCTTTGGAATGGCTTCCCCACAGAGGCTATTTCTGTCACTGGTTGTCCACAAGGCTTATGTGGAAGTTAATGAGGAAGGCACTTCGGCAGCAGCTGCTACAGGAGGCATTGCTGTTGACAAAGCCTATGCATCTCCATTCATGGCTGATCACCCTTTCCTTTTCTTTATCCAGCACAGTCACACAAACACCATACTCTTCTTTGGAAAACTCTGCTCTCCTTGAAATGAAGGCAAGTCTCTACCTTCTCGAGGCTTAGATGAAAGAACATAACACAACCATTAAATAGTAAAGCAGGTTTATTTTCTTAGTGCTTTCATAATCCTTTGAAAGAGAAGATAGGAATTTTGGTGATGGCCCTTTAGGTCCTCTCCATAGAGAGGAGAGACTTTGGGTCCTTTCCAGGGGCACAGGACACTCCTACAAACCAGAATCCCTTCTGCTAATAGAAGCCAGCCATTCAGATGGAGCTCTAGCTCAAGAAAAAGCTGGCTTAGCACCTTTACATCTCTGATCAATGTAGTTATAATGGCATCTGCCTCTGTTACTATATTTTTAACCAATCCACAGAGCACCCAGTTGTAGCTCATGCAGCATCTTTGAACTAGGTCTTTAATGCCATGGGTCAGATTTTGGGTATGAAACAAGAATACACCATTGCAGGTAGTTGCTCTGAAAGTACATCCAAGGACTCCCATTGGGAGATAACAGACCATGTGACACCTGCTCCCTCCCTTGTCCACATAGGCTATGTCCACACTAGAAACATCTTTTGACAGAAGGAAGGATAACTAGAACTCCACTGATCCTGTTCCCTATGTCACAGTTGTTACTGCAGCCATTCTAATTCATAACAGTGATTAGGACTCTTTAACTTTTCATAGGGGCTGTTAGAGGCCCTGGTCAGCCCAGTACAAAGAGTAGAAGGGTCAGATTTCTGCTTATTCCACTTTGCACAGCTGTATGCCAAGTCTGAACTTGTCACAAATGACAGACCAGCCCTGTAAATTCTCTTTTCTGTTCCAACACTATGTTCAAATACTTCCCTACAGTAAATAACCATCTATGTGCTGATAAATGCATCACCCATACTCCTTGTCATGATGGATGCTTGCTTTGTTTTGAGCTATTTTGCACCCTATTAAAACTCAATTACACAACAATTCCCTCTCTCCCTTTTTTAACACATCAACCCAAAACATTTCAGTTTGTACAGGTTTACACGGGAGAGTGATACAGAGCCAGCTGGGTGTCCTATTTACGCAAGATGTGAACACCGTCCCACAGCTCTAATACTGGTTGAAATTATAGAAATACACAGGCCCCATATCACATATGGCTCCTCGTATAGGGGAGCTCGTTGGCTACCCAGTGTACAATACTGCGTGGCCAGTTCAGGTAGTCTCATAGTCACAAGCACACACTAGGTTGCTACCCTTTCACCATGTATGTATGTATGTATGATTTTCTTACAAAGGATAACAGCCTTCTGCAGGTTTACAGCAAGACTCAGATTTGTGGGACTGTAAGACCAAGGCTCCCATGAGCCTGTGACTCCATAGCCAAAACTTACCTCGGAACTTAGAATCATAGATTTAGAAGTGATCAACAAGGTAGAAAGGGTCAAGTTTCCCGTCCTGTTCCTCCTACTTACAGCCTTCCAGTTAATAAGCTTATTGTCCCATTAGTCCAATATCAGTAATCCCCAACAGAAATCAATGAATTGGCTTCCGTTAAACCTTCATTCGTCTGAGTGCTGTAGCAGTCTCCATGACTATAGTGCTACTAATAGTGCCCTGTCCCTGGGCACCCTCTGTACACAAACACTAGGTAACATAAGCTCTTCAGAGCAGGAACTGCAATATAAACATACGGTGGGAGAATGTAATATCAGATTTGATGTACAGAGGGGGCACGGCAAGAGAGATTAACATGATTGGCCCAAGAGCATCAAGGAAGTCAGTCGTCAAGCAGGAAATTTAACCCAAAAAACCCCCATGTATTTCAGTCCTGTATTGTAATCCCCAAACCATCCTTCTAGGGGCATGTTTATTGAAAGAGTTGTAAAACTCAGATGTTTAGAAAGGTCAGGGACAATGGAGGAATCATCTACTATGTCATGATCCACAAGCCCTTAGTGTGCTATATGGAAGAAGCACTTATGTCATTTTAGCTGTGTCTACACGTGCACGCTACTTCGAAGTAGCGGCACCAACTTCGAAATAGCGCCCGTCGCGGCTACACGCGTCGGGCGCTATTTCGAAGTTAACTTCGACGTTAGGCGGCGAGACGTCGAAGTCGCTAACCTCATGAGGGGATCGGAATAGCGCCCTACTTCGACGTTCAACGTCGAAGTAGGGACCGTGTAGACGATCCGCGTCCCGCAACGTCGAAATTGCCGGGTCCTCCATGGCGGCCATCAGCTGGGAGGTTGAGAGATGCTCTCTCTCCAGCCCCTGCGGGGCTCTATGGTCACCGTGTGCAGCAGCCCTTAGCCCAGGGCTTCTGGCTGCTTCTGCGGCAGCTGGGGATCCATGCTGCAGGCACAGGGTCTGCAACCAGTTGTCAGCTCTGTGTATCTTGTGTTGTTTAGTGCAACTGTGTCTGGGAGGGGCCCTTTAAGGGAGCGGCTTGCTGTTGAGTCCGCCCTGTGACCCTGTCTGCAGCTGTGCCTGGCACCCTTATTTCGATGTGTGCTACTGTGGCGTGTAGACGTACCCTCGCAGCGCCTATTTCGATGTGGTGCCGCGCAACGTCGAAGTTGAACATCGACGTTGCCAGCCCTGGAGGACATGTAGACGTTACTCATCGAAATAGCCTATTTCGATGTTGCTACATCGAAATAAGCTATTTCAATGTTGGCTTCACGTGTAGACGTAGCCTTTAAGTCATAAGCGACCTTGGTATTTAGCCTCACCAAAGAGTTTCTCTAAATATCATGCTACGCAAGAGCCACCTTACAATTCTTGTTACCATTATTGCATTCATGGACACTATCGCCAAGCAACTTTAAAAAAAATGAAAATCACTAGTCATGGTTTTGATTTTGTATTATCTCTTCCATTCACAGAGACAGTAGCAAAATAGGAAGGTATGAACTGGGAGAAAGTCACTAACAATGAAAGTTACACATCAGTTAAAATATCATTGGTCAGAAAGTTATGTAGTTTGGGACCCATTCAAATCCTAGACCAAATGCTCTAGTCATTAGGCTACTTCAAAGGAGCTCCAATAGAGAAAAATCTTTATAAAAGGCCACCAGGATTTGGCCCAGAAAGGAGTGAAATTGGTATATTTTAATGGAATTTCATCTTACTTTTTGGTCTTGACTCAGTATTCATTCCATCAATGGGACCCTTTCCATGAGAATTAGATCAAGCCTATAAAAAAGCTTCACTACATTTACATCGAAATTTCACTCTGCAATTATCACCTAATAGACTCAAGTCTGTTAAAATGGTGCAGCAGGAGTTTTAACAGAATATTTTTAGCAGTTTAGTCAGCCCAACTTTAAATGGTTCAGGCAATGGATCTTCCTCCCGCCTTCCAGTCACCAAGTCCTTAGCCTTTGCAATGCAGTTGTTACAGGTGAAAGCATCTGAATAATCCTCAGACTTTAAAGCAAGACATTACACTCCTTGTTTTAGCCAATCTTCTTTTGCATATCTTCAGGGAGAGCTCCTCAGCCACTCCCTGTGCTACAGTCTAGCTCGATGCCTAATTCCTCTGCAAATAAATGTTTCCTATTAGCTAAGCTGAGTTATTTTGATTTTACTTTGGAGACGTTATTCCTTTCCTCACCATTTTCAGATAACAAGAAGAGAGGACTTGTGTTCTCTTTTCATATTTCTGTGGAAGTGAATGTCAGGGACCCCACAAACTGCAGGGAATTCAGAAAATGTTGGATACAAATGAATGTAGTGGAGGTGTAACCCTTCTATTAATGGCAGGTACCTGCAAGAAGAGCCTATGGGAGTCCATCAATAATGGAACCAAACCAGCTTGAGCCCCCACCCAGTAACCTGGGACAATCTCACCCTACCTGTGGGGCACGTGTAAAGGCAGTTCCTTGCCTTGCACAAGCACAGAGCCTGAGATAGAAACAATCTATTTAATAACAGTAGTCTAACATAAATTTACTCAGTGACACATGCAGCATCCCTAAACAAAGGGAAAGAAAACCCCATTAAGCAAAACACTGTCCCCGGAGTCTGCTGAGCTGAGTCCCTTGCTTTGAGCTTTGTACCGCGCCCCCCGCCTCACTTATAGCATGTACCTCTGCCTCCACACCCTACACACAGCATGGTCTGGTCCATACCAGCCCAGAATTCACAGGTTCATCAGCGTGGAGACTTTTTGTCACACGGGGCAGGATCACCTGCCAGCCATCTGCCTGCGGCTCCCACTGGCTGCTTTGCTAGCTGCCTGCTGCTCCTGCCAGCCACTCACCTGCTGCTTCTGTTGGTCACCTTGTCAGCTGCTCTCCTGCTGCTTTGTGGGTTTCTCTCTAGGCAAAACCCTGTGATTTCAGCTCTCAGTGGCTTCAGCTCTGGGCCTAGCCACAAAGAAGCTCAGTGTCCACAAGGGTGGATTTTCACACAATGACCACAGACCCTGGCCTTGGCCTGGGCTTTAGTTCTATCTTTGAACACTTGGGGGGGTGGCAGTGCGGGGGGGGGGGAGAGAAGAGAGAGTTAAACCATTATTTTGACTATATGGCCAAAAGATTCACAGCCAGGTGGTTCAACCAGTACCCCCTCCCCCTTACCTTCCACTGTGCTCCCTGAGGGGATCCCTGTGTGATTCACATCTTACACAGGAATGATGACAGCTCTGTATCCCCACAGCAATTTCAAGCATTGGTGATATTCCACAGTTCCTACATTTGGCAATAATATAATTTGTGACTCTACACCAAACAACTTGTTTACGATAGGCAAGACACCACTGCCTCAATTGACCACCCAGCAGGTCTTACAAACAAAGTGACTATTTACATAGACACGTACTGGAGCTCTTCCAGCTTCCTTCTGAATGACCTGCAAAGAGCATTTTCCTTAAATTTCTTCAGCTCCTGCCTCCACCTTCCTTACAGAGGCACTGCAAAAAACAAAACAAAAAACCAACAACAACAAAAGGGGGGAGGGGGCAGATTAACATTAGACTGACCTAATTCATTTATTTGTACTAACAGTGAGAGGCATTTCATACTCCTCCCAGCACCTGTAAAGCTTCCAGCTGGGTAGCAAATATGCATTGGATGAAAGTCTCTTGCACTCTCTCCATATCATGGGCCCTATTTAACAAGCCTATGGGTGGGAGGTGGCTTATAGACTGCAGTTCCGACAGTTCTGACATGACACGTGCTCGTTAGTCTTTATAAAAGTTACTTGGAGTTTGCTGTCATGTTTACAGTTTTAGTCTCTATGGCTACGTCTACACTAGAGAGTTTTGGGGACAAGACTCATGAGGCATCTAAAAGTCTGTGTCTATGTTGAACTCTAGCGCTGGCAGTTTGATGCAAATAACCAGTCTCGAAAATGCAAAATGCTGACTCATTTGCATATTTGCATTGCTAATATGGATATTCATAGGGCTGATTTGCATATTATCAGCAGAACTCAAGCAGTGTAGATGTGGTTCTGCCAGCAAAACCCCCCTTTGTCAGCAGCCCTTTATGCCTGGAAAAAAAAAATCATGCACAAGGGGCTGCCAACAAAGGGGGTTTTTGCTGCCAGAGCCACATCTAAACTGCTTGATGTCTTCTGGGAATATGCAAATTAGCCCAATGAATTTGCACATTAGCCATGTAATTATACAAATAACTCACCATTTTGCATGTTCAAGACTGCTTATTTGCCTCAAGCTGCCAGCACTAGGGCTCCGTGTAAACACAGCCAACATGTGTTTTGTAGACAGAAACTATGGACAAAAAAACTGTGTAGATGATCTAGGGCCCCCTTTTGTTGACAGAGCAGATCAAAAGATCCACTGCAAAGATCCCCTTTTATGTGTAGACAGGATCCATTGTCAGACATTTTGTCAGAACCTCTCTTCAGACACTAACTTCTCCAGACAGATGCTTCTAGTACAGATCTATCTAGAAAATTTGGATGCATAGAGTTACAGTCGAAAGCAGAATTGGTGAAATCATTTGTTATGCTAAAAATGGGACATTAAAGTTGCGAAGTCAAACATTCAGAAGCTAAAAAGTCTCACAGGTGTAGCCATGTTAGTTTCTACAACAGGCTAATCATTGTTAGCGCCACAGGACTGCTAGGTATTTGTGAAGTTACAAACTGACAAATTTATTAGGCCATGAGTTTTCATGTGTAAAAATCAACTCCATCATATGAAATTTGGAGTGGAAATACAGAATCCAGGGATGATATAGCAGGGAGAGAGAGAGAGAGAGAGAGAGAGATACAAGGGAGAGGAAGGAATTCGATGGTCACTGGTAGGACCAATTAATGAAGCAAACTAAGCTGGATGTTTTTCATTCCTGCTAGTAAATGCTCAGCGTAAAGTTGCCTCTGAAACTTTAATTCGGCCCATTTGTGGGTATGAAACAGTCTTTCATTACCTGAGACTAACACATATTTGTTCCAGAAGACCACTGCATCGTGCACGGCACATGGTTTGTAGTGCCAGGGCTGAACCCAGGTTGTAGAATGAAGGAGGCTGTTTTCCGTGGGATCCCTTTGTCATTCATTCAGTAGGACTGTGTGTAATGGGCAAAATGGAGTGGCAGCAAGCAAAGGAGGATCTCATAGTTAAAGCAGTTGAATGCTGCCTTGAGTAATTGGATCCTTTCCTCTGCTATAGTGATCCAATATGATGCTAGGCAAGTAGCTTAAACCAAACCTTTTGCAGGTGGATTATACACTAGACTGGGGAAGAGAATAATTTTTGATGGGGGGCCACTCCAAGATTTTGGTAAGTGGTCAAGGGCTGCATGTTTCTATGGAGGAGGTGTGGGGTCTGGGTCAGAGGTGGGCACAGAAGGGATTGCAGGGGAGTAGGATAAGTGGGAGAGTGTGGAGGGTCTGAGAGGGCATTTGGGTGAAGGAGGGGGTTGTGCCCTGAGGCAGGGGACTGAGGTGCAGAGTTTGGGAGGGAATGGAGGTGCAGGAGAGGATTCTGGTCTTGGTGGGGGATATAGGAGGGGTACAGGGCCTTGGAAGGGGTTGTGAACAGGTGTGTGTGCAAGCGCAAAGGGTTTGGATGGTGATCTGGGGCAGGGAATTAGGCAGGGGAGGGAAGGGCTTGGGTGCCAGAGGCAGGCTGTAGCTAGGAGGTGCTTACCTAGCTGGCTCCCAGCCAGCAGCCCTCTGAGGCAGTCTTCCCTGCCTGCTGCAGCCCCAGATTGATCAAATCTGTTTCATATGGTTCTCTGCTCCAAACCCTATGAGTGGGGTGGTGGTGGTGAGGAGGAGGCTTTGCAGGTAGCTCCTGTCCCCCATCAAAGTCTCTGAGTTCTGATTGGCTCAAAACCGGCCAATGGGAGCTGAGAGATTTTTGCTGTGGGGGGCAGAGGCAGCTCATGCAGCTTCCCCCCGGGATTTGGAGCTACACGGAGTGGGAAGCCGACTTGAAAACTGACTCAAAAAACTGGCTCAAAATCAGCTGCACTCCGCACACCGCCCTTGTTCTCATAAACTATAGCTTGTCACTAAGGAACGTCAGATTCAGACACACGCTCCCAAGCACCACACACCCTTGTCCTCCCTGGAGTTCGTGTGGTGAAAGAACAGGACAAAGATCAATAACACCTACCTTGCCAGCAGATTGAGCAAACGAAGGCTGAGCCCCTGACTCTCCTGGGAAACCAAAGTATCTGGTTCCTCCGCTTTCGGAGAGAAGTACCATGATTGCAACAACTGTCTCAGGAGTTAAGCAAAATCTTTAGCTTCTGTTTCCTTCAGGGAAGAGACATGGGAAAAGTTCTGAAGAATATTTAATAAAGTCTCCAGTTCCTTCTTTCTCATCAGAAGAGGTGCAAGGCAGGGGTGGGGAACAATTTTTGGGTCGAGGGCTGTAGGCAAATCAGCTGGGGGCCACACAAATGAGAAGACAAAAGAACACTGGGGCTGTTCCCAGCTGTATGGAGGCCAGGTCTATGGGGCCTGGGGGGTGAGGGGGAAGGCACAGGAGCAGGCTGGGAATTGGGGTGCGGAGAGGATGAAGAGTGGGCTGGGAATGGGTGAGCTGGGTTGGAGCAGGGTGCAGGAGTGGACTGAGGGTGAAGGATCTGGGCAGGAGGGGTGTAGGCTGGGGGTTTGGGTGTAGGTTGGGGGGCAGAAGGGTTTGGGCTGTGGGATCTGGAAGGGAGAAGGCAGGGTGCAGGTGAGGGGTCCAAAAGGGCAGGGCAGGAGCAGGGTGGGGGTAGGGAGTTGGGGTGGGAGGAGGGGCACAGGAAGGGGTGGTAGTGGGGGTGAGGATGGGTAGCAGGGGGGGCCGGAGCTGTGTGACGGTATGGGGTCTGGATGACAGGGGCACAGCTTACTTGCCCTCCCCTGCCAGACACACGTGACTCTGCGCTCCCTCCCCACAAACTCAAGCACTGGCCTCAGCTGCTCTGATTGGTTGGAATTCTGGACAATCAAAGCAGTTCTGGGAAGCCTCCAGGCAGGCTCCCAAGGCCACTGCTGCTCCTCCTCCCCTTCCCGGGCTGGGGGAACAGCAGCAAGTTGCAGTGGAGACTGGAGCCACTTCCTGCCCCTGGCTCCTAAGCCCCAGCAGAGATTTCCTTACACAGGTGGAGAACTGGAGGCTTGTGGTCTGGATCCAGACAGCAGCTTGCCTGATCTGGCCTGCGAGGCTAACAGCTCCAAGCCCTCCACCCAGGCATGGGCCAGATGCCCTGAGGGGAGCCCCAAGCTGCTGGGTCTGGATCCAGACTGTGGGCCTGGAGTTCCCCACCCGTATAAGAAAACTTCCAACAAATTAACGAGCATCTTAGAAAAGCCTCTGTACGGCCCATCAGTTTTATACCAATGTCAGATCCCAGAAGGTAACTTCCTCTCCCTCTTACCTGCTTCCGCCTGGCTCCCTGGGAGGCCAGTCCACTCTGGCAGTTTCTTGATTCCCTGAAGCAAACCCTACCCTGGAGTTTCTTGACACAATTACTCTCCTGACTTTCCTGAGCCCCAGAGAGGCAGCAAATTATACTTGTTGCACAAGAATCATTATTATCTACGTTGTAGGGACCTCCATTTGGTAAGAAACAGTTTTAAAAGCAAATACTGTACGGTGACGCTGGGATTTTATATATATAAAATAGTTTGCAAAAATTTCAGTTTCTTTAGTGGGGGAGGTTCTTTGGCCTGTGTTATGCAGGAGGGCAACTAGATCAGTGTTTCCCTGTAGATTCTGACCCTCCTGTGGGTCATGAAAAGTTGTAGATCAGATACCTTGCTCAGGGCCAGTACTGCCATAGACAAATGTACACTTATCCCATCCCAGCCAGCGTGGAGAGGTAGTCCTGGGGGAAGATACAGGGCTGGTGAGCAAGCCTGAGGCTTGTCCCCCGAAGCCTTAAAACTGGTACGTCTGTTATCCAATGCTGTGCCTTGGCAGGTCTTTCAACCATGAAAGAAAACACCACTAGATTAGCCTCTCTCTGCTCTCAGATTATTCACGTGATTGGTGAGAGTAAAAAGAGTCTTAATCCCATGGGAAGTGGGTAAAGGCTGGGCTTGGGGAGGCAAGCCTCAGGCCCTGCCCTCTCCATGCCCACCATAGCCCAGCCCTCAATGAGGTCCCTGGCCATGGTCCTGCTCTGCCTAGGCTATCACGCCCCTCCACCCAGCCTCCATCCTCCAGTGTTGAGCTTCCCCGGGCCCCTGCCCTGTGCCCATGGCCTGGGAACAGCTGGGCAGCCCCAGTCCAGCGAGCAATCACAGCCACAGCCACAGCTCCATCCCGCATACAGCCGGGCACCTGTGCTGCAGCCCCAGCCTTCCCAGTCACAGTGAGTGCAATGGCAGGGGCCACCCATCTTTTTGGGAAGGCATTGCCCTCCCTTGCCTCTGTTACCCACTGCTTGTGCCCAAACTTACAAAACATTAAGCATACATGCGACTTAATTGATGAGAACTCAACGGGCTTTCCCAAGTAAATAGTCGTGCATGTTCCCTTTGCCCAAGCCAGACACTGTTCATCAGTCAGGGCTACAGTAGCTCTATGGCAGTGGAGGAGCCATTTGTGGAGGAGCATCCCAAGGGGGCCCAAGAGACCTGACTGAGAGCAGCTTTGTTTTGGGGGATCAGTGAAAATATATAGCAGAGGTAGCATCTGACTCAGTGTCTTATTTGTCTAGGAGTTCACACACAAGAATGGTAATTACAATATACGACCAACAAAATTATTCTCTATATTGCATTTCAGTTAGTTATGCAAGTTACCTTTAAGCAATTGTATATCTAGTAATTCTGGACATACAATAATGTCAGTAGGCGTTGTGAATGGTTTATATTCCAACACACTGCAACATACCACACCGAACATCTAGCAACTGTCAAACTTCCTCTCTGCAACCAGGTAAGCATTTCTTATATCGAAGTTTGCAGTTTTAGATACTGTTATGATTTGCTAATTTTTTAAAGTCCTTTTGCTATACCCAGTCCATTTTAGGATTGCACAAATTAATACAGCTGTCCAGAATTTTACACCCACAGAGGATCGTGCGCTAAAGGTGGAAGGCTGAAACTCAGAATCTGTTCCTGAACTCCAGTGTGACTGTGGGTAAGCCACTTTGACAGAATGGTAATCATTTTAATCCAGATTTAGGTACCTAAATAAACAGCTGGCTTTTCAGGAGGGCTGATTCCCATAGATCTTGTTGGTTTAAGGTAAGTTATAATGCATTTTTATCAAAGTAAGAGCAAAATTTGTCTTATGGAGTTTACAAAAAAGTTGTACATCACCACTTTCCAAAATGTATCACATTGCAATATATAATTTGCATCTCTTGTGAAAAGTGCGGCTGGACGCACCTGGTAAACTAGGAGAAGCAATTCTCAGCTATTTTCTTACTTTTTCCTATGACAAAGCATTTTTCATTCACAGTAATGCACAATCCCCTCCTTTTCTACTCCATTCGTCAGTAAATCTGTGCCTATCTTTGAAAAAAGTCTGAGACGGCAATGAAATATTTACATAAGAAAAATAACAAAAACTTAGAAATGAGGGACCAGAAGGGATCCAAATATACAGTCTAGTCCAGTCTCCTACACGGAGGAAGGACGAAGTATTATCAAGATCATCCATGACAGCTGTTTGTCTACCCTGTTCTTAGAAACTTCCAGGGATGGGCTGTCAGTTCATGACCTGTTCCACCTTGCATTGTGCTGTGAGGCTGGCAGAGCATTTCCCAGACCTGTAGATGAGCTTTGTATGGCTCAAAAAGCCTTTCTCCCTCACCAACCCACCCACCCTTCCTCACCCACCTGGTCTCTCTCATACCTTTGCCGTTTGGAAGTTTTTTCTTAATGTTAAATGTGAGGTCAAGTCTGCATTATGCTGACAGAAGTTCTGCTGTTTGAATCAATCCCCTTTCATTGAACAGCTGTTGCATGTCCATGCCATGCTCTTTGTGTTGGAGTGCATTCATGTTAGCAGCTCTTGCATCAACACACACAGCAGTGTGCTGTGGATACTATCCGACACTGCAACAGGCTGCACAGTGCTTTGGGACGCGTTCGCAATCCTCATGAGGCCAGCTGAGCATCACATGACGTAATTTTCTCAATCCTATGGTTCCATGAGCATCCTACTAGATTGCCAACCATTTTTCAGCTGAAATCTGTGTGGGGTGGGGAGGAGAAAAGAGTGCGTTTGGGAGGTAAGGACTGAAAGAGTGTGTTGGGGAAATAGGTGAGAGGTTGTGTGTTGGGGACGTGTGTGTTTGTGGAAGTGTGTCATCATGCTGTCTCTTTAAGTAGGGACAAAGGCTTAAGCAACCAATTCTGAAGCTTCAAACTGGCTCCATCTCAGCCCCTGCCTGCCACAGCAGCGGCTCACTGTTCCTGCCTGCTACTGTTGTCTTCCTCATGCCAGAGAAGTCAGGATCCCCCGTCAGGGGGTTGTGATTCCTGCCCAGTTCTCCCACAGCCTCCTCAGTGAGGGGGAGACTCATCCAGAGCAACTCTGTGAGCTCTTCACAATGAGACTGAGAAATGCCAAAGCTTCCCAGAGCTCTCACAGAGGAAGGGTGCGTTCTTATATGCAGAGCAACAGAGGTCAAAACAGTGAGCCTAGCAGTCATGGTGGGCATGTGGGATAATGGGGGGAGACCAGTTATGGTGGCAACATCTACACTTACACTTTGTCACTTTAACTTGGCCACAAAAAAGCTCCATGTCCCTTGCTGAGGTGAATTTATTTTGTTGGCAAAGCAGCAAAGGTTAGCAGACAAAAGTAGCTTTGTAACTTATTCACCTCCACTCTTTTATTGGTGAAAGGCAGAGAAAATTGTGTTGTGTAGACACAGCTTTAATCTCCTTGCTTGTGATTTAAATCCATTGATTCTGTAGCTAAGGAGAACAATTTATCTCTCTTCTAGTTATAGCAGATTTTACATACTTGAAAACTGTGATCATGTCCCATTTCAGGTCTTCTCTTCTCCTGACTTAACAAACTCCACTTTTTCAGTCTTTGTTCATATGCTAGGTTTTCTAGTCTTTAAATCTTTTTTATCCTCTTTTCTGGACTTTCTCCATATCTTTCCCAAAGTTTGGTGCTTCCAGCTGGACACAATATTTGCCGTTAGGGCCTTATGAGTGCTAATTAGAGTGGAACAATGTTCTCCTGTCTTGCTTATAAAATGAAAGTTAATGTTGAATAACACAACTTCAGAGAAATGGGAGATTAGACTTTGAAAGGAGAAAGCCACTAAATCATCCACTCACAGAGGGTGCATCTAACTTTGAAGTTAGGCACTACATTGAAGTAGCCAGCAGAGTGCCTACACACATTTTCCCTTACTTCGACACTAACTTTGAAGTAGGGAGCCTGACTTCAAAGTCCTTACTCGATTCCTGGGAATGGAATAGTGCCCTACTTCAAAGTTTAACTTGGAAGTGGTGTGTGTGTAGACATTCTACTTTGAAGTAGCTTACTTTGAAATTGTACCTGAAGTAAGCAACTTCGAAGTTATTTTTGTAGTGTAGACACAGCCACAGTAAAGAATCTCACCTCAGATATGTGGGGCCTACATTACGTCCCTGCTTCAGTGGCTATTTATCTTATACAGTGTGGAACAGTTGGAGTGGGAAATTTACTCCTGACAACTTGATAATCTACATTTTAAAGCAAGTAAACTATTTGTCAGAAAAACTTCACCTGGGTCTTTTTAGAGATTTGTGAAAGTCTTTGAGTACAAATTCAAGGGTATCCCTTTTCAGACTGAATAGAGGAACATTTTAAAGTACAATCTTCCCATGTGTCAATCCCAATTGCAAAATATATTGAAGTAAATAGATGGTCATACATCTGACATTGTATATATTCCTTTTATATCAGACTAAGCTGATTCAATGATATTTTATTCCATTATGGCCAGGTCCCCAGTGACTGAGTAGTTTAGTGGTTGGGTCACTGAGTAAGCAGGAGGAAAAAGTGGGGGCACACTGTCCCCTTGTCTCCTGTGCTCCTGGCCTGGGAACTCTGAGCCACTCCCTGTTCAAATCCTTAATTTTAGAGCATGGCCCTAAGAGTGCAGATTCCCTTTAGTTGGGGACTTCCCAATAGGTTTCCCCCTTTTCCCAGAGGGGTACGGTGAGGGCTTACTTGCTCCCATGGCTGCTTAGCAGACAGGCTCTAGTTCAAGCCCCAAACTGTGTCAGGCTCCTTCTTTTCTCTTCCCTCCAGGCTTGGCACTGGCTATAGTTAAAGTAGAGCACGGCTAGCTGGACCCAAAGTCTTTCTTTAACTCCTTGGGATGCTGAACCCTCCTTTCTCCATACCCTCATACACATGTTAAATAATTTTTTACCCCTTGTCTGTTATTACCTAGACATCAGGGGTCAAATTAGGATCTCATTTACACTTGTGTATCTGGATTAACTTTTCTGAAGTTACTTTTGATATATTGTGGTGCAAAAGAGAGCCTAATGTAGCCCTGATTGCATACAAACAGAAAACAGACCTTCCAATAATCTCCCTCAGGAGGCCTGATTTTGAACTCATACTGCTATAAATCAGGAGTAACTCCAGAGAAGTCAGATGAGGAGATGCATCAGCATGCTTCATTGCTCCAAGAAACTGTATTGGTAGAAGAGTTCATTTCTTGAGGTGTTGTACGCTAGGCACAAAAAGTGGAGGAAAATTTCCTGAATGGAAAATTGGAGGTGGGTCTGCCTTCTCAATCACTCAATTCTTTTGGAATTCTTTTTCAAATAGTCTGTATGCTGGTCTTCCCAAAACCTATGGGTAAGAAACTCACGGATTCTCCTCTCCTATATAATTTAGATGGTTTTCTACCTTGAGGCTAGATATGTAAGTAAGACACTGAAATCTTGTGATGCAGCCAGAGGCTGAGAAAAGATGGATGAACTCTTTTGACTTGATTTCTTTTTTCCCTAGGCAGTTTTTCATTTTCACAATGCCCAAACTCAGTAAAGCAACTACCAAATTTTGTTTTGACCTTTTGAACGTACTGAACAAGGATTTTCCACATGAAAATATCATCTTTTCTCCTTTGAATATCTCAGCTGCGTTGAGCATGGTCCTTCTTGGGGCCAGAGGAAATACTACCACCCAGATAAAACAGGTAAGTATCCATAAATAAGTCATTTGTTTTATACCTTCCTCTTTGTTTGATGGAGACCACTACTGTGGGCAGTGTCACTTGAGCTCCTCGAGGCTTTTTCTTGTAACTCAGAATGGGTAATATTGCTTCACAAGTAGCAATTGCCCTAGTTAAGGTCTCAAAGACATCTTATATTGAATGAAATTAACATTAGGGAGTTGAAAAGGTGTCTGACAGAAGCTGCATGCTGGGAATGCTACTGGAAACTGGAAACTGGAAACAAAATTTCTAGTCCAAGAGTAAGAGAGTTTCCCCCTCTGCTCCTGAATCTGCAAACTATTTGATAAGTGAATAGCTCATAATGGCACTCAGGTGTGTTCATATTTGTGAGAATGTGGCCTATGTTTCATCTTCACTTACTTTCTGCTTAGGCTGATCTAGTTTGACTCAGGAACGTTTTGAGCCTCTTCCCCAACAGCACAGCACTAGCAGAAGAAGTTGTCACCAATAAAACCCAGAGAAATATTTCTGCAGAGTTTGCAATTTCCTTCTTCCCACCCAGCATTCATTTTATAGGTGCCTTTCTGTTGGAATGTTACTGTGCACCATCTGGGGCCTCAGAATTTATAGGCTTTGATTTGGTTTGGTGACACTTACGTGTTTTGAATTTTACCAAAAGAGAAAGATAAAGAGGAAATGGCTGTTTCTGAAATGTGTGTATCTTTTATGCAAGGTCCTTTTTAGTGGCTTCCTATAAATGTGCAGACCATAAGACCTACTAACTCTGAAGTGTAACAAATTCGGGTCACAGTTATAAATTGAAGGTTTAGTCTGGCAAACATATTAATCTATTTTGGACCTTAGCTTTTATCAGTACAATTTTTTTCATTGGAAAACTGTGAATTTTTGAAGCTTGGATTGCACAGGAGTTATTATTAAAGAAGGATCATGTGTCACTAGTCTTTGGATAATCAACTGTCATAATCAGAACTTCCAAATGGATATTTTGCTTTGAAGGCTACACATACGACCCGCTACATCCAGAAGATGTAAAGGGATTTGCAAACAAGAGGAATGCTATTTGAGAAACAAAACCAAACAAACACGTTCCAATGATGCAGGCACTGAAATCAATGCCAAAACTCATGTCCACTTAAATGTGGTCAGGAACTAACTGTATGATTGCAATCAAGCACTGCATTTGTTCGAATTAAATCTAGCAAACTATGAAAGCATTTCCATTGGTCTTTTGGTCATTGTTTCTTTAAGTTAGGTTTTGAGAAAAATAATCCTTTAATCAATTCCCAGTTCTGTGATGGGCTCCAATATTGTAGATTGCTTAACCCCTGCAGAATCCTACTGAAATTTAACAAACTGGATCTTATGGGCAGAAACAGGAAGGCAGTTCCACAATCATAGAAACACAAGTCTGCCTTCTAGAGATTTTAAGTGATTTTCACCAAAAGGGTTGATGATTTTGGTGTCAGTAGAGGGACTGGGGCATACAGTGATAAACACTGAGAACATCTGCCTTTTGAAACCATCACCGGTAGAAAGGACAATAAGACAGACAATGGAATTTTCTGTGACAAATTCAGTTTTATACATTATCATACGTAAACCAATAGAGTGTAATGAGTGTTGCAGTGTTATATTTCCACTTCAGGTACTTCACTTCCCTGACTTTCTAGAAAATGAAAATCCAGAAACAGGAAGCTCTTTGGAAGCAACAAGCAGTGATGAAAATCCAGAGAGCCGTCACAGTCAATCTTTGCTAGTATCTATGAGCAAGTGTTGGAATTCAAGACATTATGGAGAATTTGAATTCAAATTCAGAACTGACCATTTAGAAATATAATATGATGGGATGGGAACAGACTGTGACGGTGGGTGACAACACATATTTGGAAAAAGATAAAGGTATACAAAACAGCAAAGAGCTCGGGTTAGGGCCCTTCACTGAAAATGCAGAAGTTTGTGCTTTATTTGTGGATGCAATACTTACCACTGCATTCACAAGTGAGTTCTTCAGTTTGTATCTTGCTGTTTCAATGAAGCCCACTTTGAGTGCCTTTGCTTGCGTAAATCAGGAATACAGATAGGAGTAAAAGCAAAATAATTTTCCCAGGGGACGGGCTCCCATGCCAGCTAAGTGTGGAATGTGCCCTCCCAGCATGCCCCTCCCCACTCGACTCCACCCCACTCCCAGCCTGAAGCTCCCCGCTCAGCTCACATTGCCTGGGGGTGGAGGGCTGGGGGCAGTACAACAGCCAGAGAAACTATGGGCAGCTCTGCCGCTTTTCCTGCTCCGCTGCCGCCCGCAGAAAAGGAACAGAAGCCCCAGCACTGGCCCATGCCCCTCCGTGGAGCTGCCTCTCCTCTGGTTCTGCCTGTACAGCACCAGCCCTGCTGGGGGGCAGAGCTGGGGGTGAGGGGTTACGCTCCATTCTCCGATGGGATGGGCAGCAGGGAGAGGAGCAGAGCACTGGCAGCCCCTCCCGATGCCATACTGCTTCCAGCCCCCGGTTATCCATGTTCCCCTGTGGGCTGCTGCTGCACAGGGGGCCTGAAGGAGAGGCGGCTCTGTGGAAGGGATGGGGCTGTAGGTGCGCTGTCTCTCTGATGCTGGCTCGTAACAGCTGGGACGGCGTACCATACTTCGGTGGCTACTTGCTTGCTGGCATGGTGTATTGGCACTAGTGGCTTACTTTCACCTCTGCGTACCGCCAGCATTTGCATCTGGGTTCCCTTGAAAACTCGTCATTGTTCAAAATACTGGTACAGCTTGTGCTCTGTAAGGAATGAGGGGAACATGCCAAAAGATCCATGAGCTACTTAGTCCTGTTATCAGGGCTCTTGCTCCCCAGATCTCCAGAAAGTCAGGACCAAGAGTGAGTCCTTAACTCCATTTTTGTTTTTCTTCATTTAAATCACTGCTCTGCATGGGGATGGAGATGAGGGGTTTCATATGCTTGTTGTCCTGGGGAGAGAGGACTACCCCAGCCCTCTCTCACTTCAGCAGTTTGGGGACCAGAGAGATGCACCTGTCCACGGCTGCTGTAGCTCCAGTGGGCACCGCCCGGGGTGGGTATGTGTCCCCTGACCCGGGGAAGGTCCAGGTTCATTTGTCCTCTGTGCTCCGCAGCCACAGTGAGGAATGGAGCAAACTGCAATTTGCCCTCTTCCCTACTGAAGGGGATAAGTCAGAAATGTCCCTGTATGAACTGGAGAAGAGGGGGAGAGAGTATTAGCCCTCGACCCTCCCTAGAGGGAGGCTTGAGACTGGAGCAGTCTCAGGGATGGCAGGTGCACCCCAACCAGTTCCTTTCACTCGCTTGGTGATTCTCTTTTTTGTATGGTTTATGTGTCTCAGTACGAACTGGGGTGGGGGTGGGGGTGGGAGAAATGCAAACTGCCTGCCCTACCTGGGGGTGTGGAGGCTCGGAACTGGAGCAGTCCATGATGGGGGTGGGACATGCCCCTAGCCAGCCCCTTTCACTTGCCTGGTGATTCTGTCTCTTTTCTGTATGGCTTTATAAGAAGCAAACACGTTCTGGGCACACCCTATTTTTCTGGCACAACTGAACCCTCATCTTGATCTAAGTTATGAAAAGAGGAGGTTGCACAACAAATCTGAAGATCCTATCTCTTACTGTTTAGGAGGAGTTCTTGAACAAACAGGCAGCCGCAGAGACAGACAGACTCACACAGAGATAGACAAACTATCTCAAATGTATCTATTTCTCTACAACCAGTGTCTCTGGCTACATCTACACGTGAAGCCTATATCGAAATAGCTTATTTCGATGTAGCAACATCGAAATAGGCTATTTCGATGAATAACGTCTACACGTCCTCCAGGGCTGGCAACGTCGATGTTCAACTTCGACGTTGCGCAGCACCACATCGAAATAGGCGCTGCGAGGGAACGTCTACACGCCAAAGTAGCACACATCGAAATAAGGGTGCCAGGAACAGCTGCAGACAGGGTCACAGGGCGGACTCAACAGCAAGCCGCTCCCTTAAAGGGCCCCTCCCAGACACAGTTGCACTAAACAACACAAGATACACAGAGCCGACAACTGGTTGCAGACCCTGTGCCTGCAGCATGGATCCCCAGCTGCAGCAGCAGCAGCCAGAAGCCCTGGGCTAAGGGCTGCTGCCCATGGTGACCATAGAGCCCCGCAGGGGCTGGAGAGAGAGCGTCTCTCAACCCCTCAGCTGATGGCCGCCATGGCGGACCCCGCTATTTCGAAGTTGCGGGACGTGCAATGACTACACGGTCCCTACTTCGACGTTGAACGTCGAAGTAGGGTGCTATCCCCATCTCCTGATGAGGATAGCAACTTCGACGTCTCGCCGCCTAACGTCAAAGTTAACTTCGAAATAGCGCCCGACGCGTGTAGCCGTGATGGGCACTATTTCGAAGTTAGTGCCGCTACTTCGAAGTAGCGTGCACGTGTAGACACGGCTTCTGTCATGCTCAGTCATCTTTGTTGAGAAATGAACTTTGTGTTATTTGAAGGTTCCTCATGGTCCGTGTGATACACCTGGAGGGATTCATTCCCAGTTTCATGACATCCTCTCAGCAATGAACAAACCCACTTCTTCTTATGAGCTGGCTATTGCCGACAGACTGTATGGAGAAAAGACTCTCCATTTTCTTCGGGTGAGGTGCACTGAAGTTCCTATTAAGTGTCTTTTGAGACTGCAGGATCCGTAGAGAGGAACAGCAGGCAGTCAGTTTGGCAGAGGTCCCATTTCCTGATGACTTGGATGGGACTTGTGTTTACTTACACAAGGGAGGGAGCTGATCCTGTGGAGGTGCCAAACTGTAGGGCAGAACAGCCAATCATCTTAAAATGAGTTAATCTGGCTCCAGAATGGACTGTTTAAAATAACTTCAATGAAAGTCTTAATTAAAGGCCATGTTAATTCCTCTTCTGTTCACACAGCATTGCAACCTAAGTGTAATTAGAACAAAAAAGCAGTAATGTAGCCCTTTAAAGGTGTGTCAAACAGCACTGAAAGCATACTTTCTACGTGTGTATACTCTTTGTATTTTGGTAGTGCCTACAGGCCAGATTCTTACTGAGCTAGACAATGGACAAAATATAACAAAATGTCCAGTTCATTCTGGTAGTCCTGGTGTCTAGGATGTAGAAACACACCTTGACCATTTTACAGGAACTAAAGAAAAGGCACATTTTGTTTTATTTAGTACACACTCTAAAAAGACACTTGTTTTCTGATATGCTATTCTGACACCTCTTTTTGTACAGGAATACCTATCTCGCTTGAAAAACTTATACCATGCTAAATTGAAATCAGCTGATTTTCTGCATGCTGCAGAGGAACCAGAAAGCAGATAAATTCATGGGTTGCAACCTTTACAAAAGGTAAGAACAAGTCAGCCATTGGCTGCTATTCTTGATATTTAAACAAAAATAATGAAGCACTTGCAGTCTACCCTGGAGAAAAATATTTCCTCATAATTGGAACAGACCCAATATAGAGCTACATCAGCAGTGTTTCACAGATGACATGAATGCCCTAGAAATAGATAATTAATTTCCACAGAGCAAAAATATTTGAAGAGAACAGAGTAGCCAGAAAACTCTGACCGTAGTGCAACAGTCATTAAATCAATAGGAATTCTTCTGATAACTGCAGTGGGTGCTGGATGAGACCCATCCCCATTCGTGTTTGACCTCATGATATTTAAAGAATTATCAAGCGATATTGGGGAAGTAGGGGGATCTTCTGAAAGTACCTTCATTTATGAGTGTCTATACAGATAAGATAAATGACAGTGCTCCACTTAAAACTGTACCTGGAGACAAGTCTGGCCAGTAGAACTTACACATAAAATTTCCATTTTGGGAGAAGACATCTGTTCTGCATTGTTCACTTGATGCACGTTATATTGGGTCAGTATAGAGAAGCTACAGTAACACTGATTGGGTGCGTCTATACTAGCTGCCTACTTCGAAATAGTCGGCACAACATCGAAATAGCACGCATTGTGTCTACACGCGCCGGGTGCTATTTTGACATTGAAATCGACGTTAGGCAACGAGACGTCGAAATCGCTATTCCCATCCGAAGATGTGAATAGCGCCCTGCTTCAATGTTCAACGTCGAAGTAGGGCATGTGTAGATGATCCGTGTCCTGCTACTTCGAAATTGCAGGGTCCTCCATGGCGGCCATCAGCTGAGGGGTTGAGAGACGCTGTCTCCAGCCCCTGTGGGGCTCTATGGTCACCACATGCAGCAGCCCTTAGCCCAGGGCTTCTGGCTGCTTCTGCTGCTGCAGATAGGGGTCCGTGCTGTGTGCACAGAGTCTGCAACTGGTTGTCGGCTCTGTGAATCTCGTGCTGTGCAGCCCGAGTGTGTCTGGGAGGGGCCCTTTAAGGGAGTGGATTGGGGTTTTGCTGGCCCCTTATTTCGACGGGGAGCACTTGTGTGTGTGGATGCTCCACATTTTCTTCCGGGGCGGCTCCTTTCGATGTTCTCCATCGCTACTTCGAAGTTGAACGTCGATGGCACCAGCCCTGGAGGACATGTAGACGATACGCATCAAAGTAGCCTATTTCGATGTTCTTACGTCGAAATAGGCTACTTCGACGTAGTGTGCTAGTGTAGACGTAGTCATTGTGTTGTACTTGTTCTATGAATAAAGAAGATCAGCCTCTCAGGCCTGTCAGTCTTATATCTTTTATGTGTATCCCGTATGATGTGTATAATCTTACATCCCGGTATCACAACCTTTTTTTTTTGATAGAATCTCACACCCAGGTATACATGCCCTGTACATCTATGTTATTACAAAAGAGAAACTTCACAAGAGCTACCAATTTGCCAAAACAATACCTTGGTTCCATTTCTTTAAGGCAAAAATCAAGGACCTCTTTGCCTCATACACACTTTCTGATGATACTGTGTTAGTCCTTGTGAACGCTGTCTACTTCAAAGGACAATGGAAAAGGGCATTTAAGGAAGAGCACACCACAGAAAGTCCATTTTGGATTAACGAGGTAGTTTACAGAACTATGCATATCACATCATTGCTCCTATTATTACTTCAGATGCCTGGCAGACTATGAGGAACTACTTGGGTACATGGCTCCTTAAATATAGCACTTCATTCTGGCCTAGGGACCAGCTCTTGGGGTGGAGAGGGAACTGTTTCCCAAAGCTTCTGCTAGCAGGGTTCATTGTGTCTGACACAGGTACAATGTGTCACAAAACAACGTGGGACACCGGGGAAGCCAGTGTATAAGAAGCTTCAGAATCTGACCCCTCTGTGGCCTGTCAGCTCTGTCAGCAGGAGTGAAAATGGTCAGGACTTAGCTCTACTTTCTCCCCATCCCCTTTGGGGTTGCAGATGCAATTAGGATCACTACACTTCTGAAGTTTTGCACTCATGCGAGAGACAACTGACTGGTCACTGAACAGTGTCCTGGAATAAAGATGCTTCTTGTGGCTTCGCCCACAGCATAAATAACTTGAATCAGTCCCAGGTCTGGCCTCTAATCATTTTCTGTGTCGGCCCTTAGCTTGTTTGCTTTGTATTCAGTCCTACGACGAATTGTTCTGCTGTCGTGTTTATAACAACTGACCCCAAGAGATCCATTTAGCTTGTGTTCTACTTCCGCATTCTGTCGCCCGATTGATTTCCCTCCTCCTATTTCTCATTAAGGTAGGATATTGAATGCAGGTTTTTTACATGCCATTCTGTACATTATCCCCATGATATTCCCCTTTATGCCCAATCTTATCTAACAACGAATGTATCCAGCTTTGCGCATGCTTCAATTTAGTTTCACCTGCCCTTGGCCATATGTTAGCACAGTGTAGCAAAATTTGGTTAGCAACACTGCAGGAGAAGATTTGCTTAGCAAAAGGAAGATTGTTTCTAGTGGAATTTGTACAAAATGTCTGGAAATATCTTCCTTGCGCTTTTAGGCTTTTAAAATTTGGGGATCGAGATTGAAATTTAAATCAAACAAAAGGTGAAAATGCTTGTAGTTTTACTATCTTTGGCATGGCTCTCATGCTGGACAACCAAACTGTGAGGCCCACAGTATCAGTGGCAAACCCTAAGAGTGTTAGTGCAAGGACATAGCATTAACTCATCTTCTGAACTGCCTGTTCATGGTGAGTTTAGTATACCTGAGTGTGGCTACAGGGAGATAACCAATGGCATGTCAGCTTTTGAGAGAGAGGGGAGAAGCAGTAGTGCCTGGATTAGGAGGATGGGTTTCTGGGGTTTCCCTGTGCTCCCTTCCCTCAGACCTGATCCACCCTTTGTCCTTGAGACTGAGATATAGAGAGAAAGTGTCCTGAGATGTTAAAAAGTGTTCAAGAGAACTTCATGCCCTTTTCTGGTCCTGGTGAACTACTGCAGCATTGTTTTTGTTTGTATTACACCTTTACTTGAACTACATTTCAACATGGGCGGATTTGTTCTATGTATTTTTTGTTGTCTTTATGTGCTTTTGCTTTCAGACTACAAGCAAACCTGTGCAAATGATGCACCGCATGGGCAACTATAAAATAGCTACAGTACAGGAGCATGATTGTCGAGTGCTTGAACTCCCATACAAGGGTAATGAGCTGAGTATGTATATACTGCTGCCGAATTACTATACAGATCTAACGCAGGTAAAGTCACCTATGGTGACAATTCTATAACTAGAATATGAACATAGCCATGTCTTGTGTATTTCAGATCACCTGGGCAGACAGCATAGGATGTTAACCTTCCACCACTTTTTGTTGCAGATTATGCAGCATGTTGAATAATAAATCTGAATGCAGGTTGCTTATGTTGTTCCTGTGTCTACTGAATTTTCAGGAGAAACAATTATCCACCCTTTTTATTCTAAAAATAGGGCACTGTGACAATGTAATTAATACCTAATTGCTACATGTTTGTATTATCATCCTTTCTCAAGAGTTAACACCTGCAGAAAATAGTCTAAAATGAATACATAATAAATGCAAGTAGTATAGGTAACACATTGGCAAATCCACAGAGACTGTCTGCCACATATTGCTGCCAGACTTATTATCTGATCCAGAATGGTGTGGAGAAAGTGAATACAGAAAAGTTATTTGCTTGTTCCCATAATATAGGAACTAGAAGACACCAAATGAAATTAATGGGTAGCAGGTTCAAAACTAATAAAAGAAAGTTTTTCTTCACACAGACAACCTGTGGAACTCCTTACCAGAGGATGCTGTGAAGGCCAGGACTCTAACAGAGTTTAAAAAAGAGCTCGATAAATATTTGGAGGTGAAGTCCATAGATGGCTGTTAGCAAGGGGTAAGGTATGGTGCCCCTAGCCTTTTGTCGAAGGTGGGAGATGGGTGGCAGGAGACAAATCGCTTGATCATTGTCTTCGGTTCACCTCCTCTGGGGCATCTGGCATTGGCTACTGTCGGCAGACAGGATACTGGGCTAGATGGACCTTTGGTCTGACCCAGTATGGCCATTCTTATGTTCTTCCTGACCCTTCCCCAATACAATTCAGTTACAAAACACCCACTGACTTCACTGATGCAGGATAGATCCCTTCAGTTTAATGATAGAGGTCTGAGAACTGAAGTTTCACCATTGACTCCCATTGCTGACCCAGCCTTGTGGTCATTATATTTCCTATGATTACAGAATCTTGTTTTTTTTCCTTTCACACACTGCACAAGCCCTTATTTGGAATTGCTAGGGTACAGTTACAGGTAGATAAAAGCCCTGAAGGCCGAGGGGCGAAAAATGGCTGCGCAGACCCTGAGGCTCAGGTTGGAGAGTCCTAGAGCCTGAGCTTCAGTTTGAGCTGAAGTATCACCACAGAAATTTTTCAGTCCTGGAGCGTGAGTCCCACAATCCTGAGTCAGCTGATGGGACCAGCTGTGAAGTTTTTAATCCGTTTTTAGATGTGCTCTCAGTGAACTACATTCTACTGACCCAAATGGCATTGTAAGAATCATCCCTGTCGTGGCTAGCACCATGTGACTGAAAGTCGCTTTTCACATTTCTTACACAATTCAGTGTCTTGTTGATTTTCATGAATAACCACAAGATTCTGATTCCTATGTATCTCTGTACTTGCAGCTGGAAGAGGAACTCACCTATGAGAACTTAAGAACTTGGATCAGTCCCTCTTATATGGACCATATTCACTCACTGGCCGTGTCTACTGTAGCCAGCCAAAGTCTCCCCCTTACAAGCCAGCTTGCTCGCTGCCCCCCCCCCCGCCCCACTGAGAAGCACACAGGGCACGGAAACGGCTGCTGACAGCACAGTCTTTGATGCTCTCATTGAGGCCCAGATGTGCTAGCTCATCGTGACCCTGAGAAGCAGAAAGTACAGATAGAAGGCTAACAGGCCAAACTGTCAACAAGGAGGTGGGGGGGACCCTCAAGAAATCACCCCAGCTGGCATTGATGAATTTGATGCACACACACATACCATCCCAGAAGGGGAAGTCCCCGCCCACACAAAAAGAACGTCCTGTACTCCTAAATTGCTTATCTCCTGTCTTACAAGTTCAAATTAAGTAAGAATTGCCCTTGTAACAAACTGGCGTCACAAAGACAGACTAGTACGATCTGGCACCATAGATAAGAAAGAGAATTCATAACCCAAAAAGGGGTATAAAAGGTGGGCCGAGCAGAACTCTAACTTTGAGTGCATTCCACCAACTACCTGCTGGTCGGGTCAGGTGATTGCTTCCCAAGGTCCACAACTGGGGACGCCCAACCTCGTATTCGTCTTTCCGCGGAATTGAGTGACCGATCCAGCTTGGCTACGCTGGCATCGAGAGACGCAGAGAGCGTAAGATATACCCATGCTAGGTCTCCATGTTTTTTGTGCACAGCTAAAGAATCAGAGCTCTGTAACTAGATGTCGTTGTATCAAGATATCATTGTGTTAGATGGTAACAGATATCTTTGTATTGGATTGTAACATAACTTGTTAACACCTGTACTTTGCTAGCATATAAGACGTAGACAATAGCCTTTTGTAACCACACGCTTATAACTGTAGCTTAATAAACTTGTAACTAGTTAAGATCCAAGCCTGACTGCTGTTATCCTTTTGTCACTACAACACAGCCGACACAACAAAAGAACTTTAACCGTTTGGTTACCACGGCCTGGCCGTAGGTGAGAGTGCTAGGAGCTCCCTGCTCTAACAGTAAAAAACTGGGTTGTTTAGGACCCAGGGGAGTACCTCACCGCACATTACCTGGCCACCAGCTAACAGTCTACACTAGCCCCAAACTGGCCGTGTCTACACTAGCCCCAAATGGCCATTTCAAAGCTTACTAATGAAGCGCTGAAATGCATATTCAGTGCTTCATTAGCATGCGGGCAGCCGCGGCACTTCGAAATTGACGCGCTTCGCCACTGCGCAGCTCGTCCAGACAGGGCTCCTTTTCGAAAGGACCCCGGCTACTTTGAAGTCCCTTTATTCCCATCGGCTCATGGGGATAAGGGGACTTCGAAGTAGGCGGGGTCCTTTTGAAAAGGAGCCGCGCGGCAGTGAGGCGCATCAATTTCGAAGTGCCGCTGCCGCCCGCATGCTAATGAAGCGCTGAATATGCATTTCAGTGCTTCATTAGTAAACTTCAAAATGGCCATTTGCATGGCCATTTCGAAGTTTGGGGCTAGTGTAGACGTAGCCACTGAGTGTGTCTCTGCCTCAGTTCAAAATAGAGACAAATGTTCAACTCAACCAATATTTAGAGGCCTTGGGAATAACTGACACGTGTGACACTACATCAGATTTATCTGGAATTTCAAAACAAGATGGCTTGTATGTGAGTCAGGTTGTACATGAGACATATGTAGAGGTCAATGAAAAGGGCACTGAAGCAGAAGCTTCAGTTGGAGATGTGGTAGAACCGAAGTCAGCCATACTGCCTATACCATTCGTAGTTGATCACCCTTTTATCTTCTTTATCAGACACCAATCAGCAAAATGCATTCTCTTCTATGGGAGGGTCTTTTCCCCTTAAAGAAAACCTTTTAACTAATATGATATCTCAGTCCATGGAACTACAGTACAGACAATACAACAGAAGGATTTATGCTCTTCATATTTTCTCTTCTTTTCACTATATCCTGCTTGTTGCTCCATAGTTATGGGTAAAAAGGCACTCTGTATTCGTGGCAGGGCTGTGACACTAGCACTATAATTGTACCTTTTCTGCTATTTTCATTCCCTGCAAGCTGGTTTATGATTACTAGGTACAAATGTCCCACTCTCTCAGCCCGAGGAAGGTACCTTTGCTAAGTCCCAGTTCACTAGGAGCCTCCTTGACTCAACACTTTGATTACTGGCCATGAAGTAAAGAGCTATGGATTTTATCATCATCTTGAACTGCATGAGTATCAACACAAGCATTGACTAAACTCTTGCAGTGGAGAAGCTGGCCCAGAGTTGCCGCAGTGTAACAGTGAAGAGACAGGCTCAGTATTCTCACATTTACTGTTATTGCCCCTCTGCCACCTGGGCTCAGAGAGTTGTGCTTAAATCACAAGTGAATTGATTGCTGAAGCGAACAAGATTACTCTGGAGGAAGGCACTACTCATCATGTTGTTGAGCAAAGAGAGAAGGAGAGTTGCAAGACAGAGCCTGACCTGTTAGAACCTGAACATAAAGTTAACACCATACACTGATATAAACTCCTACAGAGTGTGGGGCAGGAATTTTGCACTTCCTGACCACTGCAATGAAAATTAACAAATTTGTTGCTGCAACCCAAGAAACACTTGAGGCCAGCTGGGAAGGGGTGCAACAGGCTCACAGGATTTTCCTGATTGTGGTTAATCAAGAGAATGTCACATATGAATTCTGAAACAGGAGTCGGCATTGCATTGGTTATCAGTACTGTTGTGATTCTACGGCAGTGGCCATACTCCCCCTCTCTTTTGGACGGGACATGCTAATGAGCCACTTTGGCAGGTGCTAATAAGGCGTTGCCAGCCATATGCAGTGTTTATCATTGTCATTGCACAGAGGAGATAAATTATCGAGCCCCCCAGTATATATGCTATCTAACGACTTGCGTCTGGTCAAGTGCAGAAGTGAAAAGTAGATTTTTTGTCAGATAAGAGATGTTTAAGCACCTATTTATTGACATAGTAACAGAGAGGTAGGCTTGTTAGTCTGTACTCCAACAAGACAAAGCAGCAGAAATGTAGCACTTTAAAGACTAACAAAGTGACTTATCTGGTGATGAGCTTTCGTGGGACAGACCCACTTCATCAGATCAATTTCATTTCCAATATAGACTGACATTTATAAGTACAGAGGACCAAAAGAAAAAAAATGGCCCACTCCAGGATCCCTAAATGGCCCCCTCAAGGATTGAAGTAGGCCATTCTGTTAAAGACCTGAGAATTTGTGTCCTGGAACACAGAGAATTTAACAACAGATTAGAGCGAGAGATTTGTGAGTTAGAGAACATTCAAATTTGACACACTAACACATGGTATGAACAGGGTCATCAACTACCTCATGCATTACAAGGACTTCTTCCCTTCTTTTGATGCTCCTAATGATCTCAGACAGGACAATTAACACCCCCGACCTCTCACCCTCTTCCTTCGATCCTATTCGATTTGTCAGTTTGTATTGCAAAATAAATCCAAATGAGGGATTGTGACACCTTCAAAAAGGACCTACTTAGAAGAAAAGAGCAGGTAGGGAGACCCTTATGATGAGGTGCCCTTCAAAGGTTTGATCTACTATATTTGGTGGAGCTAAGGGATCCTTCACCCAGGATGCAAATGGACAGTGGATTTCCTTTATGAAAGTGGGAATTCAGCCCAGCTGGGCTGAAGATACTGGTGAGAACTTTGGGTAACTTCTTGATAAAGGAGCTTAAATTTAGCTAGTCTGCAGGAAGAGAATTATTTTACTTCATATGTAACCATTTGATTCCAATACTCATGTGATTGCTCTCTTGTCTTTGATGATAAACATATTCTTTTCACTATCAACATACCCAAGTTCTGTGGTATTAAATGAAGTGGTGATCCTGAGCTGAACCTTATGCGCTGGTGTGTGCTCTTTGTTTGGCAATGGCAAGCTGATGTGTATGTCAAGATCTCTGCTGAGAGAACAAAGGGCCTGGGGGAGCTGCATTTGTGCTGGTGGTTTCAGAGAGCTGACCCACAGCAGACTGGTTCACACTAAGGAGAGGTGTGGTGAGGTGACTTACAACCCTGTGTAGCTCTGGGGAGCATCACAGTTACTTAAGTATTATAGATGGATATTGCTTTTGACCTTTTGATTCATGCAACTGCAGTGCATCTATGCAACTATCAAGTCAAACATTCAATAAGTCACTTCATATTTTGTCATTTTCTGTAGTGGCAAGAAATAAGACAAAAAGAATTTGAAGACATTTGTGAGCATTTCCATAAGACAGAAGGAGCAAATGGTCACATGGTAATAGATGACATATAGACCCCTGGTCCAGCCAACGCTTGGCCATGTAGTGGTGTCTCACTGGTTGCAATGGGAGTCAAGCCTCTGTTTACCATTTATTTACGTGCTGTCCTGAGTATGAATGCACTCCTCAGGGCCATAGCATACAAGTTCTAATCATCCTTAAGCGGACAGCTGAGTACTAATACTACTTTGGCAATGCCACTCAGTTTCATTTTGCATTTTTGTACTCCTGTTTCCTTGCCCTAAATGGGGAGTCTTAAAACGTCTTTTCTCTAACAAAACACTATACTCTAGCTAGACCAATTTTTAGCGTAATTTATGTTGCCTGAGAAATGATCAAATGAAAGAAGCTGCAATCTGCATCCTGCTGAAGGCTCCTCATGTACAAAGTGAGAAGCAAAGATGCAATCCTCTGTTCATAAATTAGAACTTGTGGCAATTTGCATGGAATTTCGAGGAAAGAGTTTGGTGCTGGCACTAGGAAGTCAGTCTGTGCGCACATGGCTGGAAAGATTGCTGTAGTTGTAGCATCATGTAAAAGTTGCATTCACCACAGCCACACCCTTAGTGACTGGGAGCGGTATAGCAGCACATCATTTAGCACCTTTTGCCGATCACTATTCTGGATCTGGGGAGGTCTTAATTCTTATGACTGGGCCTTCTTTCCCGGTTGCTTTAGAGACAGTCTCTCTCTTCCCAGGGTTTTACTTGGCCACATGGACAGTGACCTGCACAACACTGGTCATCAGTCTGCTGAGTTCCACCTCTTCCAAGTCCCAGATTCCTCTTTCATTCCACTCATCCATCAGGCTTCTCCATGGTGTCTGTTAACCCAGCTCAAAAGCAAGACCTACACTTCAAGAAAAGCAGCAGCAGTCCTTTTTCAAGGCATGAATGTTTAAGCTATCCTATGGCCATACCCCTCCTCCAGTTATACCTCTCCTTAAGTCTTGCTCTATTTGTATCCTCAACGCCAGTCACTTACAAGGCTTTCTGCCTGTGTAGTAGCTTCTCTCAGACCCACTCCTTCATCAGGGCCCAGGTGTAAACACCCTCTTGAATGTCCACTGTTCTCTACTACCCAGTGAAAAGGGAAGAAACCTATAATCTTTCTTCCTGCAACCCTTTTCTACTCAGGGAGTCCTCCCTTCAGACTCACTCCTTCATCAGGGCCCAGGTGTAAACACTGACAGGGAGGTGTCGGGGGCAAAGGGGAAAATTGCCCGCGGCCCCAGGACCAGCCTTTCATAGGGGCTTGATGGTCTGGCCACCACCATCAAAAGAGCAGCAGTGGTGGCCAGAAGCCCCTTTAAAACAATGAAGCAGTCCTGCTCCTTGAGTAAGGGAAGGGGACAATGCCTCAGTCCAGGCAGTGCCAAGCCCTGACTGCTTTTGGCTCCACCCCTTCATTTTGGCCCTCCTCTTCTGTGGCAAAGAGCCAGGTCCCCTCCTATCTTGCACCAGGGCCTGTGGTGACTGTCATTGCCATTGTCTCGTTTTATAGCATAACACCAACTGACTTGTCAGCAAGTGGGATTGAACCCAGGACCTATGGAGTTAAGTGCATGAGCTTCTCCTGTACAAGCTAAAAGTCAGAGACTCCTGAGATAGCACTGTATAGCCTATTCATAAAGCTCTCTCAGCAGTGCCAACAGCCGCTGTAGGCCCCAGGGCAAGGTGGGAAAGGCACATTTTCTACAGCTCACATTTTATTTAGTTATGCAAGTTACCTTTAAGCAATCATGTATCCAATTATTTCAACATATGATAATGCCAGTGGGAATTGCAAACACTTTATATCCCAGCATCTTGGAAGACGTGACATTAGACAGCTAGCAAGCTTCAGCCTTCCTTTCTACAACCAGGTAAGCATTTCTTCTCTTTAAGTTTATTATTTACTGTTATGATTTGTGAAGGGAAATTTTTAAACTCCTTTGGCTATATCCAGGCCATTTTAGGATTGCATTGATTAGTCCAGCTGTCCAGAATTTTACATCCATAGAGGATTGTGTGGTTAAAATGCAATGCTGGAGCTCAGGGCTCCTGCCTCTGCCATTATGTTCCTGTCTGACTGTGGGAAGGACAGCCTTGGCAAAATTTTCACATGTGACTAAACGTAATCATTTCAACCCAGCTTTAGGTACCTAAATGAACAGCCTGATTTTCAGAAGGGCTGATCCGCACAGTTGTTTTTTTATGATAAATTATGATGCATTTATATCAACACTGGAGCAAAATTTGTCTTGCAGAGTTTATGTAAAATATTGTAGGTGTCACTGCTTCCCAGAGCATATCACATTACAACATATAATCATCAGCTCCCGAGAAATGTGTGACAAGCCAGCTTTCGATGAATAGGAAAAGAAATCTGCAGCAATTTTCTTACTTTTCCATAACTAAGCATTTTCCACTAACAATAATGCACAAACTTTTCTTCCCAACCTCAGAGGTCAGTAAATCTGTGCATATTTTTGGAAAGAGTCTGAGACAGAAATGAAATATTTAAGTAAGAAAATCCTAGGAATGAAGGAATGTAAGGGACATGGAGACTATGTCTAGATTACAGGGATTTGTCAACAAGAGTTTTGGTCAGAATATATCTTCCAACAAAACTTCTGGCTACAGATCGCAGTCAAACAGCAATCCACTCTGTCGACAGAGAGCGGACGGAGTGCTCGGCTGCTGTATCAGCCTACTGGCCAACTAGAAGCACAGCAGACAGGGCTGCCCAGTGTCCCGGAAGTCCTGACTGTTGACAGCTGGTCCCCCAGAATGTCCAGACCAGCTTTCTGTCAACAGGTCTCTGTCAAAAGAGGCATTATTCCCTGTGGGGAGCAGGGTATAGCTGTTGACAACAGTGCTGCGTTCTGTCGACTTACTGTCAACAGAAAGCCTTGAGAGTCTAGATGCTCTGTGGAAGGGGAGAGCCACTAGATCATCTATTTGCACAGCAAATAATCTCACCAGAGATGCAGAAGACACACATTCAAGTCCCTGTTCCAATTACTATTTAATTCACAAAATGTGGGACAGCTTCAAGTAGGAGATGCTCACTACCTGATAGCCTATTCGTTATGTGGTAAGAGACTCAAATGCAACTCACTGTTGCAAAGCACAAAGAAGAGGGGATTGAACCTGGGCTCCCCACAGCCGGGTAAATACCATACCATTTGGTTACAAGGTGTAAGGGAGAGCACTACCACTGAATTACTGCTCTAAAGATAGAGGAGGGCAAGGAGCAAACTATCAGCCCCCGTAACAAATCTAACCTGAAAATGTTTGTTCGCCCAAACTCTTTGGTAAAATTGTGTCAAATTCATAAGTAGTTTCAGGTCAATCTAGACTACATTTTTAGCAGATAAACTATGTCCTGGGTTTTGTATTGAATTAGGGAAGTATTAGAATACCTATCTGTGAAGAAATCAAGGGTGTTCCTTTTCAGAGATGGTTTAGATTAGAATATACTCTTCCCTTGATTCAATCCCAATTGCAAAATGTATTGCAAAATAGATGTCTGCATGTCTTACGAAGTGTTATTTCTTTTATAATACAATAAACTGATTCAGTGATACCTTATCACATGTTAATCCAGTCATTTTCTACCCATTGCCTTTGCTGCTACATAGACACCAGGGATCAAATTAGCCTCTCATTTATACCTGTGTGTATCTTAATTAACTCCTCCAAAATTATTCCTGATGTATTTGGGTACAAAAGACGGCTCAATGATCACATACAAACAAAAATCAGAACACCCAATAATCCTCTCAGGAGACCAAATTTTGACCTCACACTGCTGTAAAACATGAGTAACTTCCCTGAAATCAGATGGGGAGAGGCATCCACGTGCTTCCGTACTCCAAGAAGCTGCGCTGGTAGAAGATTTGACTGCTTTCAGTGTTGTACATTAAACACAGATGTGGAAGGGAAGGATTGTCTTATTTTCCTGAGTGGAGAGCTGGGGATTTGTCTGCTTTCTTGATGGGAATTATTTTCCCAAAAATTTGTATCCCATTTATCTCATATCTTATGAGCAAGAATTATCCCCACCTATATTAAGCAGGTGATGACCCACAGGGAGGCTAGTTATTTGTGTATACCTAGTCAGAAAGCTATTGAGAATTTCTGATGCAGTAAGAAGTTGAGATCTGAGACTGTTGAAATCTATTGATTTGGTTTATTTTTTCCTAGGCAGCTTTTCATTTTTCACAATGAGTTCTGTCAGTGAAGCAACTACCCAATTTTGCCTCGACTTCTTCAAAGTAGTGGACAAAGATTTTTCATCTCAAAATATTGTCTTTTCTCCTCCGAGTATCACAACTGCCCTGGGCATGGTCCTACTTGGTGCCGGAGGTAATACTGCCACCCAAATAAAAAAGGTAGGCATCAATTAGTTATATGTTTTATTCCTTCATTTTGTTCAACAATGGCAGACCATTCCCACATGCAATGTCTTCTAATCTCCTCAAGGCTTTTCTTTTAACCCTAAGTGTTTTCTTTCTTCAGGGGTAATATAGTTGAACAAATATCAAATGCCCTAGTTAAGGTCTCAAAGGCACTTTTATAATGAACAGAAGTGAACTTTCTGGATTTGAAAAGGTGCCTTGCAGAAGATGTAGACTGGGAACTTTATTGTAAACCCGAAATAACATCTCCAGACCAGGAGCAAGAAGATTTTCCCATCTGATCCTGATCTTGCAAACCATAACTAGAGAGTACTGTATCCAGTTCTGGGAACAACATTTCAGGAAAGATGTGGACACACTGGAGGTCTAGAAAACACGACCTGTAGTGAGGGAAGACTGAAAAAACAGAATGTATTTAGTCTCAGAAAGAGAACACTGAGATCAGACATGAGAACAGCTTTCAGGTACCTAAATGATTGTTACAAGTAGGAAGGAGAAAATTTTTCTCCTTACCCTCTGAGGATAGGACAAGAAGCAATGGGCTTCAATTATAGCATGGGAGGTTTAGGTTGGACATTAGAGCTATGTCTATATTACTGAGAACTGTCCGCAAAAGATACGCAAATTGAACACTGCATTTGCATATCTCTTGACAAGAGTTCTGTTGAGAAAGGCTTTCCCAACATTTGGCTTGTCCACACAGGGCCAAATGTCGAGAAAACCCCCTCTGCCGAGGCATCCCTTCTCCCTAGTTCCATGAGGAAGACAGGGATGTCAGCAGAATGCTCCGACATGGCAGACTTCTGCTGAGAGATCTCCAGTCTCCTGACAAAAGCCTACAGTTTGGACATAGCCTAGGCAAAACATCCATGATGGCAGGGTGGGTAAGCACTGGAGTACATTGCCTAGGGAGGCTGTGTAATCTCCATCACTGGAGATTTTTAAGAGCAAGTTAGACAAGTATCTGTCATGGATGATCTAGATGGTGCTTGGTCCCGCCATGAGTGCAGGTGACTAGACATGGTGACCTCTCAAGATCCCTTTCAGTACTAGTGTTCTATAATTCCATACATGAATGTCACCAGGTACATGAACAGTGCACAATGGCACTTGGGTGTGTTAATGTTGTGAGACTGTGGACCTATATTGCAGCTTCATTTTCCTTCCGCCGAGGCTGGTCTTTTTTTAGCCCATATGAAAGCTTGAGTCTCTCGGCCAATAGCACAGACACAGCAGAAGAAGTCATCTTCCATAAAGCCAGAGTGGCACAATTTGGAATCACAGTTTTGAAAAAGTAAATTGAGCATCTAGCCTGGCAAAAGTATTAACCTATTTCAGATCCCATCAGCCGGTATGTGTCTTGTGTTTTTGTTGGAAGGCAACTTCTATTGCTCCAGCTTGGCTTGCAGGGGAAATAGTACTAATCAAGAACCATGGGACATAAATTGAATAAGTCAGCTGTCATTACAGGAACTCTTGGATGGATATTTTGTTCTGAAGGTGAGACACGCGGCTCAGTACAATTAGCAGATGTAAAGAGATTGGCACATAAGAGGAATGGAATTGAAGCAAAACGAAACAAAACAAAAATACAGGTTCCACTCTTGCCAGCAGTGAAGTCAATGGTAAAACTCATGTCCACTTAAATACATATAGGAGCTAACTCTATATTTGAAATAAAAACACTGAATTTGTTCAATTAAATCTAGAGAACTCCGAAGGAATTTCCATGAGTCTTTGCATTGTCCCTCATGTTAAGATTTTGAAAAAAAAATACAAAGCTTTTATCCAAGTCCCAGTCATGTGATAGGATTCACCATTGCAGATTGCTGCACACCTGTGTTTATTGCTGTATTGCTGCACATTGTAAAAAAGAAAGAGGTTCAACAAACTGAATAATACAAGCAGAAATAGGAAGCAATTTCCACAATTATCGATTTAGAGCTCTCTGTCTGAGTGATTTTAAGTCGTACTCATCAAATGGTTTGCTGATTTGAATGGATGGACTGGGGCACCCATGATAAAAGTTGAGAACAGCTGCCTTTTAAAAGCCAGCAGTTCATTCCCAGCAGAAATGACAATCAATAAGTCAGAGAACTGAAGTTTCTGTGACAAGTTCAGTTTCCCTCATTGTCATAAATAAATCTTTATAGTGTAATGATGGTTGCAATGTCACATTTCTATTTCAGGTGCTTCACCTCTCTGAATTTGCAGAAAATGAAAACCCGGGAACAGGAAGCTCTTTGGAAGCAACAAGAAGCAGACCATCTCCTCCTCACCAGCTGGTGGTATGACAGAACAACTGTTGAAGTTGGAGATACTTTGGGGGATTTGAATCCAAATTCAAAATTGGTGGATGTGAAATATGTGTGCGTGCAGAGGGGGAAATGCTGTGATGGTGGGTGCTAGAAGGGAGAGGGTGAAGGCTAAAAGCATACGCACATTAGCAAAGAGTAAACTTGGGAGATATTGAAAATATAGCACAATCATATCTTTGATTTGTGGCTGCAATAATTGCCACTACAGTCACATGTGATTAGTTCAGTTTCCATCTTGCTATGTCAGTGAGCTTGCATGATTATCATGAGCACATTTCCGTCTATAAATCAGACATACAGAAAGCATTTGTAATTTTACTACGGTGAGCATTTTTCACTGTTTGACAAATTTCCATATACTATATAAATAACAAGTGGAACATCACCCAAAAGCCTGGAGTTATGTTGCCCTTATGACAAGGCTTTTTGCTTCATAGATCTCTAGACAATCAGAAAAAAGAAGTCAGAGAAAGAAATGCTAATTAAATGATCGAATCTGAGTGGTTCAACAGGGAACAATTATGAAAAAAGTCAGTCACACTCAGCCTTCTTCAGTCAGAAACTACAACAGTTTTGTTTTATTTGAAGGTGCCTGATGAGCAGTGTGATATTCCTGGAGGGATTCATTCCCAGTTCCATGACATCATCTTGGAAATCAACAGTCCCACTGCTTCTTATGAGCTGGCTGTTGCCAACAGACTATATGGAGAAAAGACTTTCCAGTTTCTTGAGGTGAGGTGCACTGGTGTTTCCGTTAATGGATTATGACGTAAGACAGAGAGGGAGGTGAACATGGTCAGTTCAGTTGAGATCCCAGTCCTGCTGACTCGGCTGGTACTTGTGTCCACTCACACAATGGGTGGAGTTGATCCCACGGAGGTACTGAATTATAGGCCAGAACAGCCAATCATCTTAAAATAAATTCATCTTATTCTGGAGTTGAATATTTAGTTAATTCTAAATTTAATTTAATTTAGTTAATTTAGTTACAGGGTCTCCAAATTTCCCTTTGGTCACACAAGCATTGAAATCTGGTCACAGGAGCACTGCAATTAGATGTGTTGTGGAGCAGTGAAGTATAATTTCTCAGTGTTTACTCATACTATTGGAATTTTGACAGTGACTGCAGGCCAGGGTCTCAGTCGTCTAGAGACTGTACAAAATTCATAGAGAGACAGTATCAGAGAGGTAGCCAAATTAGTCTGTACTGCAAAAACAATAAGAGAGACAGTATCAGAGAGGTAGCCAAATTAGTCTGTATCTTCAAAAACAATAAGAAGTCCTGTGTCCCCTTATAGACTAACAGATATTTTGGAGCATAAGCTTTTGACGGCAAAGACCCGCTTCATAAGCCTGTCCCTCAAATGTTGTTCCATACAGTACATTGTTACCTGATTTTCTTTAGCTTTTAACTATTACATTGCTTCAGCATATCGACAGCAAAATAAAATTCAAGGGGTGGCTGTGATAAAAAAAGTACACTCATCCCTCTTTAGATGAGTACTTTATTTACAAGTATACCCTTAAATGAGGGACACATATACCTACCTTTGTTCACTACATGAGTGAACTCTCCCTGCTAATATGAGCCTTGACCCCCTCCCCCCGGCTCCAACCTGCTGCAGCTTGACCGCTGCTGGCCATGTCCTCAGCCTGAAACCCTGCTGGCCCTGCAGCCCCAACCTGCTGTAGTCTGAATCCCCTGCCGGTCCTACAGCCCCAACCCACCATAGCCTGAATCCCGCCCCCGCCAACCCCACACACCCAAACCGCCACAACCTAACCCTCCCACCGGCCCCGCAGACCCCAAACAGCCTCAGCCTGAAACCCCACAAGCCCTGCATACCTAACCCACCGCAGTCTGAATCCCCCACCGGCCCCGCACACCCAAACCGCCACAGCCTTAACACCCCTGCCAGCCCGCACACCCAACCTGCAGCAGCCTTAATCCCCCTGCCCGCCAGCCCCACAGACCCGCCACCAGATTTTTACTCTCCCTCCCGCTCATGGCCCCAAATTGCTCCCAGCCTTTAACCTTCCGCAGCCCTCCCACCCTCAACTGAAGGTTCACTTACCTTTCAAAAGCAGCGCCACACGCTGCCACTCCTTCACCAAGTTAGGAGCACTAGGAACCAATCAGAGGCTTTTACATGTATTTTAATGGGACTTTAGTAGGAGTTTTCGCCTATGAGCAGAAAGTTGGGAACCAGTTGTGCTCGTATAGTGAGGGATGAGTGTAACTCTTTAATCACGGCACCAGGTTACTCGGTAGGTACATATTCAGAATTATAGCTGCTTATCTGACTCAAAAAATTTAGATTTAATATATTCTATTATTGTTAGCACGTTAGAAGCAACACAGTGTTAGGAAAGTGATATAGATTTACTGTCTCATGCATCTTCAATAGAATTACTATGTCCTGGGATTAATTATTCCTTTACAATGTTTCATGCTACATTTTAACCAATTCATTTCACTTTATTAACAAAGCCTCACACAGTGCTTTGCGTGAAATTTCACAGGACCCAAAATGTTCACAAATCAGCTTTCAAAATTTACATCTAGTTTTAAATTTCTTGCAGATTGCACACACCTTTGTCTGTCTTGGCTGGTGAGAAAAGAAGATACATTAAGGGGCCATGGTCCATAGACATTCATGAATTACACAAAAAAAATGCAGTCACTGATACACTATGTTAGACAGGGATAGAAGTGGTCAGAGTCAGACATAAGAGGTTCTACCTCTAGGATAAATTCAGGCTTCTACCTGTAGAACTGTCAGAAAGACCTATAATGGGTTCTGTTCTTGTTCTGTACAGTAGTCCACCCAGAACAGAAAGTAAAAGTGAGAGGACTAGCAATTGCAAGAAGAGGCAGATTTTTTCATATCTTGCTACAGAACGAGAGTAGTAAAAGCCCTATATAAGATTGGTCTCCCACTCCTTTAGGGCATTTAATGATTATGAGAGGACCTGTGAAAATCAGATATTCTGTTTATTCAAGTGTGACCTAGGTTCATCCTCCTTTGTGTAACCAGAACCTGATGTTCTGTAAATGTCTATTGCATCTAAATAAAAGTCAGTAACTCCGTCTTACATAACAAGATCATATGTGAATGCATATACCAGCTTTGTCAAAGCAAAACTATTTAAATCTGGTGAGTATTAATTATTTGTACCATAGTGAAACCTAGGAGCCCAACCCTGGACAGGCCCCTGCTGAGCTAGAATGCTGTAGAAATATAGTAAAAAATAGACTCTGCCCCCAAACTTGCAATATAAACAGAGGCGACACAGAGGTAGGAGAAAAGCAGTATCACTATCCTTAGTCTGCAGACGGGGAACTGAGGCACAAAGATTAAATGACGCTACTGAGTTCACACAATGAATCTGTGTCAGTGACGTTTATCAGCTGGTGGAACCTGAAGAAGCTTCAGTGTTTGACTGTGCAATGGACTGGGTCTCCTTATCCCCTGTGGTGTGAGTTTTCCCTGTCAAGCTCTCCTTTGCCTTGAGGTGGTGAGATCTACGACAATGAGTCCTCTAAGTGGCCAGAGTCAATATAGTTACCCTGATTCACAAGCTGGTGCAGCTTGGCAGCTGGTGTTGATGGAGAGTCAGCAGGACTCCAACAGAAACACACCAGCTTCCCCCTGGACTATTGCTAGTGCCTCCCTGCCTCAGCCATATCTTCTGGAACTGTAGTCAAGGTATTGTTGGCATGGCCAGATTTACACCTTATTTATTCCTAGGCTCAGTACCTTCAGCGCTCCCTTTTCCCACGGCTGACATTTATGTTGCACTGTTTTAGAGAGTTACAGTGTGCCTAGGCATGTGCCTACCAGGCATAATGGGAAATCCAGAACTGATCATGAGCTCTCCTGGGTTTCAGCACACTCAGGTCTTGGTCGCTCTGATCCTTCTTGGATGTCCACATGTAGTTGGGCACTGGTCTGAACCTCTGTGACTTTGGCTTCTACAGTCGGGGTTCCATCTGCTTCTGGACTGGAGAGGGCAAGTAACATCCTTCCTCCTTAGCAGTCATCTCTGACCAAGCTGGGGTGCTCCCTTTTCTACTAGTGTTGAATCTGGAGTGTTCAGCAGATTTGTGTTAGCATGGCTTCCTCGCCAACAGGGAGGTGCTAAACCTTCCACATGCAGCACAGACTGAGTTCACCTCACCACAGTCTGCTTTGTGCTTAATTTCCAAACCTAGGAAGCCTTTTCTCCTTATGCTTTACCCAACTGGTACAGTTCATTCTGCTCGTCCACCCTATTTGTAGCGTGTACAAAAACAGCTGTGCAGTGTTGCAGAATTTGGAAATAGGCATATTTTATTTTAAGCAGCACACAGGCTAAAAAAGAGACCTGTTTTCTAATGCATTGTTCTGTCATTATCTCTTACAGCAATATCTGTACTGCCTACAAAAGTTATACCAGGCTGAGTTGAAATCAGCTGATTTTAAGAATGCAAGAGAGGAAACCAGGGAGCAGATAAATTTGTGGGTTGAAAGCTTTACAAATGGTAAGGACAAGTTTGCTGCTGGTTGGTATTTCTTGGCATTTAATCAAAACCAGTGAGGAGTTTAAAAATGGACAAAGTGCTTAAAAACCTGGAGGAGAAAAATGTTTCTGCTTGCGTGTGCCCAGTATGGAACTACAGTGGCAGCTGTCCAGGATTTGACTACTTGAGTTACATAGAACTAGAGGCTATCAGCCTTTCAGGGCTTTCAGTCTTACATTTTTCATGTGTGCCCAGTACCAGGGTTACAGTCTTACACATAGGGACATACAGCACAAGAATTACAATCTGTCAAAACAAACTAATTTCTCTCCATTTGTTTAAGGTAAAATCAAGAACCTCTTTGCTCCAGACACACTTTCTGTTGATACTGTGTTAGTCCTTGTGAACGCTGTCTACTTCAAGGGAAAATGGGCAGTGGAATTTGAGAAAGAGCGCACCACGGAAAGCCCTTTTTGGATTAACGAGGTAGATTACAGAACTACACATATCACATCATTGCTCCTATTACTTTACATGCCTGGCAGACTGCAAGGAACTACTGGGGTATATTGGTCTTTAAATCTAGAGCTCCATTCTGGCCTAGGTACCAGCTCTGGGGTGGAGAGGGAGCTGTTTCCCAAAGCTTCTGCTAGAAAAGTGCACCATGCCCGACACAGGTGCAATGCCACACACAGGGGAAACCAGTGTATAAGAAGCTTCAGCATCTGCCCCTCCACGGCCTGTCAGCTCTGCCAGCAGGAGTGGAAATGGTCATGACATAGCCCTACTTTCTCCTCTTTTCCTCTGAGGTTGCGAGTGCAGTTAGATTCACTTGTATATTTTTGCACTCATGTGATCAAATACTGACAGGGCCCTGAACCAAGGCCTAGCATAAAGATGCTTCTTGTACCTTTCTCCACTCTGTATCTAACTGGGATCAATCCCAGGTCTGTCCTCTGATCATTTTCTACATAGCTCCTTAGCTTGTTTGCTTTGTATCCATACCTACAATGAGCTATTCTGCTGCCATGTGTACCATGACTGACCCCAACAGATCCATATCACCTGTGTTCTGCTTTTGCATTCTGTCACTAGATTGATTTCCCTCCTCCTATTTCTCATTAGGGTTAAATATTGATACTGGGATTTTTTATTTAAGGTTACATTCTGTATCCTGCCCCTGTGATATTCTACCACGTGTTGTGTGTTCAATGAATATAATATATACATGCTGGTGTATAAGATCCATGGTATCTCAGCTTTTGAGGGGCACCAAAGAACTGTCCTGGTGGAATTTTGAATCTTGGGGATGGGCTTTATGGGGTTTCCTAGTGGCATCTCCTCCCAGTAGTTCACACAGGCCCCTTTATCTTGATATGCATCTGGAGAAAAAAAAAACTTTTCTTTGGAAGGAGTTGATCTGTCCCTGAACAACCACTGCTGCATTTAGGTCCAAGTGAAGACAGAATACAATAAAATAGTATAGGTTGTAGGTGCCTTACTTGTTAT